>NC_137018.1:31184938-31247438 GCF_032717465.1 Coenobita brevimanus
CCAATTAAGGGTATAATTAATCCCTTTAGTTCCAAAAGCCTCCCCTAAACTGAATAAATCGTACAGGTACCTATAATAAAATGAAAGCTCCAACTCTTGCATTCACCGGTCGGCTTCTCAGTCCACTTTTTGTGCCTCGTATATTTGTGAGTTCAATCATCCGTGTAGCCCATGCATCACTGTTTTCATGGGGTGGGGCTATGAAATGTAAGATGCTGGTTTATGTGCGATGCAGTAGGCGATGTGTGTGTGTGTGTGTGTGTGTGTGTGTGTGTGTGTGTGTGTGTGTGTGTGTGTGTGTGTGTGTGTAAAAGAATCTGTACATTATTTTATCGTGGTGTCTGTATTTAGTCTGGATATTGCTCTCCCCCCCCCTCTCTCTCTCTGAACCGTCAATAAATACAAAGCCGTCATCCTCATCCTTGACAGACGGTCAAAAATAAACAAAGAAAAAAACGAAACACTCCCAAACCATAAAGCTGGTTTGTGTAAGTAAAAAAAAAAATAATAATAAAGCGTAAAATAAAGGCTAGAGAAATGTATGCCAAGTACATGAAGGTGATAAAAGACACTAAGCAGTAATTAAATATTCAATATATCGGCTGCGTGAAGATAATTTTAAACAGAAAAAGTCAAGTGTTCATACAGCTGATACTGGCAGGTGAAAGCACTGAACGGCAAAGCCAAGCGAAGTTTTCCCCATCATTACGGGAGATGTCTTTCTTTATTCTTGCTACACCCAGACAATTTTATTCAGCTTAGGAGGAACTTTTCGAACTGGATGGGTATGATGCGGCCTTCGTTCATTAGCCCCCTTGCCATGATCAGAGGCTTTTATCAATCATTCCCTTGCCCTCTTCATTATGATGGGTCTCTCTTGAGCTCAATAAAATCGTTAGGGATTAGGAAAAGAATAATAAGGTCATTGGTTTGAGGATGTTAAAAACAAAGAAGCTGAGTGGAACAACAAATTCATATAAATATAGTGTAGTACCATATAATTATATACTTTATACACATATATTACAGATACTTCGAGCACGATGAAAAAAAAATCTGAACTGGAAATTTTTTATATAAAAGTATCAACTAACAATAACAAAAATGACACAATAAGTGATAGTATGGAACACATGAAATATACGTAAAATAAAGAAATGAATAAATCATCATTGTACCCCATGTCATGGCAACGTTCAATAAATCATCTAGCTTGCAATAACACATAAACAAAGTAAATAAAGAAATAAAATGTCAAACGCCCACCCCGACTCAGTCCATTACAAAGGGATTTTTATCACCTGAAAATAGCATCCTTGGTCAAAGAGGATTTATAATAACGTACAGCAATTAACCTCAGACACCTAACCTTCTACTACAATAGAATTTTATCTGTTTTTGGCTACCAACTGATTACTTCATTTTACCGTATTTTCTCTTGGCTGTCGGATAGACCTGAAAGTCTTTTCCCAGAGGCCAAGCGGTCCCCATACGCGCCACACACCTTCATATATAACCACTTGGGCGATGATACCCACCGTCCAACTGAATATATGCTGGGACCGTCTAATTCAGGATTGGTGTGATAGTATTAGTGTGGGTGCTTTTATGACACATCAGCTAAAATTATTATCATTTTTTTTTTTTTTTTTAAATGAAAATCATACAACCAAATTATTTCTTGCCTCAGACTGGTAGCAAACCCGCGTCCTTTCAGACAGTAAATCACGTCTCTAACCACCTGACCATGACATACCCTGCCAGTGCGACGGTATAGCCTAGTACTTTACTGCAACAGTAATTATTAACCTATTCGTAAATTGGAAAAGGAATGTTTCACAGGTATGTTTTCATTCCAATGTTTTCCAGGGTTTTCATTGCAAGAGATATTTGGGGAGGATTATTCCACTTCAACAGGGATTTTCAGATTATTCAACTGCAAGAGGGAGCTTCCAGGTTATCCAGGTTATCCCAGTTGTTGTTTTTTCGCTGCAAAAGGCATTTTTCATTGTTTTTTAATGCACCCGGTTATGCAACAGGCTTTGTGCATGGAGGGATTTTCAGAAGATTTATTACTGTAAAGAGAGATTTTCTGTACAATGCAAGTGCAACTAATTTTTAATAGGTGTTTCACTGACTGAAACTGGATTTTCCCCTCCAATACAACAAAGATTTCTGGGTATTTTCTTGAGGACTAGACTTCCCAAAAAACTCTTTCTGAATTAGGGATTTTCAGATCTGAGAATCTCCCTTACTCAAGTTCTCCCAGATCAGAGATTCCTCTTGATTAAGGACTTCCAGGAATAGGGGAGCCGTTTTATTTTCTTTTTAATTACGGGACTTCGAGGAATAGGCTAGGGAGGCGCTATTTTTTTTTTTTTTTTTCCCAATATGCTAGAATTCCACGTCTGGCTGGGACATATTCAGACTAATCTGCTAATGATGCTCAAGATTTCACGGCTGAACCCCTTCACTACGAGATCACTCATTAACTGCATAAAGTCGTCTGGTGGAAGCGGGAATGAAATATACAGGAGGCATCATCGAGCTGGAATTCAAGAAGTAACATGTGATAAATACACCACGTACTCTAATGCAAACATGGATTTTTTTTTTTTTTTTTTTTATACTACGACGAACAAGAAACGTGAGGAAAGTAGGCACTCGTTGCTATCACATATTTGGCGTTTCGCGTCACAGGCAGACTCATCATCATCACGGATCGTACACCTTAACTTGGCCGAGATTTTCGTCCTTTTGAAGCTTATATTTCGTAATACAATGGGAGAACAAGACATCCTTTCCACTGCATTTCCACGTGACTGGGATCATAGCCTGGTGTTAATCTTCGTCACAACTCTGCAGTCAAAATGAAAAGATGGCAATTTTCAGCTACGTTACAGTGGACAGGTAAATAGTAACCAAGACCCGATTTCACAAGTAAATATTAAATCAACTCTCTCTCTTACCCTTGTATGAATTTTTTGCAACAGGGAGACAGGGATCCTTTCTCCACTCCCCTTTCCGAGCTCTTCCTGTAGAATTAAATATTATTCGCACGAAAACATCAATCTCGTAACCATGATTAGTATTTTCTGGAAGAACAAGATACAAGGGAAAACTATCACCCCCATGGTCATCCTGCAATATTAATCTCGTAACCAGGATTAGTTGATTTTTTTTTTAGAAGGAACAAGAAACAAGGAAATATTTTTTGCAGTACGGTATCTACTTCCTTGTCCATCCTGTACAAACGAAACCAGAGGGAACTGATCGTACGGTACTCTCTTCAATCCGGTGATGTCTTATTTACCTTATTATTGCCATTTTCATAAGATGTCATTCAGCTTAGGGAGAAATCAATTTGTGACTGGATTAATAGGGACCATTTCTAATCCTGTCACTACAGATGGTATCTTCAAAGCTTAACTATATCGTCCAGAAATACCGGTACCAAGAATAAACTGAAATATGTCTTGGGAATGATAGGGTCAAGTTCGTAAGTTAACCTGGCCCTATAAGACCTGGGGCATTTGAAGGACCGGTAATTCGTGACACCAAGTTTTGGTAAAAGCTGGCCCTAGACTTTGATTTTCGGACCTAAAAAAAAAAAAAATCATTTTTCAGTTAGAAGGGTCATTTATGAGCTTAACACAAGCAAACGTAAAAGGACCGAGCCTGAGAATGTCAAATTCTTCGGTCTTAACCTTGGCAACATTTGATCCTAAGTTCAAAGCAGTTATAGCTAAAACCTACGCTATAATTTGTATTTAAGTTTCAATTATTGAAAAGTTTGTTCGGATTATTAGATTTTTAAGTTTCCTTAATACTATCGCCCTTATAATTTACCTGCAAGGAAATGCCAATAAAAGAGGGATGTACTGTGCTAATGAATACATGTAACTGAAAAAAAAAAAAAAATCCTGATCTTTTGAGGAAAAGGGAAAAAATGCTAACCACACCACTGACACCAACTACATTCCCCACGCTCGTGCAACAATGTTAATTTCCACGTCCTCTAACAAGGTCACTGCCACGCCCCTCCAGTAAGGTTACTTCCACACTCCTCCAAGTAAGGTAATTCCCATACCCATCCACTAAGGTAATTCCCACACCCGTCCAACAAGGTAATTCCCACACCCGTCCAACAAGGTAAATGTCACGTCCATTCAACACTAGTCACGCCTCTCCAACAGGGATATTACCACGCCCCCCCCCCCAACAAGATAACTGCCAGGCCCCTCCAACATGGTAATTTCCACGCCCCTCCAACACGTTACTTCCCAAGCCATTCCAGTAAGGTATTTCTCACACCCCTCCATTAAGCTCATTTCCATGCCCCTCCAAGAAGCTAATTTCCACACCCCTCAAAAAAGCTGATTTCCAAATCACCCCAAAAAAGCTAATTCCCACCCCCTTCAAAATAGCTAACTCGCACGCCTCTCAAAAAAAAAAAAAAAAAAAAAAAAAACTAATTTCCACGCCTCTCCAAAAAGTTAATTCCACACCCCTCCAACAAGGCAATTCCTCCCAACAGCCCTCCCCTACATTAGCCGAGCTAGTTAAGGTAATTACAAGCCTGACCCCTCCCACCAGACCCAATGAACCCTTCGTATTACTGAGCGTAATTGAGTTACTTTTCATAATTACCTTGCCCAACTGTAGGGGAGGAGAAAAATGAAAAAAACTGACATACCTAGACAAGTACATTCAAATATTCATACATGCATACTTAAGAGAGCTCACATACATAGACAAACATAGAGTAATTATACACACACACACGTCACGCACGAGAGAGAGAGAGAGAGAGAGAGAGAGAGAGAGAGAGAGAGAGAGACAGAGAGACAGAGAGAGAGAGAGAGAGAGACAGAGAGAAAGAGAGAGAGAGAGACTGACAGAGATCTGTAAGTTCCCATACATCACAAAAACACGCACCATCTCTAAAAATAAAGAAAAAATCTCCAAAAATAAAGAAAAAATTGCATACTATTTAGCCAGTTAGTCAGTAAGTCAGTCAGTGAGTTCTCTAGTCTCAATATTCACTAAGTTATACAGCCATATTTAGCCAGTTAACGAGCCAGTCACTGATAGAATAGTGAATCTCTTATATCACACTATATGAGGGTTGATATCGGACCGAAACTGTTCTATCATTCGAACAATAAGTACGGTAACTAAATTAAAAAAGTACAAATAAACTCGAACTGTTGCTATAATTCTTCAAAACCATTTATATACTTATGATGGTTGATTACTTTGTTTTACTAGTAACTCAATTAGTCTGTCTAACAAACTTAGGTCATTAGATATTTTCTCTGTTGATTCATTTATTAAGTCAATTATTCAGTTAGTCATGTATAAGACATTCGGCGAGTCAAAACTCCACTGAACTGTTTTAGCCGCTCAACTGTTTTGTCATTCACTAGATGGATGGAAGGAATAATAACTAGCACCAAACCCCAAAATGGTTATATGGCACTAAAGTTGGGAGTAGCAGAATCGATGTTGATAGAGTCGGCGCTGATAGATTCAGCGACAATATATTCGGCAATGATAGATTCGACGTCTGGTGTCAAAGTGGGAAATTCCAACGAGAAGGCAGTGGGATACAAGCCCCCACCACACCCTCCCTTTAAAAGTCGTCCCGTACGACAAGGGGAATACGAGGGTTGTATTCTCATGGTTAGAGAAAAGCATGTCATACATGATTTATGACAAGACTGATTCAAATCGTCACAAATATCATAAATGCCAAATTTATGGCCACAAATTTACAAAACTAAAAATCAAATGCTGTACGTTTGAAAAACCATGAAAATTTTACAAGTACATAAAGCTCTATTTCAAGCTGTCCCACAATACCGTAGTTACGGTATAAATGTCAGATAAGGATAGATAAAACTAAAACGTATTAATTTTCTTTTATAAGACCAAGAATTCACTACAATCTGACAGGATGATATGAAAGATTAATTCTACCAGCAGCTCCTTAGAAGACAAGATGAAATAGGGTATTGCTCCTGATTTGATGGAGTATTAATCAAGTAAATTACTATACCGTAGTCAAATTTTTCTTAATCTAGTACAATTTCCCATTATCTTTTAAACTAAATAAATTAAACTTATAAAATTATCTGCTGATATTCCTGAAGATTATAAAAATAAACTTTTTTTTTTTTTTTTTTTTTTTTTTGCCATATAGGCTAAATGAGTAAGTAAACAAAACTGCTTATGAAATTATGCATTTCAAACTTTTAAGACACGTTTAATGTCAAAAATTGCTGATTTTAACATGTTTTAAACCAGCTGATTTAAATCATGCCAACCCTGATTTTACTTCCCCTGTACCCAGGGGATCCCCCAACTCCAGGGGGTCAGTCACTTGCGTCAGTAGTTTAGTCAGCTATTCAATACGTCAAAATTACAGACGACGGTGTTTTAGTCACTTCCATGGCTATTCGCTTAGCCATCCATTTAGTAGGTATATCAATTATTCAGACACTAACTGATTTAGTCATTCATTAACATAGTGAGTTATTCAGTTCCTCATTTAGTGAGGTATTCAGTAAGCCAAAACCTCGAGTGAAAAGAGAGTGTGGTGTAGGGCGGAGGCTGAATGGTGGCGGGAGAAAAAAAAAAAAAAAAAAAAAAAAAAAAAAAAAAAAAAAAAAGCGAAATTGAATTAGAGATAACTTTAATATGAATACACTCAGCCCGACGGTGGAAAATATTGGGAGGGGAAAATGGAAGGTAAAAAGGGAGAGAGAGAGAGAGAGAGAGAGAATTATGTCTGTCTATCTATCTATATATATATATATGTAAAACAGAGAGAGAGAGAGAGATTTATACATACAGTATACACACACACACACACACACATATATATATATATATATATATATATATATATATATATATATATATATATATATATATATATATATATATTAAATCAGAGAGAGAGAGGGGGGGGAAGATGGTTGCTATGGTAACCCAAGGGAGCGTCAGTCCATCTGGTTGTCAAGGTGTCTCCCTCACCTCGTTTACCCTCCTTATTCATCTTACTCACATGATTTCAATTATTCTCACCGTACTTACCTCATTTTTCCTCATCTTATTCATCTAATTTCCTTTTACATTATTCACTATTCTCCTCACGCATATCCCGCTTACTCATAAGTTACTCATCGCACAAATTTCATCGTACTTCGCCTTACTCACCTGAAAAACCCTCACCTTACTTTTCTCGCTCACTTCATTTACCCTTTCCTCAGTCACCGCTTACCTCATCACTAATATTATCTCACTTTCCTCTCCCCTTACTCATCTCATTTACCCTCTTACCCACCTCTTGCCTTACATCAACGTTTTTACCCTCACCTTATATCATTCTCCCCTCGACCTGCCCACCCCATCTTAATTACCTAACCTCACTTCAGATCACGCCCTGCACCTCACTCTTTTATACTCGTTCTCACTGACTTGAATTCACAGCCCAGTCATTTGCCCCCGCTTACCTCAGACGCACTAATCCCTTCACACACCATTCATTTATTTATTTAACTCTTTACATCCTCTGACGATTTCACTCAGTTCAGGCTACACTTTTCTTTCTTTTGAGGCTTACATATACGGCCTCCAGAAACCCTCTTACCATCAGGGGTTTTCCTATGAATAAAATCGTCTGGTGATAGCAGCAATATACGATTTAAATACGTAATCGTGTTGTTTATCCTCTTCACTACGATGGCCTGTTTTATATTCTTGCCCCGATCACACGATTATATTTTACCGAAGGATAAACTAGTGTTGAAGAGCTTAATGATGGCTGCAGCTTCCTAAACGTCAATCCAAAGCTAAATCGTTTGGGAGTGACAAGAATACTATAATCCGTCACAGCGTTGAAGAGGTTACTTGTTTTCTTTTTTTCATCTCATTAACCCCTTCAATATTTGAGGTTTTTCCACAGCTTAACCCCATGAATCCTGTTACGCTTTTTAAGTTTATTCTTGATTCCTCCAGACAACTTTACTATTATTTTTTTTTAATTACTGAAGAGGTTTGGTACACTCTATATCAGCTCTTCACCAACTTAGATTGCATTAATAACATAGAAGGGAATATAAAAGCACTACGCGAAGCAATAAAGCAGTTAGGCTGTGGTACATGAGCGAGACCTTGACCTACTGTGCCCTGTTTAATTGACCTGTGCAGCTGAGATGTACGGGGCGAGTAGGGTGTGCTTGATTGGCGGCTGCTGATTGGCCGCCGATGATGTAAATCTATAGCATTTCTTATTTTAACACATTTATATTAGTTACCTGCCCGCAATACAAGCAGCCAACTATATGGAATAAATTTCGAAGTTAATGAGTTCAAAATGAAATTTAAAAGTGTACTGTTATCAAAGAAATTAAAGTTGATTATAACGTTTTATAACACGATGAGTGGTTTGATGTAAATTATCCACCCAAGGTGTACATCCACGTCCGCATGTTGCACTATATTATCCACCTACGATGTACACCTACGTCCGCATGTTGCACTACAATACATTCCTGCATTTACTTCAATCACATTATCGGCCGCCAATCAGCAGCCTTGAATCAAACACACCCTTACTCTATACATCTTAGGTGCACAGGTCAAACAGACTTAGTATACGTGCCAGGACGCAGCACTCTGGCGGCCACGTCTCTGTCTCCCCCCCTCCCCCAAGAAAAAATAGTTCCATAGTTTTATGGCCACTGTTTACCCTTTATGGTGTAGTCCGGGTAATTATATCCTCTGAGCACAGAGGTTTTTGTAAATTGTCACCTAAGCAACATTTGTACGACAAAAAATATCCACCAATGAAAATGATGCCACGGAAAATATAATTTTCTTTACCGAATTTCGACAACTAAACTGCAATTTTATATTCACTGAGCAAAGAATGTTAAAATAAACGTTAGCAATACTTGTACGAAATAAAGAAAAATCAAAGGGGACGGAAAGGGGCGTTGCGTAATCTATGTATTATCATTTATCAGTAGTAGTAGTAGTAGTAATTTACTATTAACCGACAAAAATATGGCATTATTGGGCTTTCTTAAGACCTCTTCCTTAGCGATTTATTTATGTTATTTATCTTGCTTAAACATCGGCACAGCTTACATATATAACAATGTTAAAACAGGTATAAACTAAGGATGAAGTGCTTGGCATCCTCCACCGTCAATGAGAACACGGAAAGTCGTCACAATTTCTTACCTCATCAGCCATGATATCTCCAAATTCACGCAATTTCCTCTTCCCTATCCTCTATATTCTTTTCACGGCACTATAAGCTCACTGAATATATATAGTTTTCGCGTATCTATAGCAAATGACTAATGATATTGGTGAAAAATATGAGAGGGCGTTTACAAATCAACATTTGAACACCGTTTCCCGCCGATAATGAAGCGGAGGAATACATACCTCAAGCGGTCACGTCTCAATCTCCCCCACAAAAAAAACTAGTTCCCATACATTATGGCCACTTCTTACCCTTTTTCTGGGGTACTCCTGCTATCAGTCTGCAGTGACGTTTCATGGATGCATAGAAGGTTTTATGAAAAATGTGTCACAAAAGTAATATTTATGGAAAAAATCGCGTGTTCAAGGTGGGTGGGCGGCGCGTGTTACAAGGGAGCGGCAATTTAATAACACCTGACTCCTAAGAAATATCAAATATTATTTATTTATTATGCTTAATACATCTTACTAGTCTCCTGTATATTGTTTATGTCTCCTTAATGTCAACTTGGATTGCGAACACAAAAGGAAATATAAATGCCCCGTGGGAAGAAATGAGGCAGGATGCGTTACATGAGCTACACCTGGACCTACTAGAATGCGTGCCAGGACGCAGCACTCAGGCGGCCACGTCTACTCTCTCTCTCTCAAAAAAAAAAAAAAAAAGTATATATATATATATATATATATATATATATATATATATATATATATATATATATGTGGCCATTGTTCACCCTTTATGGTGTATTTCGAGCATTGGTTTGCATAATTACTGTATATCCAATGAGCGAAAAGGTTTTAATATCACGCCACCTAAGCAATACAGTGTACTTTACGGAAAACAAAATTATCCACCAATGAAAATAGTACCACACAAAACACTATAATTTTCTTAACGACTGAATTTCAACTACCAAACCGCAATTTTACATCCACTGAGCAAAGAAAGTCAATAAGAAAAAAAATACCACGTTAGCGCTACTCTTATGAAATGAAAAATAATCCAAAGGGATGGAGGGGAACTACGGTGCTTAATCTCAGCGTATTATTTATTACCATTATTATTATTATCATTACCATTTTTATTAATTAACAGAAGTAGTAGATGTTGCAGTACTAAGTTGTTAGTAGTATTAAATGTGTAGGTTGTAGTAGTTGTAGTACTAGTTGTTGTTGTTGTTGTTCTTGTAGTAGTAGTAGTAGTAGCGGTAGTGGTAGTAGTAGTAGTGATAGTAGTAACAGTAGTAGTAGTAATAGTGGTAGTAGTAGTAGTAGGGGTATGTAGTCGACGAAAATATGGCATTATTAGGTTCTCTTAACACATCTTCCTTAGCGGTTTAGTTATAAATGTATGTGTGTTATATATCTCGTTGAAATATCAACACAGGTTACATAATTAACATACATTATGCTAAAACAGCAATAAACTACTAAGGAAGTGCTCGGCATTCTCCATTGCCGGCAACACGGAAAATCAACGCACAAGGGAGCGGCAATTTTATAACACCTGACTAAGATATATTACTATTATTTGTTTATTATGCTTACAACACCTTTCTAGTCTGGTGTGTGCTGTTTATGTCTGCTTAATATCAACGCAGATGAGCACAGAGGGGAATTAAAAAAAAAGGGGGGGGGGAGGAAGAAATAACGCTGTTAGGATGTGGTACAAGAGTGACGACTTGGCCTACTAGAATAAGTGCCAGGACCCAGCACTCAGGCTGTCACGTCTGTATCTCCCGAAAACAAAGTTCCCATACATTCTGGCCAATGTTTTACCCTTTTTTCTGGTATACTTAGGGTGTTTGTTTGTAAAATTAACTCCACTGCGCACAGATGCTTCATAAGTAACGTCACTGAACAATATTTATGGACAAACTGCCTGAAATGGAAGGTGAGGAGCGGCGCATATTAATGGAGGCTATTTGAATTTGCGTCTACAAAGCAGTTTTTCTAACACCTTTCATTGCAATCTATTATGCCTACTACACCTTACCACGCTAATATACGCTGGTTACGTCTTTTTATTATCAACTTGGATTGTATTAATAACGTACAATGGAATATTAAGGCACCACGCGACGAAATAATGGTAAGGATGAAATGCTGAGTGACAAACTTGGCTTACTGGAATCCTCGTACAGGCCAGGACGCAGCACTCGGGCAGTCACGTTTCTATCGTCCAAAGAACTAGATCCACGTATTTTGACAATTTTTACCCCTTTTATGGTGTACTGCCAGTACCACTTTGCAAAATTATATCCACTGAACGCAGAGGCATTAATAATGCCATTTTTTTAAGCAATGAAGAAGGAACTAAAGGCTAAAGCCAGCAAGATCGTTCCAATATATATATATATATATATATATATATATATATATATATATATATATATATATATATATATATATATATATATACATATATATATATATATATACATATATATATATATATATATATATATATATATATATATATATATATATATATATATATATATATATCAGGGGTTCCCAACCTTTATTTACCCATTACCCCACTTTCCACACCTCCCTTCACTCATTACCCCTCATTGCTTATGTTTCCACAATTGCATTTTAGCTGCTTAACATTTTGATGCCTAGATTTTAGTTTGAATGTAGGACTTAATTAAAGGTTAGGCTAAAACCAAGAGAGTTATTGCAAGGAGTAATTTATATTTATTATTAACACTGATACCAAATAAACATGACTTTAAACATTCATCTCTGAATTTTAGTATAGGTCTGAAAGTCTATCATAACTGGTATGATTTTTATTTTTATTTTTTTGTTTTGTTACCTCCCCCATTACCCTTCACAAAAGACCAAATTACCCCACTTGGGGTAATTTACCCCAGGTTGGGAACCCCTGATATATATATATATGTATATATATATATATATATATATATATATATATATATATATATATATATATATATATATATATATATATGAGCCAAATTCAAGATCAGTTCATTTCGAAATTCATGGACACACTACGTTTAAAAGACTGGAGGTCGTTCGCAGTAAGAAAGACAGAGGAAGAAAGTTCTGGAGTTGACCTGTTGCATACATGATGGACTGGGAGTGACAGTTAACTCTTGCATTAGAGTTAGACAGAAAAGGGATGAGAGTTCGCTGCTACAGGGGTCCTACGCGCCCGCCGTAGTGGAGGAGGGATGTTAGCAAACAGTTTTCATAGGAGCAGTGACCATTCCAGTAGCAACAGAAAAGAGATAATGATGCAACAATGCGGCGAAGAGGCAGGTCGAAGGAAGCCAGTAAGAGGAGGTGATTTAATGAGACGAAAAGTCTTTGACTCCACCTTGTTAAGATGAGCTATATGTGGGAAGCCTCCACACACATGGGAGCTGTACTCTATATCCACTGAACGCATAATAATACATGAGTTTTATTCTGGGCAAATAAAACTCATGTATTAAGTCAACAACTGTGCAGGGGTTAAGAGGGCACGGAGTCGGCTTGGCACACCTGATTTTTTAGAAGCAGATTTTACAAGAAGAAATATGATCTTTCCAAGATAAATCACGAGAGAGTGAAGCCCAATTATGTTCAGAGATGATGGAGGAATGAGCTGGATATTGTAAAAAATTAGAGGACATATCTACGGAAGATTCTGACGGGTCGAAAGCTGTAAAAAGTTAGTTTTCATACATTAAAAACAAGATTACTTTTACCCCAATCAGAGATATAAGTCATGTCTGACAAGTGTGCCATAGCCTCATCCCTTGTCTACTGAAGTAATTGCCGAGATGGACCCTGCGAGATGAGAACGGAAAGGTGAAAGGTGGAGTCATCAGCGTATGAGTGGATAGGATTAGATGTACAGCTTAGAAGGTCAGATGAGGAGAATGAAGAGAGTTGGTGACAGGACAGATCCCTGAGGAACACCATTATTGATAGCCCTAGGAGAAGAATGGTGGTAGTCTACAACAGCACCTATAGAAGGAGAATAATATATAGCCAGAATAATACAGAATCATCACCATCGTTCAGGGAGGTCCTTGAACTAAACAAAATCGTCTAGAGGTTCCAGCAATAAAATAACAAGAGTCGAACTGAAGCAATTAACTCTCAAGCTCTTAGTACTTACCCTCAGGTTAATAAAATCATCTAGCATTACCTGGACTAAAGTCGAAAGAGTCCCAATCACGGAAAGGATAACAGAACCATCAACACAGACTCCAATGACTACCTCAATAAAATGATCTGTCGTCTGGTGAGATAAAATACTATGATGCGACCATTTGAGAATTAACCCATTCATTTGCCGCGACCGCCTTTCATACTTCATATCCTTCTTATTCATCTTTTCATCTCGTTATAATCTCTCTCTCTCTCTCTCTCTCTCTCTCTCTCTCTCTCACACACACACACACACACACACACACACACACACACACACACCTTTCTGAACTCCCTTACCCCACCCATCTCGCCACTACGATGGTTCTCTTCTAAGCTAAACAAAAACGCCTGGTGGTAGCAAGAAAAAAGTCCTAGTACTTTTTGTTCAGATGACATTTTTCCCCCAAGCACAATAAAATCGTCCAAAGGTAAATATAATGTACTTTTTTGTGGATACCGGAGACCCGTTCAGCTAAAGAATGTCATTTAGATTTTGTTCTTGCTAATACAAAATGGAATTATTCTGCATAGGAGTGCACCCGAGTTATGAAAGGTAAATGATGGTGATATCCGGTATATCACCTGGGCTGAATACAATCGTCTGAGGATCGATGGATATAGATACAGTATATATAATCCTGCTAGCTCCAAAACTATTTTATTAATCTTGATGACAGTGTACGAACTGAAGGGGTGAGATATAGGCGATATTTTGAGTGGTTTTGGAGATTTCGTAACACCTCTTCCTCAACGATTTATTCTGCACATTTTATTTCAGTATCCTACTGCACGTCACTGATACAAACTTTGACGACAGTAAATCGATACCGGTATAAATAATCCCTTTACTAATAGAGGTCATTTGAGAAAATACTAAACTTGTCCTGACCCTTTGGGTTCAGTGAATTTTCTCTCGCTGTGTATGATCGCCTGAGGCTAGCGGGAATAAAGCACAAAGGACGTAAATCTAGGCTAAAACGATAATGAGAGTTTTGCCTTTTTCTGCTGCGGTGGGTTTGCCTCAGCTGAATGAAAATCGCCTGACAGTCGGAATATATAATGCACTTATCATACCAAGGCCAAAACTTTAGTCTGAAAAGCACCAGAAAAAATACTGCAATACATAAGCACAGATAAAAAGAGAAAATATTTTATATAATGTATTCATGCCTAAGTCACGTGATTATCATTTAAATTACAATTTTGGAAGTTTTCAGTGAACTAAAGTCTTCTGAGGACTAAATGTTTCCTACGGCCTCAACCAACTTCTCAACGTTTCTCAGAACTGCCAACATTTTCCAAGGCCTCACCATTTCCCCAAAAGTATAAAATAGTCATATCTTTTAACTACATCAACTTGAGCATGTTACGGTATGTTTTATTCTTGCTGCTATAACACTAGTTTATTTACCTCAGAAGGCAGCCCCAGCAGTGAGGAGGTTAATGAGGACTGTATCTAATTTCTTCACTTTGATAAATCTATCTTAGGCTGAATAAAATCGTCTGGGAGTACCAAATAAATATATTATCAATATGGAAAAACGTTGCTCAGGCACCAAGCGCTTTCCCATCATAATTTTCCGGTACAAACGTGTCCCCCAAACCATTACATTCCCAACATCCTAAATTTTCCCAAAGCCACAAACGTTTCCTTAAATCACGTTTCAAAAAATTTCAAATTTGTTCAAATATTTTATAATTTCATGAGGACATCGAATTCTCTTTTAAGCCAACATTTCCCAAGCTCAGAACCTTTTCCGGTAACGGTAAAAAATCGTTATATATATATATATATATATATATATATATAAATAGATAGATAGATAGATAGATAGATATAGACAGATAGATAGATAGATAGATGGGGTGAAGAAACTGATGGAAGAAACGAGCAAATTAAGTACAGCCATGAGCAAAAGTTCACCGATACATCTCTACCGGCTGTGGCAATGGAAGGTGTTACACGAACTGTTTTTATGAGGTAGCTACATGAAGCCCAGAGTAACAGACAACGAGACGGAAGGATACTCTCTACTGTTCGGGAAGGAATATGAAATATGGAAGACAGGACACAGTGTTGGCTGAGGACTGTCGGCCAAATGATGATGGCTGTACAAATTCGTTTCAGTCACCACAACCCTCTACCACCAAAACGGCACAAACAAACAATCTCAAGCTATTTGGGTGTCCTTACTACAAGGAGGGTCAAAAATGCAACAGGTCACCTCGTTTGGGACGTGAGATGGATTTAGATTCCCCGTAAAAGATACCAAAGTGGGTCTACTCAGCATGTTGAAGCCGGTGCTATTTTATTTTATATTTTTACAGCTACCAAACAATTTTTTCAATATACTGAAGGAGATCCCCATGTTAGTGAAGAACTCCACGTTTGTGAAGGGTTAATGAAGGTTCTATGTAACCCCTCCCTTTCGAAAACTAGCTTGAGTTAAATAAGATCGTCTGGTGAGAGCAAGAATAAAATATGAAGGACGTCCCCCAGCTGAATGGGTTAAGAGCTTGTAAGACTTACGGGCTAGGTTTCTTTCCATTACATTTAC
The DNA here is from genome assembly GCF_032717465.1 of Coenobita brevimanus. Taxonomy (NCBI): domain Eukaryota; kingdom Metazoa; phylum Arthropoda; class Malacostraca; order Decapoda; family Coenobitidae; genus Coenobita; species Coenobita brevimanus. Next base: position 31,200,958 of record NC_137018.1, read on the forward strand.
TTTAGTTTAGTTTTTTTTTTATCCCTTCAGTACGGTGATCTTTCTACCACAGTACCCCTGTAAACTTCAGATGATTTCAAAGAAGCTCGGACAGCCCCACAGAACCGAGAGAATTCATGAACGAAGCACCTAACCCATCCCATTCAAGTCTCGTCTGAAATGAGTACGAGTACTATCGCCAGGAGGAGGTGTCAAAAAAATCTCATCGTGTTGAAGAGGTTAAGAGTTTCCCGTTCTCTACTATTATAAATTCTCCATTAACCTTTTCTCCTGAACAACTATTACCTTCTAACAATGCGTTTTCTACTTCCCAGGCAAAACTTACCTACACACTTCCTAAAGTCATTGATTAATATGAATCACAGAAGAGTCATTTCCTAGATCATCCACTCCCTCATTGTGACTGATCCATTAGCGAGCGATTAAACAATACTGTAGAGGTAAACTATTTCCTAGACTCTATAACCTAAAAGTATTTCCTTGATAAAATTCTTCTCATGGGTGCCATAAACCAGATCAAACTGCATTAACTCCTTGCCACCGGCCCATAGACGAGAGATTAAACCATTTCCTAGAGATTAAAGTTATTTCCTTGAGAGCCCTGGGGTGGGATGGCCTTCCTGCCTTAAACGTTTTCTGGGGAGCTTACCTTTCCTAACCTTTAACGTTCACTTTCAGTATTAAAGAGGAGTGGAAGGCTTGAAGTCTCTCTCTCTCTCTCTCTCTCTCTCTCTCTCTCTCTCTCAAGTACAGTACATTTCCTGCACTCCATTTCACGCTTCAAAAACCCAGACAACAACGATTTAAGCGTCACATATTTTTCCGCAACAAACATCGAATAACTTACTCTGCCAAATATTACTGGAACAATAAATAATCAGATAAACCTTCATATTTAATCCATCATTTTTCAGACCAGTAAATATTTTGCCTAAAAGGGCATTTTGGTTTTATAACCCAACATCCAACATACCTTTAATTTTCATGGCAAAAAATATGCTAACGGTAATACAGTTATATCTGATTTATCTAACATTTTTAACATATATATATATTTATGATTTCATAGTAGTAAATAAACTGCATACGCTGGATATTTGCATTACATATATTTTTTAAGCATTAATACGAGTTCCATAAGGATTCCCTGCTTTTCCTGAATCAGCCATATTTATTTTCTGCTCCCTGCTCTACTCATCTACCTCAACCATTCTATCTGCTTATCGAATATCAACCGGACTGCTGGTCTTGATGTCATTTTTATACCATATTCTTCTATCTACCCGTCTGTCTGTTTTGCCTGTCTATCTGTCCACCTGTCTGTCCTTCATCTACCTACGATTTGCTTTACAACTTCTAAATACTGAATTCAGCCATGGCCGAAACAGAGAGAGAGAGAGAGAGAGAGAGACGGGTACCAAGAAGCCCAGGCCACATAGCACTTTACTTGAATTTAAGTCTAAAAAATCTCAAATAAAATCTCCCCCTCTCTCTCGTTTCTTAAATATCGCCTGTATTTTTCATGTAATGTTTTTCTGACCCTTGACCTTCCTTCTCCCACAATTCCCCAACCGTTTCCACCCCTCCCCTCCCCTCCCCTCCCTCACCACCAATCAATCCGGCAGTGAGTCAAACATCTACAGATTAAGTAACTAAAAGAATTAAACTCTTCTCCAATACAAATTCGCTACAGATCAGAACTTTCTACGAAATTTTTTTATACAGAAGTTATTTCCTAGATTTCCTTCCTTATTTCTGTCCACTAACCTATTTCAAAGAGATAAAACTCACGTCCTACGCACAAAATTGTTTCTTAGACAAAGCTTTCCTCCAGTAAGGTTCTATGTAACCCCTCCCTTTCGAAAACTAGCTTGAGTTAAATAAGATCGTCTGGTGATAGCAAGAATAAAACATGAAGGACGTCCCCCAGCTGAATGGGTTAAAAGCTTGTAAGACTTACGGGCTGGTAAGGTGAATGGTTCTTTTAAAAAAAGAAATACAAAAGTAATCTGCTAGATTTAAAACTTTTTTCATGCAACTTATACATTCGCCAGAAGTTCAACCTTTTCCTATATGTAAATGAAATAATTTGCTAGAAAGAAATTTCATCCAATACAAACGTCCCAGAGATTAAAAGTTCTTCAAATTAAACGTATTTTGTATAAACGTTCATGAATTCTAAGCTCCGTTCTCGCCAAGAAACCATTTGCAAAAAGATATGACCATTTCCAAGAGATTAAGCCATTTCTTAGAGATTAAACTATTTTCCTGATTAAAAAAAAAAAAAAACTAGTTTCCAAACTCGAGACCTGGACTACAAACATTTCCTTAGCAAAACACTTCTTACTAGTGTGAAGAGTAATTTCCATTAACATCATCGTTGTCACCAACCCAATGCCGAGAGTCAAAACCTCTTCCTAGAGATTATACCATTCCTTAGAATAGCCATGCCTTAGACACCCTAGTGATTAAAATTATTCCCATAAAAACACTTCTTTCAGGCAAAAAAAAAAATTAAAAAATAAAAAAAAATAAATAAAATAAATAAAACTTCCTTTAACTTATTCCTGGCCACGTATCATCCAGGAGTAAGTTTTAAAAAAACCCTAAAGTTATTTAAAATACCAAGAACTTGAGAATACTTACTTGATAGCCTAAAATATTTCAACGGGCCACAAAAAAACAGGAGTAACTTCCTTTAACCCCTTCCTTGCCACCAGCCCATTGGCGAGAGATTAAACCATTTCCTAGAGATTAAAGTTATTTCCTAAAGAGCCCCGGGGTGGGATGGCCTTTCTGCCTTAAACGTTTTCTGGAGAGCTTACCTTTCCTCCCCTTTAACGCTGACTTGCAATCTTAAAGAGAAGAAGTAGGAGGCTTGAAGTCTCCTTCTCAACACACACACACACACACACACACACACACACACACACACACACACACACCGAACACAGTATTCCCGCACTCCATTTCACGCTGTAAAAATCCCAGTCTGCAATATCTAAAATATATAAAAGCGTCAGTTATTTTCCAGCAACAAACATCCGGTAACTTACTATCTTTTATATGCCTCTGCGAATAATCATCGGAGCGGTAAATGATCACTTAAACATTTATTTCTTCGCATCATATTTTCACAGTAAACAATATGCTTAAAAGGATACCTGTATTCTTTGTATGATTTTTTGAACATGTAAATGGATACCTATATTCTGGATTTTAATTTTTGAGCATACACTCTTTCCCAAGTTTTACAGCACCAATTAATCTAACTTAAGTGAGGGTTATCATTTTTTTTTTTTAATGCAGAGAAGAGACGTGCATATGAAGTGTAGCGGCAGAGGAAGGATGAGGTACCAAATGAAAGGTATTACGGAAAAGAGGAATAGGGCAAGAAGGGCTGTGCGTGATATAAAGTGGCAACAGATGGGAGGTGGGGTAGGTGGTTGACTGAGAATTTTCAACAGAATAAGAAAATGTTTTGGATGGAGGTGAAGTGGGTGCGGAAGGGAGAGTTTGGCAGGAAAGAACGAGTAAAAGCAGAGGATGGAAGAATGTTAACTGAGATGGATGCAGTAAGGAAGAGATGGGCAGAATATTTTGACAGACTGTTAAATGTAGAGGAGGAAATGGAGGCTGAGAGTGTGGCAGATGGAAGGAAGCAAGGAATAAATGTGCAGGGAGAGATGAATGAGTCTTTGATCATGATGGGGGAAGTGCAGGAGGCAGTAAAGGAGATGAAAGCAGGGGAAGCTGCTGATATGGATGGGTGTGCTGTGGAAAGTTTGAAATTTGGTGGAGCGACTATATTTGAGTGGTTAGTAAGATTGCTGAATGTGTGTTTTGTGAGTGGTTTGGTGCTGATTGACAGCGCAAGTGCGTGTGTGGTTCCGGTGTATAAAGGTAAGGGTGATAAGTATGAATGTACTAGTTTTAGGAGTACAAGTCTATTGAGTGTTATAGGTAAGGTGAATGGTAATGTTGATGACTAGAGTTAGAGAGTAGAGAGGGAATGATTGGTGATGACCAGTGTGGTTTTATGAGAGGGAGAGGATGCATGGATCAGGTGTTTGCTGTGAGACAGGTGTGTGAAGAGTATTTGGCGAAAGGTAAGGATGTGTTTTGGGCATTCGTGGATTTAGAGAAAGCATATGTTAGACCTGACAGGGAGGCTTTGTGGGAAGCTTCAAGATTGCATGGATTAGGTCAGTGGTTCTTAAACTTTCTCGTGCAGCGGACCACTTTTATTAAAACTAATCATGTGGCGGACCCTTAATTATGAGCAGATTCCCCTCCTATCGTACCTCTTGAGATTAAAGGTGTTTGTAGGCATTAATATAATAAAATTGTTACCGAATTATTTATTAATAGCTTAACTTGAACATAACTGTTCAAATTTTACATCACGTAACTGTCGTAACATTATTCATTTTACAATTTACATTTTAAATATATCTGATACTCAAATTAGCCTGCGAACTCCTTGGAACGTTCCACGGACCCGTGGGGGTCTGCGACCACACTTTAAGAAACACTGGATTAGGTGATAGGTTGTTAATAGGAGTGAAAAGTTTTTATGTAAATAGTGGAGCATGTGTAAGAGTGGGAAATACTGTGAGTGACTGGTTTCCTGTGAGAGTGGGGCTGTGGCAGCGATGTGTGATGTCGCCTTGGTTGTTTAATATTTACATGGATGGTGTTGTAAGGGAGGTGAACGCGAGAGTGTTAGGTAGATGTCTGAGTCTGGTGAATGCTGATGGTAAAGAGTGGAATCTGAGTCAGCTGCAGTTTGTAAATGATACTGCACTGGTGGCTGAGTCAGAGGAGAGATTAGGACAGCTGGCAGAGGAGCTTGGAAGGGTGTGTGAAAGGAGGAAACTGAGAGTGAATGAAAATAAGTGGAAAGTGATGAAGTGTACGAGGTTGGTTGATGGCAGGAGGATGAATGTAGTTTTGAAAGGTGAGTTTCTTGAAGAGGTAGAGTGTTTTAAGTATTCTGGGTCACATGTTGCTGTGGATGGAAGAATAGATGTAGAAGTGAAGTTTAGAATGAATGAAGTAGGAAAGGTGCTGGGATGAATGAAAAAAGTGTCTAGATGTCGTTCGCTTGGAATGGATGTAAAGAGAAGGCTGAATGAGGGAGTAGTGGTACCGACTGCATTATATGGGGCTGAAACATGAAATATGGGAGTAGTAGAGAGGAAGGGATTGAATGTGATGGAGATGCGGTGTCTGAGGAGTACGTGTGGAGTGACACATATGGATCGAGTGAGAAATGATGAAGTGCGAAGGTGAACTGGAGTTATGCAAGAGATGGCTGATCGAGTTGGCATAGAGTGTTGCAGTGGTTTGGGCATATGAAAGGAATGGATGAAGAGCGATAAGTGAGAAAGATAACTGGATCTGATGAGAGAGGTGTTAGGCTTAGAGGAAGACCACCAATAGGATGGATGAACAGTTTGAAGAGGGATGTCTGTAGAGCAAGGAAGAGTGGCTGTGTGTGACAGTAATGAATGGAGAGAAACTGTGAATGCATAAAAGGTGATGTAGCCCCGAGGGGATGTTCTCCCCCATCTGGTATGATCATCTGATCGGGTCAGGTGCGGGGAAGGGGATGGGTCCATTATGATGTGGCAGGAGTAAACCAGCTCTGCTGTCGGGCCCTGCTGCGGATGTCGTTGGATTGCACTGAACAGTTTACCCTTGTGCGGTGTGGTGTGGTGAGTAGTCCCTTCTCCCCGTAGAGGCTAAGATACGAGTAAATGTGTGTGTGTAGATGAGTATTTTGGTGGGTGTGTCGTCCTGTCTTGGCTACCCCCCATTAGAGGGGAAACAGCCTAGGTATACAGATAGATAAATAAATACACATTTTGAGCTTCTATAATCAGAGCTGCGTTTTTTGTTTTTTTTTCCAAGAAATGTGTAATATATGTCGATTTTCATGTATCTTTTATCAGTCAGTCAGTCAAATCCATTATCGACCAGTCTTCAGATTCTCGATTCGTCACTTCTGCTCTTAAGACTACAGTAAACGTCAATTCACCTGCTGATTGGTCTAAGATACCTGATCGCTCACATACGTTATCTATCCTTCATCTGTCAGCGGGTAAACTCTGCCTTCCCAACATAGGCTACTTACTTCAATCACTGTTCCCGAATTGAGACGAGACAGAAATAGATACTACAATACACGGATAGATATACAGACATAGAGATAGATAGGCAGGCACGCAGAGAGAGATAGATAGATAGATAGATAGATAGAGAGAGAGAGAGAGAGAGAGACGGTACAAAGGAACCCAGGCCACTTAACATTTCAGCCATAATTCCAGCATAAAATCTCAGGTACGGAAAATTCTCTCTCTCTCTCTCTTTAACACACACACACACACACACACACACACACACACACACACACATTAAAAGACTGATAAGAGGCTACTAACCACCCTCGGGTCCTACTTACAAGCCACTTACGCTGATTACCGAGCTTACTTACGTCATACTTACAGCGGCGGGCGGCTGTGTTTAGTTTAGTGGCGTACTTCATAAAATAACACCAACCCGGCCAAATGAGAGAGAGAGAGAGAGAGAGAGAGAGACAGATAGAGAGAGAGAGAGAGAGAGAGAGAGAGAGAGAGAGACAGATAGAGAGAGGGAGATGGTGGAAAAGAAAGTAAGTGAAACGGAATATCAGAGAGGTTGAGAGGGAGGGAAGGAGTGAAGGAGCCGTGAGGGAGGGAGGGAGGGAGGAGGGGGAGAAGTGAAGGAGCTGGGAGAGAGAGAAAGAGGGAGGGGAGGGAGGAGGCAGGGTCAGGTTGATGTGAGGAGTGGGAGGGGAAAAAGTATTCAGAAAAAAAAAAAAAAAAATTAATGACGGAAGGAGGAATGAGTTGCCTTAAAACGAGGTGGTAGCGAGGCAGGTAGATGGGAAGGAAGGAAAGGAAACAGGCAGTAATGGTGGAAGGAAGGGAGGCAAGAACGGAATATGAGAGGCAGTGAGAGAGGTAGGAATGGAAAGCAGGGAGGAAAATGGAATGTAAAAAGGAAGTGAGACTAGGAAGAACTGTGGCAAGAAGGGAGGAGGAGGGGAAGGAGTGAGGGAGGTAAGAAGGGAGGGTAGGGAGGATTGAGGAATGTAAGATAAGTGTGTCATAAGGATGCAAGGAGTTAAAGGGAGAAGGGTGGCCGTGAAGGAGGGAAGGAACGTGGATAGGGAGGAAAGAGGAATGTAAGAAGGGAGTAACGTAAGGATACAAGGGGGTAATGAGAAGGAGGAGGGGATGGAAGAGAGGGTGGGAAGGAGGAAAGAAGGATACTGAGTGGAGGCAAAGTGTCAATTAACAGGATGATATCATAGGCAAGGAAGTTTGGTGTGAAGGACAGGGAGGCAGGGGGGAAATGAGGGAGGACAGGAGGCAGGCAGAGGGGGATGCAAAAAGTGAAGTAGAGAGGAAGGAAAAAGAGAAAGGAGGCAGAAGGGAGGGAAAAAAAATTGGGAGGGGGAGGCAGGTAGGCATGGAGAAGGGAGAAGAGAAGGAGGGGATGGTGAGAGGGGAAAAAAAGAGGGAAAATGAAGGGAGGGGCAGGAAGGGAGAAGGAAAAATGAGGGAAGCAGCAAAGTGTGGGGGTAATGGAGTGAGTGAGGCAGAGAGGGAGGTAGGGAGGGACGATGGCAATACAGGGAAAGGTACTGTAGGCTGGGAGGCATGGTCATAAATAAAGAAGGGAGGGGAGGGTGGCAGGCAGGGAGGGAGGTAAGAAGGGAGGTACATAAGGAGACTGGAAGATGGGAAGAAGAAAGGGACGAAGTGAATTTAAAAAAAAAGGAGGAAAACAAAAACATGAAATAGGTAGTAGACAAGGTACAGATATGAAGACACTAAAAAAGGGAAGGGAAAGAGAGAAAAAGGCAGGCAGGGATGAAGGCAGGGAGGTACAAAGGCAAAATATTAGAGCCTGATTGTACGAGTAGTAGGCATGACAGAGAAAAGTACGTAAAGGCAGGCAGCAATAAGAGGTGGACAAAGAGGGAGGGAAGGAAGCAGGCAGGGTAGCAAGGTAAGGGGAGGCAGAAGTAGGCAGGGAAGGAAGAGGGAAAGGAGGTAAGCACAGTAGGTACTTATAATGAAGTAGTCAGAGGTATGGATGGGGCAAGGGAGGGAGAAGTTAAACAGAGGTATGGAAAGAAGCTGGTAGATAGAAGCTGTGGGGATGGAGGGAGGTGGATTGCATAAAGAGGGAGGGATGGAGGGAGAGGGTGAGGTAAGCAGTAAAGGGAGGCGGGAAGGCTGGAAGTTACCCAACTTTGTGGCTCGACGTAAACCCAAGTTACTTGAATCGATACTCACACCTCGACTTGGGGGTGGGGCGGGGGAGGGGAGAAGGGGAGGAGGGAAGGGGAAGGGGAAGGGGAAGGGAGAGGGGAGATGGGGAGAGGGGAAGGGGGAAGGGAGAGGGGAAGGGGGATGGGAGAGGGGGAGGGGGAAGGGAGAGGGGAAGGGGGATGGGAGAGGGGGAGGGGGAAGGGAGAGGGGAAGGGGGATGGGAGAGGGGGAGGGGGAAGGGAGAAGCAGAGAAGGCGGAGTGAGGAAGGAAGAAGGTGGAGTGGGGAGAAGGTAAAGGGGACGGCGAATGACGAGAGGAGGAACGGGGAAGGGAAAGGAGAGAGAGAGAGAGAGAGAGAGAGAGAAGGTGGAGATGGAGGAGGGGAAGGGAAGGGGAGGAGGGGAGAAGGGAGAGGGGGAGGGAGAGGGAGGTAGGGAGGGGGGGACTGACGTGGGGAGAGGAGAGAGTGAGGACATGGATGGACGGAAGGGCGCAAGGGAGGGAGAAAGAAACTTGGGCAGGTGGATAGGTAGGGATGGAGTTAGAGGGAGAAGTAATGAGGGGTTGGAAAGGGGGGGGAAGGAAGGAGGGAGGGAAGGAAGGAAGGAAGGGTGAGAGGGAAAATCAGTAGGAAGAAGAAAGTGGGGGAAGCAGAGGGTGGGAAGAAAAGGTGGGGAGGAATGGGAGTAAGGAGAAGGACAAGGGGGGAAGGAAAGGAAAATGAAGGGAGGGAAGGAGGAAAAAGTATGTGGAGAGGGAACAGAGATGAGAAACTGAAGGGAAAAGTTGGGGAGAAGTAAAGTGAAGAAGTGAGGAAGGGAAAGAAGAGCGAAGCAGGGGTTGGGAACTGAGCAAGTGGAAAGGGAAGAGAGTAAGGGGGGGAGGGTGAAGCACAAGCAAGAGAAAGGAGGTGAGGGGAATGAGTGCCAGAGGGTGGGGGAGCGAAGAAGTGAAAGGCAAAATGAAGGTGAAGAGAGGAAAGGGGAGGGGGGATGGTGAGCTAGGGAGAAGAGTGAGGAAAGAGAGAGCGGTGGGGAAGGAACAGGAGGGAAAAAGGAGAGTGGTAAGGGCAGTGAGAGGGAGAGGAGCCGTGAGGCAGAAGGGGGGTAAGAAAGAGAAGAGAAGGGGAGAAGAGAAGGGCATTGAGAGGGAGTAGGGGGAGGAGGAATACAAACAAAAGCAAACAGTGTTGATGATTATTAATGGGGAGGGGAGGAGTGGAATGAGAAAGAGGAGTGAAGAAGAGGTAGGAGGAAGAAAGGAGGAAGAGGAGGAGAGGAGGGAAGGGGGGGGGGAAGAAGTGCGTGTGAGAGAGGAAGGAGGGAGGGAGGGAAGTGGGTCAGAGTCTGGAATGAACCGGAATGAGCCAAGCAGTGTTCGACTGTCAACTTTTCAGAACTCCCGCTGCTAAATTACTGTATTACACAGCACTCGTACCAGCTCTTATTACTACTCGACTTCCTCCACCTTAACACCTTCAGTCCCATCACATATATTTTTTCTTCTCGCTACCACCAGCTAACTTTATTTAACACTGGATGGACTTGGATTGGTAAATGTAGTGACAGAAGCGGTATCCAACCCCTCCAGTTCGAAGGCCCCATCAGAGGTAAAGAATATCGTCTGTAGAATTTAATAAAAAAAAAATTATACGTCACAGGATTAGAATAAAATAACAAATTATGTCACTGGTATATACTTACCGCATAACTTGGTCATTTACGAAATATTTCCCTATAACTCAATTATAGAAAAAGACAACACAACGGCTTTATACACTTACTATGGCACTACAGTTTAACCCTTTTTGGCCCGAGAGCGCAGTTTTTACATTATTCTTCCAGCTGCCAAACAATTATGCCCCGCGAGAGAGAGACCCTCCTGGTGACGGGTTTAATGAAGGCTGTATCTAAACCTTCTGTTCTGAAAGTTCCTTCCAGATTGAAGACAAGGTTTGCTGGCCGTAAGAATAAAATGAAAAATGCATCATCGCAGTGAAGTGGTGATCTTTATCGCTACCGGCAAGTCGTTTGATTCAATTCTAGCAACAGCCAGACGATTTTATTCAACTTTCGGATTACAATTTCCATTAACCCTTTCACAACAAGGTCTCCCCTACAATCAGGAAAGAAAAAAAAACCTTTAAACGACCGAGAAAAAAACAAAATCAATCAAAAAGTGTAACAAGACTCCCCTATCCTCTCCCAGCATGACCTCTCCCCTAAGCTGAAGTAAATCGTGTGGTGGCATCCGGAATAAAACGTCAGTACAGGACAGAATGAAGATGAGGATAGAATTGCGAGACTCGTGTGTGTAGCTGCTTCATGAAATTCTTATACTGAGCTGGCCAGGAACCACTACACTCCGATGACGTATGATGCGGCTGATTCTTGTTACCTTCACACGATTTTATTCAGCTTGGGAGAGATTTTTCGAGGGATCAGATATGGCTTCATATTATCCCTTCCTAACTTAAAAAAAAAAAAAAACTGACAATAGCAATAAACTAAACAAATCTTAGAGGTGACAAGGTTCAATCTCTCCCCTCTCTCTCTCTCTCTCTTTTGCTAGCCCCGTCATGAGGAGGATTTTTTTCAGCTTCATAAAACAGCCTCGTAGTTGCTTAAAGAAATATAAATAAATAAATAAAGGTTGTTTGAGTTTTTCTTGACATATTCAGTAAGGCATTTTACTCTTGCTACCCTCAGACGATTTTACTTCGCTTAGAGTAGGATATCAGGCTGTGAAGGAGGGGGGGGGGGTAACAGGGTCTCTTTTCGTCTGGCGGTACCGAGAATAAAATGCCATCGGAGTGAGGGGAAAGGGGGGGGGGTTAACACACTTCGCCAAGATTTCATTCAGCTGAGCCAAATCGTCTAGTGGCTGCCTGAATCAACAACCCGGGCGGGTCACTGGCAAGAAGAGGGTTAATCGATAGTTACTTCCCGCTAACTACACACACGTCCTTGAGGTGAATTAAACAGTAGGGCTGTGACCTGAATAAAACATTGTACTGTAATATCTCAACAGATGCGAAATGATTAGCCACTTTATTCTGCAACCCCCCCCCCCTCCCTCTCTCTCTCTCTCCATGCAACTCTTTCTTTTCCTATTTCGTCTTTTTGTACATCATCCTCGCTGACTCCCCACCAATGTCTGTCTGTCTGTCTGTCTGTCCCTCTCTCTCTCTCTCTCTTAGGACATTCTTGTTAACTCTAGAATATTTAGTTCAGCTTAGAGAACTTTTTTTTTTCCTTTCTGAAGCTGAGGGGGAGGGTAAAGCCTTAACACATTCAGTATAGCGCTCCATAAAATCGTCAGTTATTGTAATTAAAATAAAAAAAAAGACGTTATCCATGCGAAGGGATTAATATTACTCCATTACAATACACTTTTTTCCCCTCTCCTCCTCCTCCTCCTTCTCCTCCTCCTTCTTGATCCTGTTGGTGTAATATCATGGAGGGAAGAAATATTACCCGTCCCATTTTTAAGGCCGGAATTTCAGTTAAAGATTACGACGATGATAAAATGCGAAACTAATGAAGCTTCACATTATCCTTTGGCCTGATTTATGAGCCAACCCACATGAGAAACGATCTGTCCTCATTACCATCATCAGTATGCCTACCATCTTTTATAATTAATTAGTATTATCATTTTATTATTATCATTATTATTATTATTATTATCATAGTTTAGTGCAGCCAAGTCTTCGAAGGTTTGAATGATACGTGAATAACTGTAATCATCATCATCAACAACAACTTTATTCTTTAAATTATTAATAACGAATGATGGATGAAATGGCTGTGTATCTCACTTCACCAAGCACTCTCTGGAGACGCTAATTTCCTTCTTTCGTGCTTTATCTTCCTTGTCTCAGAGTCCTATCCACAAAGGCCGGAGAGAAAGAAAGAAGACCCAAGAGAACAAAGGAAGAAAAGGAGAGAACAAAGGAAGCATAACATGAGAGGACGCCAAGTGAATGGAAGGATGAAGGTCAAAAACAAGGACGGCAAAGAAAGTTGAGAAAAAAAAAAAAAGGAAGCAGAAAAGGAAGAAGAAATCACAGAATGGATGAAGAAAGAGCATGAAAAGCGCAGGGAATGAACTAAAAGGCAGGGAATGGAAGACAACAAATCTAGGAATGAAGAAGGGAGGGAGGAAGGGCGACGGAGGGAGGAGGGCAAGTACGAAGTGAGGAAGGCGGAGAGGGAGACAAGTTAGACAACTATGGAAAGAAACAAAATAAAACAGGATGGCAACGTGAAAGAATGAATGAATGAATGATGGAAGGAAGGAAGGAAAATGGAATGGTAATAAACAGGGAGGTGAAGGGCAGGAAGGCAGAGACAGAGAAATGGAGACATGAATTCCCCGAGCTAGGCAACTAAGGCCATATAGCCCCGCTGGGGTTACAGGAGGGAGCTACCCCTCCCGGCAACGGTAGCCCCGGGCGAGGCTCGAACTTGCGACCTCCCGATCACAAGCTCAGCGCGCTACCACTATGCTACCGCGCCCCCCAGAGAGAGAGAGAGAGAGAGAGAGAGAGAGAGAGAGACTGAAGAAAGCAGCATATAAAATGAACGAGGGCAGAGACGATGGAGAAAGGAAGAGAATACAGAAGATGGACACAGAATGAAGAGAAAGGAAAAGAATGAAGGAAGGCAGGCAGAGACATTGAAGTAAAGAGAAACAAAGCAGAGGAGGGAGACAACTGGAGATGAATAAAAGGGGTGGTTAAAAAACTGAAGAGGATAGGGGACGTAGAAGAAGGAAAAAGAATGAAGGAAGAAGGTAGAGAGTGCATGAAGGAATGAAGGCAGGGAGGAAGGAAAGGACATAAGCAACGGGGGGGTTAAGCAGGGAGGCAGGGAATGAGGCAGTTAATAAGATGGAAACGGGGAGGTAGGCAGGGGGAGGCAGGGACATTATCAAGCCATGGGAGAAGCAGGCAGGCAGACAAGCAGGCAGGCATGCAGGAAGGCAAGCAAGCAGGCAAGTACGCAGGTAAGGAGGTAAGCAGGCAGGCAGGCAAGTAGGTAAGCAGGCAAGTAGGCAAGCAAGCAGGTAGGCAGACAAGCACGCAGGCAGGCAGGCATGAAAGCAGGTAGGTAGGCAGGCAGGCAGGCAAGCAAGCAGGTTGGCAGGTAAGCAGGCAGATAGGCTGGAAGGCAAGCAAGGAGGTAGGAATAGCCAAAAGTAGGGGGGTTAGGCAGAGAATGGGACACTTAATACGACGAAGGCTGGCAGGTAGGCAGGGAGTGGCAAGGGACATTAGTAGGCCACTGGGAGAGGCAAGCTGGCTGGGTGGTGACTGGCTGGGTGATTGGCTGGCTGGCTGGCAGGAGGGAGGGTGGAAGTAAGCGGTGTAGGGCAGGCAGATAAGTAGGATGGTAGGGAAGGAAAAGGAAGGAAGGTGTAGAGGAGAGAGGGTGAGAGAGAAAGGAGAAGGTAGATGGGCAGGCAGGCAGGCAAGTAGGTAGGTAGGTAGGTAGATAGACAGAGGGGTAGGTAGGTAGATAGACATAGGTAGGTAGGTAAGTAGGTAGGTAGGTAGATAGGCAGATAGGTAGGTAGGTAGGCAGGGACGAAGGGAGAGGCAGACAGATGGAGGAAATGAGGTAGGCAGTTAAAAGGACAGGTGTATGGGAGAAGAATGGGATGGGAAGAAAAATGAAAGAAATGAAATAGCAGAGAGGAAGGAGGGACACAGATACGGATGGGAAAGACATTGGGAAAACAGGAGGAGGGAAGGAGAGGAGAAGAGGGGGAGGGAAACAGAATAGAAGAGGGAAGAAAAAAGGAAGGAGAGGAGAGGGAAGGAGAAGCAAAGGATGTTGAAAAGATGAGGGGGGGTGGGGAGGGACGTAGAGAAGGAAGGAAAGAGGACGGTAGTTGGAGAAGGAAGGAAAGAGGGCGGTAGTTAGAGATGGAAGGAGGAGATGGGTGAAAGGAAGAATGAAAAAAAGAAGGAAGGAAAGAGGCTTAAAAAAAAAAAAAGAGGGAGGGAGTGGTAGGGAAGATGGGTGGGAGGAGAAAAATTAAAAAAAGAGGGAAAGAGGTCGAGAAGAATGAAAGAAAGGAGGGAGGGAGGGAGGGAAAATTAGCGACAACACAGACAATGGAAGGGAGGTAATGGAGGAGGAGGAGGAGGAGGAGGAGGATACCAATGATGGGAGAAGGAGGGAGGTAAGAAATACGTTAAAAAAAGGGGGGGGGGATGAATAAAGAATGAAAAAATAAATGAATACAAAAGAAAGGAAAAGAAGGAAATGAGATAACAAAAGGGAAAGATGGAGGAGCGGATAAAAACAAAAAAATAAAAAATAGAAAAGAGAAAGTGGGAAGGAAGGAAGGATGGAAGGGATAAAAATTAGGAGATAAGATCAAAAAAGGGGCGTAAGGGAATGAAGTGATACGAAGGAAGGAAGACCAGAAGAGAGGGAAATAAACGCTGCAATCATGAAAGACGAGAAGGAAGGGAACGAGATGAAAGAAGACATGAAAAAGATGGAAATAAGACAAAGTAACCCAGTGAAAAATGGGATAAAATTAAAGACTGAAGGAATGGAAGGCAGAGAAAGAAGTAAATAAAATGATGAAAGAAGTGAATGAATGAAACAAAACACCTGCCACGCGCCTTGCTTGCATCAATATATCGATCAAGACTTCTTTTACTGATACTGTGAAGATTTATTCAGCTACTTATTCTCTCTCTCTCTCTCTCTCCTAGATCCAATTAGTGAGGCTAAATGACAGTGTTGTTCTTGTAATAAACGTTTATCGCTGACATTACCCTTGTTGATACTAACGTCTGTATGTAACTAATCTCTGAGCGAAACACAGCGAAGATGAACATGAAACACCGAAACTACACGAAAACACACACTGCAATACGTAAAAGGGTGAGTTGAAGTAAGTGAAAAAACATAGGAAAAACGGTGAGCGAAAATGCGAAAAACAAACACAGGAGTCCAGATCAAACTAACCGGGGTGAAAGTATATGAAACACTGATGAACCCTCCCAAAAGTGAACGAAGCGCAGCGGATCCGAGCGAAGGTAGCGAAACCGGGGCCAGTGAGTGAGGGGAAGGGGGAAACTGTTTTAAATGGTAATGAGAGTGTAATTTCCTACGCACCAAGAGATGGGACGGTGTGTAGGATCCAACACAGACAGGTAGGCAGGTAGGTAGATAGGTAAGCTGGTAGATTTGGGGTCTGTAGGTAGTTAGTTAGTTAGTGTGTGTGTGTGTGTGTGTGTGTGTGTGTGTGTGTGTGTGTGTGTGTGTGTGTGTGTGTGTGTGTGTGCAAGCAGGTAGTTTCATAGAAATGAACCTGGTAAATACAATAGACATGGAACAAGTACTTAGACAAAAAACATGTTGGTAGCCTAATGAAAAAGAGAAGGAGAAGCATGAAGGCAGTAACAGGAGAAGCAAAGGAAGAGGTACAGAGGCAGAGGCATAAATGAGTGAAAGAAGGAAAATAAAGGAAGAAGAATTAAAGGAAAAGCATGACTGAAGGAAAGACAGAGTTTTAAGGGCGAGGAGAGGAAAGCAATGCACGAACCAAGGAAAGAGAAGAGGGAAGGAAGAGGAACGAAAGGAAAAGCATGAAGGATAGAAAGAGATGAGAAAAGGAGGATGAACGGAAGGAGAAGCATTAAAGAAGGAAGGAGACGAATAAAGAAAGAGCAAAAAGGGAAGAGCATTGGTGAAGGAAAGAGGGAGGAGGCGAAGGAAGAGGAAGGAGGTGAAGGAAGAGGAAGGCGAGTGTATCATTTGTAGGCTTGAAGGTGTGAGGGATGGAAGGCAAGAATACAAAGGTGGGACTAAATGGGCTACCAAGGTTCTTCTCGCGCTCTGTGTGTGTGTGTGTGTGACAGATAGAGATAGATAGGTAAACTGATAGAGATGAAAACAGAATGAGATATGCAAATATAGACAGATGAGAGAGAGAGAGAGAGAGAGAGAGAGAGAGAGAGAGAGAGAGAGAGAGAGAGAGAGTGTGTGTGTGCAGGGACAAAATACACACACACACACACACACACACACACACACCGCACTTTCACTCATCAAACCCGACAAAGAACTTCATAATTCGGTGGTTTATAACGTGGGAATGGTTGTGTTTGGTTTCAGTGAGTAATGAGGCCAGAGGAATGACTGAGTGGAATGCCATGAGAGGTGTTAATAGCAAGGAATCACACTTTACGAGAGAGAGAGAGAGAGAGAGAGAGAGAGTAAACAGCGCAAAATAGGATGGAACTATACTTTATTAGAGACAGTGGCTGGGAGGAGACAAGAACGAGACACATAAGGCGATGTGCAAATACCATGGAATCTCAATTTATTACGGAGGATGGAGAAAGACTAAGGGAGGGAAAGGTGGGAGAGGGTAAGGGAGAGGTGGAATGGGGTAAGGGAGAGGTGGAAGGGGGTAAGTGAGGGAGGGGTGGGTGAGGGAGAGGCGAGAGAGGGTGAGGGAGGGAGGGGTGGGAGAGGGTAAGGGAGGGAAAGGTGGGAAAGGGTGAGGGAGGGAGAGGTGGGAGAAGGTAAGGGAGAGCGAGAGAGGTGGGAGAGGGTGAGGGAGGGAGAGGTGGGAGAGGGTGAGGGAGGGAGAGGTGGGAGAGGGTAAGGGAGAGGTGGGAGAGGGTATGGGAGGGAGAGGGTAAGGGAGGGAGAGAAGGGAGAGGGTGAGGGGAGGGGGAGGTGGGAGAGGGTGAGGGAGGGAGAGATGGAAGAGGGTAAGGGATAGATGGGAGAGGGTGAGGGAGGGAGGGAGAGATGGGAGAGGGTGAGGGGGGGAGAGGTGGGAGAGGGTGAGGGAGGGAGAGGTGGGAGAGGGTGAGGGAAGGAGAGGGTGAGGGAGGGAGAGGTGGGAGAGGGTGAGGGAGGGAGAGGTGGGAGAGGGTGAGGGAGGGAGAGGTGGGAGAGGGTGAGGGAGGGAGAGGTGGGAGAGGGTGAGGGAGGGAGAATGAAGGAGAAATGGGTGTAAATAGCAAGGAATCACACTATGTTAGAAAAAGGTAAGGGAGGAAAAGAGATAGAGGGAGGGGGCGGGAGAGAGAAGTGAGGGGGGGGGGAGAGAGAGAGAGAGAGAGAGAAGAAAGGTCAGGTGTAGCTGGCGTGAAATCACATTGTAAGTTACTAAAGAAAGCTAGGGAAGGGGGGGGGGAGAGAGAGAGAGAGAAGAAAGGTCAGGTGTAGCTGGCGTGAAATCACACTGTAAGCTACTAAAGAAAGCTAGGGAAGGGGGGGGGGAGAGAGAGAGAGAGAGAGAGAGAGAGAGAGAGAGAAATGAGACGAAAGGATGGGGAAGCAGCGGGATTAGGAAGGGAGGGAGAGGAGGGAACAGGAAGGCAAAGTGTTGGGAGGGAGGGAAGGAAGAAACTAAAGAGGGTGAAAGAGGGACGTGATGAGAATGGAGGGAGCAGAAGGAGGGAGAGGCGAAAAGCTGGAAGGGAAGGGATGAAGGGGAAAGTGACTGAGGGAAACCTGAGAAAGGGGAAACGATATATGGAAAGAGGGAGTCGGTGAAGGGCAGATGTGAGAGGAGAGACGAAAAGAGAATGCGAAGAGGAAAAGAAAGGAGGAAAAGGGAGGAGAGAGGAAGGAAAAGGAGAAGAAGGGAAAGACAGAATTAGGAGAGAACAAAGTAAGGAACACGCGAGGGTGGAGAGAAATATGTATGGAGAGAAGAAAAAGGGGAGGGAGAAGATTTGAAGAGAATGGAGTGGGGGAGATGGAGAGAGGGATGGAAGGAGGTGATAGGGAGGCTAAAGTGATGGAGGAGGTATTAAGGAAAATCCTGAGAGAGAGAGAGAGAGAGAGAGAGAGAGAGAGAGAGAGAGAGAAGTATGATACGTGGAACAATGAGCAATGCAGTGGCGCTCAGAGGTATGATGAATCAAAACGCTGAAGTACGAGGCAGGCATGATAAGTGAATGAATGCAGTGATTAAAAAAGGGAGAAAGATGAAGTAATAAATAAATAAGTATATAAGAAAATGAATAAAAAGATACTAACCCATTCAGCCCGATAACGTATTTTTCTTACCACCTCCAGGCAGCTTTATTCAACGTAGGAAAGATCTGTCCTACTGAACGGGTTAGTAAAGTATGTATAATACCCCTCCAGCTTTAAGAATATCCTATCTATCTATCTATCTATATACCTAGGCTGCTTCCCCCAAGGAAAGGGAGGTAGCCGAGACAGGACGACTCACTCTCCATTTACTCATCCATTCAAACACATTCATTCGCATCTTAGCCCCAAAGGGGAGAACGGACAGATCCTCACCGCATCACACCGCACAAAGGCCAACTGCGCAATGCAATCAGTGACATATCCCCTGATCAGAATATCCCCTGATCAGAATAAAATCGTCTGGGGATGGCAAGACTGAAATAAAAACTACGTCCTCGTGATCAAGGGTTGAGAAAAACGCGAATAGTGTCAAAAAGGCGTGAGGTGAAGAGATGGAGAATTACAGAAAAAAGAAAACAGGTGTTGGAAAACTGACATGGTTTAAAAAACAAGTTAAAATAAAGGTGACAAGATTAAAAAAGGAAAAGAGGTCAAAGAAAAGTGTTCATGTTAGAGGCGGTAAAAGAAGTGAGATGAGACAAGTCAAGAGTGGCGTATCCAATGTAGTGGTAGTCTAGGAGGTGAGATGAGGTAGTAAGAGATTAAATGTCATAAAAAGACTTTGTTGTTACTTGTAGAGAAGTTATATATATTAGACTTGTGGACGAGCGGTTGTTATACTTGAGTTGTTTGTACGTTGATAATCTTGGTTCCCATTTGTCATGCAATGACAGAAGAGATAAAGAAGAATATGGGACTATTTTTATTTGTCTTGGAAATATTAACAAGTCTCTCGCACACGAGTGAGTATAAGTAGAGTCCCTGTCTCCGTCTCGCTCTCGCTCTCTCTCTTCCAAGTTGCTAAGCCTTTCTCCCCACTACCTGCCGATTCTATCGCCTCTCTCCTTCTGAGCTCTCTTTCCTAAATTCTGGTGAAACAGGGGTCGTGTCACGTGTGTTCACTGTGGTTGGAAAGTTCTAGAAGCCTGTGTGTGAGTATGTGTGTATGTGTGTGTATGGTCACGAGGCGCTGTCGTGTGCCTATAAAGCATTCCTTGAGTTAAGAGTGTGTAAGCATGTTTAGCATTGCTCGATTCTCGCAGACACTACCTTCTCATCATCTGACTTCCTGCTTCTATCTGTCTCTCTATCTATCTATTTATCTATCTATCTATTATGATTTGTAATTATAATTTGGAGTCCTAACATAAATACAGGTGGAAACTGCCCAATCTAGAGGTAGTAAGATGTAATAAGAAGTAAGAGGAAGGTGAAAAGTGTCCATGCTAAAGGTGACACGAGTGTTTTAAAAATTAGGTAAAAAAATCTGCAAACTATTGGAAGTAGGAGAAAAAATGAGATGACAACAGGTATAATACAGGTGAATAACGTTTACTCTAGAGGTATGGAAATAACAAGTAAAACACCGGTGAAATGTGTCTACTGTAAAGGTAGAACGAGATGAAGTTACGTGATGAAGAACGGGTGAACAGTGTGCAGTCAAAATAAGAGGAAAAAAGAAGAGAGAATAATGTGTAGAGGTAATAAGAGGAATAAGAAGGGAGAATAGTGTCTAGAGGTAAAAGAAGAGAAAATAGTGCCTAGAGGTAAAAGAAGGAAGAACAGTGTCTAGAGGTAAAAGAAGGGAGAACAGTGTCTAGAGGTAAAAGAAGGGAGAACAGTGTCTAGAGGTAAAAGAAGGGAGAACAGTGTCTAGAGGTAAAAGAAGGGAGAACAGTGTCTAGAGGTAAAAGAAGGGAGAACAGTGTCTAGAGGTACAAGAAGGGAGAACAGTGTCTAGAGGTACAAGAAGGGAGAACAGTGTCTAGAGGTAAAGGAAGGGAGAATTTCGTCAACAAGTAACACGAGGTAAAAGAAGGGGGAATAGTGTCTAGTGGTAGGAAGAGGGAAAAAAAAAAAGGGAGAATAGCGTCTATTGGTCATAAAAGAAAAAAAAGGAGAATAATGTCTAGAGATAATAACTGGTAAAAAGGTGAGAACAGTGTCTAGAGGTAATAAGATTTAAAAAAAGGGAGAACAGTGTTTAGAAGTAATATGAGGTAAAAGAATGGAGAATAGCGTCTAAGTAATTAGAGGTAAAAGAAGGGAAAACAGTGTCTAGGGGTCATATAAGATATAATAAGGGAGAATAATGTCTAGGGGTAATAAAGAGGTAAAAGGGAGAACAGTGAAAGTAGTAAGAGGAAAAAGAAGAGAGAAATATTGTCTAGAGGTAATAAGGGGAACAAGAAGGGAGAATAGTGTCTAGAGGTAATGAGAGATAAAAGAAGGGAGAATAGTGTCTAGAGGTAATAAGACGTAAATGAAGGGAGAATAGTGTCAAGAGGTAATGAGAGGTAAAAGAAGGGAGAATAGTGTCTAGTGGTAATAAGAAGAAAATGTAGGGTGAATAGTGTCTAGAGGTAATGAGAGGTAAAAGAAGGGAGAATGATGTCTAGAGGTAAAAGAAGGGAGAATGGTGCCTAGAGGTAATAAGAAGAAAAGGAAGGGAGGACAATGTCTACAGGTAAAAGAAAGGTGATGAATATGCAATCAAGAGGTAGTATGAGATGAGATATGGGGAGAAGAAGGTAGGAATAATAAGTGTCATCCTATCAGCGACGTAACCTAAGATGGCTTCACTTGACCTCATTCACCCCCATACATCACCTTCTAGCTCTTAACACCTTCACCACGAGGGGCCTATACTCAGATGACTAATATCGTCTGGCATTAGCGACTTTTATACTGAAATCATGTCCACGGGGCGAAAGATTTAATATGAAGACAATGTGCATGAGGCAGATATAATACAAACAGATAAAATGTTGAGGAGAGAGAGAGAGAGAGAGAGAGAGAGAGAGAGAGAGAGAGAGAGAGAGAGAGAGAGAGAAAGAGAGAGAGAGAGAATCACAGCTCAGACGAACACCAAATCCATCCTCCCCAAAATCTGCCAAATTATCCAACCAACCCCTTTTTCTAAGGTAATTCTGCAACCATACCTGCGCTGAACGTACGTGTGTGTGTGTGTGTGTGTGTGTGTGTGTTCCTCTGGTTGCTGTAATTCACCTTTTTCTCGGAACAGACTGATCAAGGAATAAATACAGAACGGAATGACTTAGCAGATAAAAAATAAACCAATGGACATAACAGTATTCCTTTTCGTCTTCAGTAACTCTTTAGTAATTTTTTGTATGTCATAAATATACAGAATAAGGGATCTTTTTTTTTATGCGAGGAAGAAGGAACCAAAGGCTGAGCCCGCAATAACAGTTCCTTCTAAGAAAAAAACAAAAACAATACAAAAGAGAGCCAAATTCAAGATCCGTTCATTTCCAGATGCCTGGACACATTGCGTATGAAAGACTGGAGATCACAGGAAGTAGGAAATACAGACGGAAGGAGACAGTTCCAGAGTTGACCTGTTGCACAAATGAAGGACTGGGAGTAACGGTTAACTCTTGCATTAGAGAGCTGGACAGAAAAGGGATGAGAGTTTGTTGCTAGACGGGTGCTACGCACTCGTCGTAGAGGTGGAGAGATGCAAGCAGACAGTTTAGAGAAGCAGTGACCATTAAAGTAGCGATAGAAAAGAGATAAAGATGCAACAGTGTGGCGAAGAGACAGAGGTTGAAGGAAGCCATTAAGAGGAGGATAGTTGATGAGATGAAAGGCCTTTGACTCCACCCTATTGAGAAGAGCTGTATGTGGGGAGCCTCCCCACACATGAAAGTTGTACTCTAAACAGGGGCGAATAAAACCCGTGTAGCTATAAAGTCAACAACTGTGCAAGACTAAAGAAGGCACGGAGTCGGCTTAGCACACCTAATCTCTTGGAAGCGGATTTTACAAAAGATGCAATATGATCTCTCCAAGTCCCAAGATAAGTCCCGAGTGAATGAAACCCCATGCATGTTCAAGGATGACGCAGGACTGAGCTGGATATTATTAAACATTAGTGGGTACTCCTGTGGAAGATTTTGACAGGTAGATAGGTGTAAAGATTGAGAGCTGATGCATTAAAAACAACAAACTTATTTTTACCCCAGTCAGAGATACGATCCAAGTCAGACATTATGTGTGCCATGGCCTCATCCCTTGTTTGTTGAAGTAACTGCTGAGACTGACGTTGCAGAAACCGAATGGAAAGGTGAAGAGTGGAACCATCAACGTACGAGAGGATAGGGTTAGATGTACAACTTAGGTCAATGATGAATAAAAGAAAGAGTTGGTCATAAGACAGAGCCCTGAGGAAAACCACTGTTGATGGATCTAAGAGAAGAACAATGGCCGTCTACAACAGTGCTATAGAACGACCAGAAAGGAAGCTATACATGAAGGCAAAGATAGAAGGATAGAAACTGTAAGAGGGCAGTTTGGAAATTAAAGATTTATGCCAGACTCGATCGAAAGCCTTTGAGATGTCAAGTGCAATGGCAAAGCTTTCGCCAAAGTCCCGAATGGAGGATGACCAGGAGTCTGAAAGGTAGATGTGAAAATCGCCAGTGGAGCGTCCCTGACGGAACCCATACTGACAATCAGAAAGAAGGTTGTGATAGGAAAGATGCTTTAAAATTTTTCTGTTATGAATTGACTCGAAAACTTTCGAGACACAGGATGTTAAAGCAACTGGACGATAGTTAGAGGGTTGCGAATGGTCACCCTTCTTTGGAACTGTCTGAATGAGAGCAAACTTTCAGTAAGAAGGAAAGGTACAAGTTGAAAGACAAGGGCAAGAGAGTTTACCTAGGCATGGTGTAAGCACAGAAGCACAGTTCTTGAGGACAACGGGAGGGACTCCATCAGGCCCATATGCCTTGTTAGTACTGAGGCCAGTGATGGCAGAAAATACATCAGCTGAAGAAATTTTAATGTTAGCCATGAGGAAGTCAGTGGGGGGAAGTGATGAAGGAACAGCACCGGGATCGTTTAAGGTGGAATTGGAGAAGAAAGTCTGAGCGAAGAGATCTGCTTTATCAGTAGAAGAAATAGCTACAGAGCCATCAAAGTAGAAAAGAGGAGGGAAGGATGATGAGGTTAAGTTGTTAGAAAGGTTTTTGGCAAGGTGCCAGAAGGAGAGGGAAGATTTCCAGTTGGAGAGTTGTGAGGATTCAGTACGAATGAAATTATTTTCAGCAGAGTGAAGAACAGACTCAGCACGATTCTGGGCAGAAACATAAAAAAGATGTGATTCAGGGGTGGGTTGGCTCCGGTACCTTTTATAGGCCCTCTCATTGTTGTGGACAACATTAGAACAAGCGTGATTAAACCAAGGCTTTCTTCCATTAGTCAAAGGAAATGAGAAAGGAATGTATGCTTCCATGCCCGAGAGAATAACCTCCGTAATGCGCAAGGCACACTCAGATGGCTTTCGGCCATGGAAGCAATAATCATTCCAGGGAAAATCAAAGAAGTACTGCCTGTGGGCCTCCCAATCCGCAGCTTCAAAGTGCCACAGACGACGTTTCTTACATCACACTTAGTATGCAGAATAAAATACATCACACTAGTTCTTTCCCTAATCTATAACTTTTCCTGGCGGGTGAAATTTCCTTTACGAGTATTAATTTTTGAAAAGACTATAAATACTGTACATGGGAATTAGTACATAACAGACGATATGGAAAAGACATATCAGTACATCATAGTTTTCCCGACCTTGTATATGCTCCTGGTTGCTGTATTTTCCCTTTTGCATTACCTGTATTCTGACATGACATATTTATACAGGAATTAATACACGACGGAATAAATAAGCGTTTGACAAAGTACAATACAGTTTTTTCCGTAATTTTTACTTCTGTTCCTGGCCGTTCTAAGTTCCTTTTAATTTTTTCCGGATGGAATAATTTATATATGAAATAATACAGAACTAAGTAAATATGCAGAGCAGTTAATAAAAGGTGGTCCAAATATTACGTATCCCAAATTTCGTGTTGAGGGCATGGGGCTCAGTGGTAGAGCGCCTGACTCGAGACCAAAGAGTCGTGAGTTTCCGCCGCGCACGGGTAAGTTGCCTTGCCGGGAGAGGTTACAGAGGTAGCTCTCTCCCGTCACCAACCTGGTTGTAGCAACCGTGGCTCGGTGAGTCACAGCGCTCTGACCGAAGGGTCGGAGGCTCAAGTCCACCCATGGGTCATTACTAAACATCAGGAAAGGAATCCGGTCACAAAGTGCTACACGCTCCAAAACCAAAGTCCTCAACCCAGGGGCAACGCCTTAGCCCTTATCGAAAAAAGAAAAAAAGAAAAAAAAAAGGGGGGGGGAGCGTAAAAAAAAAAAAAAAAAAATATCGCGCGTTGTCGCGACGGCTCAGCCATCATTACCCGTGCCTATCCTGTATCATTTTCTGCTTCCCTTAACCCGTCTCCTCCTCTGTGCCGTCTGCTTTTTTGCGTCCACTGCTTGCATAGTTGACATTTCTCACGAAGCAGCCAAAACATATGGGTTTCTCACACCAGCCGACTGAACCGTCCCTGCAACACACGAGCCTTGGCAGGTGTAATATAGGGACTCTATATAACACGGAATTAACCCTTTCAAAACCAGGCTTCTCCCTAGAACTCAATAAGAGCGTCGGACGGTGGCAAGACGATAACGTAAAGATAATCAGAGTAAATAAGGAAACAAAGTAGGTTATATACTTTCCATCCCATCAGTCAACAGTAGTCATTCTTGAGCTGAATAAAGTCGTCCGGAGGTACCCAGGGGAAAAAAAAATCGCATTGGCATTCTTTATCTGTTCATGACTGCCACACGGATTAAATCTGCTAACCCCTACACAATTCGAGGACGTCAATTTAATTCTCCTGACGAATTTACACTGCCTACCACTTCACTACCGGGTTGATCTAATGTATCAGCAGCAAGAATAAATTACAATTAAAGATTGTCAGCACTGCCAAGGGAAACATCTCCCACCCCCCCTTCGCAGGCGTTGGTAAACACCAAGGATTCGTGCTGGCACATTTTTCATATTGTGTTTGCATGGTTTGATCTTTAAGAGGCATAATAATGAAAAAAAAAAAAGGTTTGGGGGTTATTTTTCCTACTTAAGACTGTAGCAGGTCTGAAGTGAAGTGGTGAAGAAATTAAGGAATGGCAACAAACAGAAAAGGTCTTGGAAACAAAGATAAAAGAAGCTGAGCAAATACAGTATGGTCTCCATACTACAAAAAGAACAAAAAGACCTCATCGTACTGATTATTACAGTTTTCCCAGGAGTTACTGTTCTTCCCTGTTGTACTTTTGGGACGGTAGGAAATCTTAAAGGAAAAAAGACGTAACTGAATACATCTGCAGGAAAAAAATACACCACACGAAGTTACGATCTGCTTTTTTCCCGTGCTCATTTTCTCTTTTCTTTTTCGCCCCAGTAACATTCTGCGCGGAGTTTGCTGGGACGAGAGAAAATATGAGCGTCAGTATGTACAGACTGACAGACACAGACACACATAGACAGACAGACGGACGGAAGGAAGGTGGATGTATGAATTCACAGATAGACGAATATGCTGGTGTCCGAGCTACAACTACTCTATTTAACTTGGCCTAAAACTTTCATGTCTCCACCCTGAAAGCTGTGCTGTAACAACCGATTTACACTAAGGCGATGCTAATCACAAACAGGTGCCACCAAAGGAAGTGGAGCCATAGCTTTGTCATATTTCTATTACTATGTGCCGTGAAAAAAGCTGGAAAAGGACGATAATAAAGACCAAATTTGGGAGGCTGGTTCGGCTCTCGTGAGCTCCTATATTAATGAGTGGTGACAGCCGGGCAGGGACGCGGTGAGGTGGCGGTGGTGGGGGGCGCCAACCCACTCTCAGGATTGTTTTGCGATGGGTGGAGGCGTTCACCATTTGTTCATTCGATGAATGTTACTTTCGGATGACTCTACGCTGAGTGATAAGCCAAAAGGTTTCCTTTAACATAAGCTTCCACTTCCTACGTTGGTGATATCCGTATAACCTATTAATGGACGTCTAGAAGTCTAGTGGGTTACGGCGATCCAACGAGATTTGGGCAATAAAGGTCAACATCCAAGGGTTGGTGGGGTTAATGGTCACTTAATGCCGATCAGTGAAGAGCGACTATCACTGGCGCCCTCAACGCCTTGACCTTGCTAGATACTGTAGGTAGATGGTGTGTGTGTGTGTGTGTGTGTGTGTGTGTGTGTGTGTGTGTGTGTGTGTGTGTGTGTGTGTGTGTGTGTGTGTGTGTGTGTGTGTGTGTGTGTGTGTGTGTGTGTGTGTGTGTGTGCCAGATATATCTCATATATTAATCAAAGGTAGTGAACTTACATAACCTGTCCTTGCCAATGTAGGAGCCAAAATCAAGACATACTCGAATTCATTTCGAGATAACTTGGTACGATGCATTTAAAAGACTGGGAGTCACAGACAGCGGCAAAAACAGGTTGAAGAAGACAGCTGGAGCTAACCAGTTGTACTGCATAACTGTTGCAATAGCGAGTTGTGCAAAGGGAATAGGAACGTGTAGCTAGACGAGAAAGATGCACGCAGAGTTCAGAACAGCAGTGACCAGCATAGTGACAACAAAAGAAAGGTGAAACATTAAGGCCAAGAGAGGTTGAAGAGAAGTCTGAAAGAGGAGGAAGTTGATGAGACGAAACGGCTTGGACTCAACACTGTTTAAAAGCGGTGAGCCCTACACATAAGAACTGCACTCCTCACAGTGGCAAAATAAGGTTCATGTACAAAGTCAACAACGACTACAGCAAAAGAGAGCATGAAGTCTGTCCAGTACACCTAACCTCTCCAAAGCTGACTTAGCAAGAGATATAATGTTTTCTCTCCATGACTGGCAAAGACAGAAACCAAGGGATACTAAGAGGTGACGACGAAGTACGTCGTAATGCTTGAAGGTATCAGGATGGTGATGTGGATGATGATGTAGTGTTGCAAGATGGATGAACTGAATTTTTGAAGTATGAAAAGCAATCATTTTCCCCTTATTAATTAGAAATGAGGTGTGCCAAAGACTTATCACGTGATTATTATGATGGACGTTGTGGGAGAATGAATCATGGCAGAGAATTGCGTGGCTACACAGAGAAATTATAAGCATACGAGGAAAAGAAATATCGCTTACATAATTGCAAGCTCATAAAAGGCTACAGTATAACACTCCATCACTGCACACACAAAAAAGCGGAGTTGAAAATCTCTCTCTCTCTCTCTCTCTCTCTCCCAATTAACGTGTAAGCGAAATTTCTCTAACTTAAATCCATGGCAAACTGTATTTCTCTCCCCCATTACCCTCCCCCCCGTCTCTCTCATTTACGCTGGTAATAGTGTGCTTATTCCCCTACTAAGAGCTAGTTCTCTCTCTCTCTCTCTCTCTCTCTCTTTTCTCTTTCTTTCTCTCTCTCTCTCTCCTAACTTTATTACGGCACTCTGTGTTTCTGCTACATTTCCTTACCAGTATACGACAAGTTTGATCTCTCTCTCTCTCTCTCTCTCTCTCTTTCTCACTGGCCCCAGGTTAATAGACGGGTCCACTCGCTCCTCGTTACGCAAACATTTATTCGCACGACAAATATTTTCAGAGTGCTGCTGGCTGGAAGGAGGGGGAGAGAGAGAATGGGGGATTGGGAGAGCGAGAATGAGAGGGATTAGGAGGGGAGGGGGGGGGAGAGACTAGGTGAGAGGGGGACAGATGAGAGGGAGCGAACAGGAAAGAGGGGAGAAGGAACGGGAAGGCGAGAGGGATGGAATGGGATGGTCAGTGATGGGTGAAGAGGAGGGGAGGGGAGAAATAATCAGACACGGTGGTAACGTGGTGGAAAGGGAAACGTGAGGGGGACAGTAGAGGGGAATGGGAGGGGAAGACTGTGTTAGACGGGGAGTGCAGAGGAGACGGGAAGAGGGAAGGAAAAGAGAAGACAAGGACGGGGGTGAGGGGAGAGGAGGGGAAGCGGGAAACGGGAGGGGAGTGATAAAATGGAAAGGAGAGAGCGAGGGGAAGAAGGAACTCTGTTTGAGGAAGAGAGGAGGTTGTGGTGGGGACAAAAGGGTTGTTGGAGTAGGTAGGGAGGGGAGGGAAGGAGAGAGGAAGGAGAAAAGAGGAGAGGAGAGACGAGGGAGAAAGAAGGGGAGAGGAGAGGGGAGGGAGAAAGGAGGGGAGAGGAGAGAGGAAGGAGAAAGGAGGGGAGAGGAGAGAGGAAGGAGAAAGGAGGGCTGAGGAGAGAGGGACAGATAAATACAAGGGGAATGGACAGACGAGGACGAGAACACACAATGGTGAGGAGAGAGAAAAAAGGGAGATAAAATTGGGATAGGAGAAAAATATGAGCAAGCGGGGGGAGAAGGGGGTTCCGGTGGTTAGGGGTGGAGTGGGAAGGGAGGGCGGGGGTACTGCAGCGGTGGTGTTGGTGTGAGATAGGAAGGGAATGGGTGGAAGCAAGAAATATGGCAACGGGAAGGAGAAAGTAACGAGAGGGTTGGCGACTGCAGAAGGGAGGCAGGAACGGGAGAGAGGAAGCGTAAAGAAAAGTTGGGGGTGAGCACAAAGCGACGGTTTGGAGGGGGGGAAAAAGCATGAAACAGAAAGAGATATGGAACAGAAAGAATTTAACAGTGGAAAGAATGCAGGGCAGTACGAGAAACAAAGGGACTGCCATACAGTATTAGAAAGTAACAAAATAGTAAAAGAAGGAGTATAAGCACTGGAGAGGAAAGTATGGGATGCAATGGATATAGTAAAAGACAGCTAGGAATAGAATGAAACTACAGAACAGATGGTAGCAGCAAGGAAACTATGAAGCAAACAGTGATAACGGAGAAGGCAGGATTAGAATGCACGAAGTATGAGAAAGTAGAAACAGAAAACAGTAACAGAAAGTAACAACAGAAATATATGAAACTGAAATAAAGTAGGAGTAGTAAGAAAGTAGTAACAGAAAGTTGGAACGGGAAGTATGGAAGAAAAAAAAATAAAACAGACGGAAAACGTTAGAAATAAAGTGACTGAAGGAATAGAAAGAAAGTGGTAATCGACAGAAACTGAGAATAAAGAGGAAGTAGTGAATAGAGTAAGAGTAGCAAGAAACAGCGCTGGAATGGGGAGAATGTAGGAAATGAAACAACAGTAAACAGAGCATGAGTGGAAGAAAGCAGTAACAGAAATAAAGAACAGAAGTTTAACAGAAAAGAGAACGTAGGCAATAACCAACGTAGGGAACAAAAAAGGTAAGAAAAAACAGCAACAAAAAAGCAGTCATAAAGGATACAGAATAAAAGCAGTAACACACTAGTAATGGAAGAAAAAATAATGACAGAAACAATATAGTAACAATAAGAGTTTGAAAAATAGAACTAATGGGAGGAAGGGAGGACAGTGTGAAAAATGTTGAAGGGAGGAGGGATTACACGGAGGGTTAGGGATTATCGGAGGAAGGGAGGGAAAAAGGCAGGAACGAATAAACGTGAAAGTGAGGAAGAGAAAACAATGAAGGTTTGACAAGTAAGGATGAAGCATGGGGAGGAAAAAGAGAAGGAAGAAACTTAGATAGAAATAGATGTATAGAAGTAACTATGCATTTCATATTGCATATATATAGATAGATTGATCTACAGATAAAAAGACACTGAGGTAGGCAATGGAACAGACCAAGGTAACTAGCTAATTCATGTTTTATGTATGTATATATATTATATATATATATATATATATATATATATGAGAGAGAGAGAGAGAGAGAGAGAGAGAGAGAGAGAGAGAGAGAACAAAAAGCGAAGGGAGAAACAGTAGCAAAAAGCGAAGGGAGAAACAGTAAAGTGATAGCATGAAAGGGACAAGAGTGGGTGAAGGATGGAGGGGATGCAGTGGAGGGGGAGGAGATAGGGAGCTACGGGAGGGGGGAAGGGAAATTAACGTAACAATTGGAAGTGAGTACAGTGACGGTTTGGCGAGGAATGTGAGGGAGGGGGAAAAGCAAGGGGTGGATGAGTCGAGATTATTAAAAAGAAGGGATACTGGAGGCCACGAAGAGAGAGAGAGAGAGAGAGAGAGAGAGAGAGAGAGAGAGAGAGAGAGAGAGAGAGAGAGAGAGAGAGAGAGAGAGAGAGAGAGAGAGAGAGAGAGAGAGAGAGAGAGAGAGAGAGAGAGAGAGAGAGAGAGAGAGAGAGAGAGAGGTACCGAAACGGAGCAAAAATGTGATATGACGTGCGGCGGGAGGGAAGGAGAGTGGAAAGAAAAATACAGTGGTGGCCTGAAAGGAAGAGCACATAAGAGTAGAGGAGGGGCAACAGGTAAAGAGAAAGGGTTGGGGGAGAGGAAAGGTGGAGAGAAGAAGAGATTAAACAGGATAGGTAATATAGTTGGAGGGAGGGAAGGCACGCAGGAAAATATGAAGGAATGTGGAGAAGGGGGTAAATAGGGAAGAAGGACAAGCAGGAATGGGAAAAAATGAAAGGAGGGAGGGGATGAAGGATGGAAAATGTGGAGGAAGGGAGGTAGCGATATCAAAGTTTGGACTGGAAAAAATTAGTAAAGTCAGTGAGTGAGGGAGGGAAGGAGGAAGGGAGGGAAAGAGAAGTGAGTGAGGGGAGGGAGGAAGTGAGGGAGCAAGCTGAGGGAGGAAAGGAGTGGGTGAAACGAAAGCACGGAGCGAGAGAGGTAGGCGAATATAAAAGGCTGAACTGAGAAGAAGAAAAGAAAAAAGGTGGAAGGGAGATAGCCAGCCAACAAACTGACGGTGGGAGGGAGGGGAGGTACGGAGGGAGGGAGGAAGAGAGATAGCCAACAGTGTGAGGGTGGAAGGTAAGGAGGAAGGAACAAAGGATGAAAGGGGGAAATACAATATTAGACAGTAATTTAGACTGACACGTATAAGAGAAAATAGGGGAGGGATAGGAGACAGCCAAGACACTGGGGGATGGAGGGGAGGCACGGATAAGGGAAGTGGGGGAGACAGCCAGTAAAGGGAGGGGGAGAGTAAATGAAGGAAACAACCATCAAAGTGAGGGAGTACAAAGGGAAACAAACAGAAACCTATCTATTGCTCCTCTCCAGGCTATTAGTTACTAGGAAGAAATATGACTAGCGTAACTATTCTATTAGACAAGAGGAGGATAGCAAAGCAGGAAGGGAGGGAAAGACGAAGGAGGGGGAGGACAAAAAGAATGCCTAAAAGAAGCAAAAAAATAAAGGCAGAAGGGAAATAAATAGGAAAAAGGGAGAAGGAGGTGGGTATGATGGGAGAGAAGAAGGGGGATATAATTGGACGTACGATTAAGAAAAAAAAAAAAAAAGTGGACACGAGACAGCCAGAAAACAGAGAAACAGGATGGGGAGACACAGAAGAATAGGGGAAGCGAGGGATAGGGAGACGAAGGAAAAGAAATATATGCGGAAAAAGGCAGAATAAACAAACAGGCAGGTAGGTAGCAAAGGGAGGAAGGGAGGGAGAGAAGGCCGCAGGAGAAAAGAAACGGTAGGAAGGGAGGGAGGGAGACGGCAAAGGGAGGAAGATGAGAAGTAAAGTGAGAGAAGAAGGAAGGGAAGGAAGGAGGATGAAGTTAAAGAAATATGAGAGGAGGTGCAAGAAGGAAATGAGGCCACTTCCAAAAGAAAGTAGTGAAAGGGAGGTAGAAAGTGAAAGGGAGAGGTAAAAAAGGAGAGAATGGGAAAAAGGGAAGGATGTAGGGAAGGGATGGTGGCAAAAACGGAGAGATTAGCAGGGAGGAAAGGCGTCAAAGATAAGGATGATAAGGTGTGGAGAGAGAGAGAGAGAGAGAGAGAGAGAGAGAGAGAGAGAGTCAGTGGGTGGTGTAAATGGATGATGCAGGGGGTGGAGGAGGGAATGGAGGGGTAGGGAATGGAGGGGAAGGAGAAAGGAAGGGGAGGAAAAAGGAAAGGGGGGGAGGAAAAAGGAAAGGGGGGAAGGAAGGGAGAGGGAAAGAACGGAAAGGAAGGGGGAAATAAGGGGAGGGAAGGATAAAGGAGGAAGAATGGAAGGAAGGGTGAAAGTAGGGAGGAAGAGTGAAGATGGGGAGGAAGGGTGAAGGTGGGGAGGAAGGGTGAAGGTGGGGAGGAAGGGTGAAGGAGGGGAGGAAGGGTGAAAGAGGTGAAGGAGAAAGGGGCAGGAAAGGAGGATGGAAGAGTAATACCTTGATGAAGGGAAGAGAAAGGAATGGGGAGCGAAAGAGGGAAAAGTCTGGAGAGAAAGGAAGAAAGCTGGGGGAGAGGGAGAGCCAGGGAAGAGGAGGGGAAGAAGAAGAAAGGGAGAAAACAGAGGACTGGAGAGGCGAGGGAAGGAAAGGAGTGGCGAGAAGAGGAGGATGTGGAGACAGGAGGAAGGAGGTGCAAAGGAGTATAAAAAGCAAGCATCAACGCACCTAAATGGTTGTTTCGAATCTGTCTGTTAATGGAAAGACTACGGGTGAAATTCCGTATCTAATTCTAGGACCGAAAACAAGGCTAGCAAAGCACAAGGGAAGGAGGACATGCTGAGGAAGGGAGGGATGGGGGAGGAAAAGGCAGAGGGAGGAAAAGGGGAGGAAACGGCAGGGGAAGAAGGAGGAGGGGAGGAAAATGGCTGAAGGGCCAGGAGGGGAGTGATGGAAAGGAAGGGGGAGGAGAGACAGAGAGCGGAGGGGAGAGAACGGGAAGGAGGGGAGGGAAGGGGGTGCCTGTTGCTGTGACCCAGCTTAAAGCAGACAGCTGACCCGTCCCTCCTCCCTTCCTCCTCCTCTCTCCCTCCCCCATCCTCTCTCTCTTTCTCTCTCCTTCATGCTTCCTTTCTCACTTTCCTCTCCTCTGCCTAGCACTTCCTTTACCCTTCTTTCCTCCTCTGCCTCCAGCCCTTCTCCTTTCCCTCTCCCCTTCCCACCCTTCTCTCCTGCCCTCGCTCCCCTCTCATCCCCCACCCCATCCGCTCCTCTTCCCTCCCCTCCCGTTTCCCCAACCTTTTCTTCCCTTCTCCCCAACCCTTTCCTCATCTCCCTCCTCCTCCCTAGTACTTTCCCTGACCCTCCTCCTCCTCTCGCAAACTTAGCCTTCCCTTCTCCCTCCCTCCCTTCAGTCTTTCCTTTCCCCTCCTCCGTCACCTATACTCTCCCCTTCCTCTCCTTGTAACTATTTTACCCTCCACAGTGTGGACACATGTGGAGTGGTATATCACTGCTCGTCCAACGACTGATGTTGTCCAGGGTGTCAGTGTTGTAGACCCTCTTAATCCCAGTGTAGCTAATCCTCCCCCCACCACACAGGATGAGTTCCAGCCGGGGTTGAACGGTGCATGGGCAGCGAGGACAAGGAGCATCATTCAGTAACTACATAATAATAATTTCAGGATTCTTGAAGAGATAAAGGAAGTGCCGCGTGAGGCGCGAACTGTGGGGGACTCCATTATCTGTCGTTAGTTGGAAGGATTTGGCAGCAGGGCACCCAATAACGTTTTTGTATCCCAGATGCAGGGACAGAACATGTAACAAGAGGCCGTGGACGCAGTTTTTAAAGATGCAGCAAAGAACAGCCTTATTATTATTCATACAGGTACCAATGTTGTACAAACTCATCAGAGAAGCTGATGGAGAAATACAATAAGATGATCCGACATAACAAGGAGAAAACTAACAACATTTTAACTACAGAAATCACCCCAAGGATCGATGCAGGGAATGTCTTCTTCAACAAAGCTTTCAGTATAAATAACAGGGTTAGATCACTTTGCGTACAGGAAGGCATGGAGTTCACCGACACATGGAATCACTTTTACACACAGCAAATATTATATCTGAATGATGGACTACACTTGAATGCCATTGGTTCTGCCTGTCTCACTCATTTGTGCAGTGACACAGTACGTTTTCTCTTGACAAAGTACAATCATCATGAAAGGTGAACACACCAGCCAATGCAGAATCATACAATCTGACAACTACAGATAATGTAACTAACCATATAAGAAAGGAAAACACATTCAAGCTTTTCTTGTAAATGCCCAATCTGCATAATGAATTTTCTGATTTACATGCTCACGTCTTTACTGGTGATTATAATGTAATTAGTATAACAGATCTGTGGCAGAGTATTAAACAAAGAAATTTTCTAGCAGAGCTTAATTTACCAGGTTATCGCATTTTCAGTCGTGAAAGGAAGGACAAAACAGGGGGTGATGTGTTATATATTAAATCAGAATTCCATCCAGTTATAAATACCAAGCCATCTATTTAAAGCATTGACAGTTTTTACCTTCAGCTTGGAAATGAATTTTGTCATAAAATCACACTTAGGTTAATTTATTGTCCACACGGAGAGCCAGTCAACATCAACAATGAAATCTACAATCAAACTGCCAAAATTTCTTGTATGCAAAGCACTGTAACATCAGGTGATTTTAATTTACCAGTTCCGAAATGGGAAAAACCCTATCCTTGCATTAGACCTATATGGGTCAGAGGGGTTCCCTGTGCACCCCATCCCCCCCACATTTAAACAAAAGTGATATTTTTGGAAAGCTTAGGATGTCCAGATAATGAAATCAATTATTAGCGGGAAAAGTTTGGGAATGCACTAGCTGATACCGACATGTCTGTCAACCCGCTCAATGATGCTGAGTTCTTAGCTTTCTGATTGATGTTCAAATTCATCTTGGTACTTTGTGAACAGAATCAATAGTTTTAAAACTAACTGAAAAATACATCCCAACTGAAAGCTTTCTTAGTTATTCATTGCAATTTCACAGTATTAGTGCTTAATAATACTAATAATACAACTGAAGGCGATAGTTATCACGGCTAGGTCCACAAAATACTGCAATTGTATCAGAGTAACGACATAAAAGTAACTGAAAATACAAACTGTTATTTGAAAATATGCTTATATCAAATATTTAAAAGTTAAAAACAGAGGCTGACATATAAGTCTTTACTCCAAATCAGTCATCATTAATGTCAGAGTTTACTATGAGCACTTCCTAATCACAACGTTCTTCAGGATCTTGCTGATCAACTTTCTGAGCGATGTCGGAGATCTGTGAGGGCACCTTCTCTTTGAACTGAGTGACTCAGTGTTACCATCTACTCGTATCCAGCCATGCCTCTGTATAGCGTGGGAATCTCAGGCTTTTGAACGTGTGCTCGTTTCCAAATGTTCACTTGGTAGGAGACACGTTTTATATGTTGTTCTACTCTCCTTCTACACGAATGGAATGTGCCCAGATCAATGTTTAGTGATGGTGGAGGCAGGTCATCACAGGCACATAGCTCACTGATTTTGAGGAGTCGAAGGTCATCAACTTCATGTACCTTTGGTCTTGCAGAGTGCACTTGTGAATGACTGAAGCCCCGTCCACACTAGAGGTCATGTCACATGCTCTGTTGCACATCACGTTGCCCACCCAACTTGGGTTTTTGTGCCACAGAAGGTCTGCGCCACGCACTTCTAGCAAATCTGGCAGAGGGGCATATCCTGGAGACAACGCGTGCCGCGATGCCCGCAGTAGCCGTCTGGCTTCCCCCTAAAATTACGCTGGGACAGCCACTGCTTGCACCACATCTTCTCTTTCCTGTTCTTTTTCTTTTTGGCACAACACTGTGCTACAATGCTCAACACAGAGTCTCTCGAACTGCTGCAGTGTTGGTATCCATCCTCCTCCTCCTCTCGCGGCTCAACGGTAACAGGCGTGCACTGCCCATTGTACTAGTGCGGACATCACGAGCCTCAGTAACAGAGTTAGGCAACATGACGCACAACGGAGCGCTCTGCATGACCCCTCGTGTGGACGGGTTTAAGTCGTCAACAAGCTCTGATGTAATATCCCAGTTTTCGCAAACTACTGCAAGATCTGATACATACTTTGACAGTTTAGCCAATGACATTTCACGCCGCATATACATATACACAATTATATATATATATATATATATATATATATATATATATAAAATAATATGGTACTCCTCCCCGCTCCTACTCCCTCTGTGTCTCTCCACATCATCTCCGATCACCCTCTTTACTCACTCACTCCTCTCATTCATTACTAACCCTTCTCTCAGCTCCTTTCTTCCGTCCTCTTCCCTTTCCTTTTCTCACCCTCTCCTCTCACCTTCCTCTTCCCCTCCGTCACTCCTCTCTTCTTTCCTCTCCTATTCCCTCTTCTTCTCTTGCCTTCTCTTTCTCTCCTCATTTTTCTTGCGATATCTGTGTATGTATGTATGTGAACTGTGCGAGCATACATGTGAGAAAAAAAAAATTATTTATCTATCTATATGTACATAACAGAGAGAGAGAGAGAGAGAGAGAGAGAGAGAGAGAGAGCGCTATGTGTCGTTCGTGTATACACTGCATGCTCTATGTATCTTTTATTTTGTGTAAAGTATGCATATGTATATCCTACAAATGTATTTACAGGGTGCAAGCATATGTTTGTATTATGAGCATGTAGCTATATATGTACAGTATGTGTGTGTGTGCCTATGTATGTATATATGTACCGTTATGTACGTTGTGTGTGTGTGTGTGTGTGTGTGTGTGTGTGTGTGTGTGTGTGTGTGTGTGTGTGTGTGTGTGTGTGTGTGTGTGTGTGTGTGTGTGTGTGTGTGTGTGTGTGTGTGTGTGTGTGTGTATTCCCTCCACCATCCATCACAACACCTTCACTGTTATATTCCTACTGTCGCCACCTCCACCCCACCATCCTGTCAGACAAAGAAACATCACCTCAGGGATATACCGCCTTCTATCTTCCTCCCACCTTCCCCTCACCCATTCTTCCTCCTTCCTTCCTTTCATCCTGCTGTCTTACTCTCTCCTTCCCACCCTCCTTCCTTTCCTTCCATTCTGTTTCCACCAATTCCTCCTTCCCTTACTCCTCCTATTTTACCTTCACCTTTCCTTCCCCCTTCCCCTCCACTCCCAGTCCTGTCACCTCACGCTCTGTTTGTCTCTCCTTCCGCGCCCTCCCTTCATCTTAGGTCGTATTTCATTCCTCTCTTCCCCCCCCCCTTCTCTCTCTCTCTCTCATTAGCCCCTGACTATAAATCTCAGGTCAGCAGAAATTATGAGGTGACCTAAAATGTAAAATTAAAGCATCCGTTATCCAAACCCAAATATAACCATTAAACAAACACACAAACCACCCCACGAAACGCTTAGCCCGAGCAGTTAGCAACATTTAATTTTGTATGGGGGGTGACGCTCATTATCGACTCATAAATTATCGTAATCGAATTGACTAATTGGTTTACCTCCAGACTCCCTACGGTTCAGTGGCAAGGCTGACGGTCAGGATGAATTGAGTGATGATGGATATACACACACGTCACAGATGCTGGGTGGTGGCTGCTCGGCCCGCGGTCACTGTGTAGCCGTTCACTGGTTTTCCATACAGGGTGGTCGGCATACAACACTTCCCTCCCACTCCACCGGGGGGCACGGTTCGGTCAGCGTTATCAGCGTCCCTTCATCATTTACTCATTTCCTACCCCCAGTGCCACACCCACGCTCACACCAGCAGACTCAGCCGTCCCCGCAACACCCAAGATACCTCCGGGTGAATTTATCTAGAGAGGCACTATTAACGGACCATCTTGAACAGTCGCCCTCTGTTGGTAAATACCTGCCTATGACGTTGGCACACACACTGCCTTTACAACACTTCCACTTTTACCTGCTTCATGCACCACAGGCATTACTTCCCTACTCCTACTTCGCAAGCATGGGAGGAGAAACTTTGGCTACCACCCTCCTTATGAGAAGAAAGTCTGGTCGTGCAATGGACCTCATACGGACTGTTTCAGTTACAGTCCACAGAATGTTAAGTCATGAACGGGTAAAGTCAATACGAAAACAGCCAAAACAAAAACATTAACAGCAACAGGTACTACCACTACTACCACCACTACTGCTGCTACAACCACTATAGTCCTTGTACTCTAACATGGCCTGTAATTACCGCAGCTTCATCTGGAACGCTGAGCCTGTAACAAGTGATTAACACCACAATATCAAGAATATGATCCTGGCCACGAAGGTCTGTAGAAAGGGTATAAAATTCTAATATTGTATTTTTCTGCCACCGAGGTAAGTGGAAAAGCTGCAGAAAGACGAAAATCTGGCCACGTTAAAGTGAAACGGCTGTACTACTACTACTACTACTACTACTACTACTACTACCGCTGCTACTACTACTATTGCTGGTGCTGCTCTACAGCCAACAACAACTTTCAACAACCACAACTAACACAATACTCCGCGCTAGACAATTTGTTCGTACAGCCTCAACCTCTGAGACACCACCCTGGACTTACGGAAGGTAATTGTGAAATTACAAATAAATACAATGTGTCAAAGAGATCACCATTTTATTTTTAGAAAGGATAATACCTTAGACACTTCAAGGCGACTGTTAAGTGTGAATCTATGAACAACAACTACTAGCCACTACCGCTACTATTATTACACAGAAGGTTAATACTTGGAAGAAGAAAAACAGCAACAACAA
This sequence comes from Coenobita brevimanus, assembly GCF_032717465.1. NCBI lineage: Eukaryota > Metazoa > Arthropoda > Malacostraca > Decapoda > Coenobitidae > Coenobita > Coenobita brevimanus. Next base: position 31,239,847 of record NC_137018.1, read on the forward strand.
CAACAACCAGCTGCATAAGAGAATAATATCAACATGAACAAGCAATTACATGCAACAGCCACTGGTAAGACCGTTATTAATGACAACATAATACAACTAATAGGAAATTATCAACAAAAATAAACAGTATAAACTAGAGGGGCACTCAGTGGAGCGCATCTCTCCGACAAGGGCAACGTAATTTCTAAACCGCTCTTCATAATGGTTTAAGGTTTCTCATCACTGATTAGAGTTTCGCAAAAAGTAAATCTGTAATACGATCCGAGTCGGTCCCCAAAATTAATCGATTGTTCCCTGGGACATGGACTCTCTACCCACCAAAACTGGTCCAAATCTCTCTTTTACATTTTGAGTAATACTACTAACAAACAAACAGGGGTGAACACATACTCTCCTTGTCGGGGAGAACAACCATAACAAAAACTATACCACCACCACCACCACCAAATAACTAGAAAGCCTTCAGAGCTCATGCCTGCACCAAGCCAATAAGATTTATAATTTATTTCTGCCTCCGGACCCGCATTCACCTCAAAATTTAATCAACTCTTCCTTGACGCACTGCCCACCTATCCACCAGATTTCACTGAAATCCAGTAATAACGTCTGGGGACTTCTTGTACACAAACTGACAAAGAGACAGACACAGATGAATACATAACCTCCGTCCAACTACGATGGCGGAGATGAGAACATAACAACAACAACTATCAACAGGATCAGTTATTAAATCTTACGGCCCGAGTACGCGACTTTCTCTTTCATTCTTGTTATCTTCAGGCGATTTTACTCAGCCTAAGAGGGATCGGATCGTGAAAGGTTAATGAACGCGATCTCTAACCCATCCACTGTGAAAATTCTATTATAATATGGATTTAATCACCAGGAGACAGTAAGAACATAATTACCGGTACCTACGTCATCAGACAGAAAGGTTTAACATCACCAATAGCAAACAAGAGGAACAACGACAGCAATAACAAAACTGAAAAATAACAGCAACAAGTCTGACCCTAACATGAGCGAGAACAAGGTTAACAACAACACCAGTCAAAAATATCAATACCAACAACAATTCACCAGCAATATCCATACCGAACTGAAAAGCAATACTGTTCACGCGCACACACACACACACACACACACACACCGCTCGCTGGCTCAATGGTAGTGTTCTCGCTTGCCATCTGGTAGACGGGAGTTCGCGCCTCGCTCAGGTTGCGAAAGGTTTCACTGACGAAGTGGGTGGTTACTGTCCCCCTTGTGCAAGGGGACGGGTGTGTGCATGTGAGAAGGTCACAGCCTTGCCCTTAGATCGGACTATATGAGCTCTCAGCTCCCTTCCGGAGTGTAAAAGCTGACGATCACGACCAACAAGTGATCCTGACCGACCCGGTGAATTACACACACACACACACACACACACACACACAACCCTCCTCAACTCTCCAATAACAACCTTAACTACCACAGATCAGTTGCTTTCCCAATGATTTCATGCAGGTTTAACCTTAACAGCACGGTACCCCTAAAGCGCATATTCATGTGGTCTGGAATGTGTACAGCCTAATGTACAGTACATATACCAGAGTTCAAGTAAACACCCTTCGGTTTTGTTTTCAATAATATATCGGCTTATACAGCTATAAAAAACATTTAATAAAATGTATGATGATGTAGGGATGGCAGTGCGCCTAAAATCATCAGAACATGGTCGAGGCAGTAAAATGACAAGTCCCATCCCTGCATTTATTTTATGGCATACTTTTGTGTAATGCAGGGTTGGTTAATAGTCATATCATTAGCAGGACACTTTTTCGGGTACATTTGTGCTCTTACTTGAGCGAGAAAAAAAATAGGTAGGGATGGGATTACTTGTTTTACTGCCTCGACCTTGTTCCGATGACTTTGGGCACACTGTCATCCCAACATCTTCGTACATTTTATTATTATTTTTTTCAATACCAATACTTGTTTTACTGATTTTTAAAAGACCCATGTAAGAAAGCTCCAAAAGCTTTTGTAAGTTTTCAATTTAAGAACATCGTACTTGTATAGAGATTCATGAAGATTCTGACTAGCTCTTTCTAGTTCTAAAAGTATCTCTTGAGCTGAATAAAACTTTCTGGAGAAAATAACGTGAAGGAGCACTGAGACAGCACAACACCCACGCATTGCGATCAGTCTATGACTGAACTTTTATTAAAACTCTGTGACCTTGACCTCTGACCAACTGTTCACAAACTTGAAATACTTCGTCTTTGCGTGAACAAGAACTCCTACACTAAGTCTGGTTCAAGCTGAACCAAATTCTTTATCTTGCCCTGTGACCCTGAAATTTGTCCTATTGTTCTTAAAACTGAACAATTTAATCTATGTCAGACCCCAGAGTGTTTCCTACACACACACACACAACTGGGGTATACAGAGTGAACACTAACGGGGGCCAGAGTGTGGGAGAGGCGGGTGACATGTGAACCCCACACATGTGATGGGATCAATTTCACGCCAGTGGTACCACCTCACCCTCTCTTTTGCAAACTCCATGCCGTAATCTCGACGGCAAAAGCAGCTTCCCTGGCATTTCTCCCTTAACCTGTACATTTCTGAATCTGCAATGCCAATATGCTTTTGTACGTCCGTTATGCAGGCTACGGGAAGGATGTAGGGTCGCAGTATTTTCACATACTAACAATGAAGTAAAAGAAATGTGCTGCAAAAAGAATAAAATCTCGGCCACGTTATGATGGAGGAATTATAGTTACACAGCTTATATTTTCACCCAAAGTTAAAAAGAAAAATATTTTTGTCGGAATGTTAAAATTCTTTATATTTGTAAACGTAAGTGAGCATAGGCTGTCATTTAGGTGGTATCATTTCACACTTGATAAACTGGTGAACTGGATGCAAGAACGATGAGGAGACTGCATGGAAAAGTTTTTTAGACTAAAATTTCATCACAACCGTCTCCATAGCTCTTCCATTTGGCTCCAATAAGACTTAATATGACCGTTCTCACCATTCCTGAACTATCACAGTAGTTCGGAATGATATCCCAGCACATCACAAAAACAACAGCTGGTAATAGGACACATGCAGTGACATCTGGGAAACTTCTGAAAATTAGCTCTGCTCAAGAATTCGATGGAAAAGTAAATCCTTATTACCATTCCAACAAAATTATCCTCCTACCGATTCCCATCCACTTCTTTCAAACAAAACAGACCAGTACCGTCATATGTTACTTTTCAATAATTTTCAGTGCAAGTCATAGTCTGGTAATATGGGCTTCGGGAGAGGAAACTTTTTGCCGTACAATCTTGTCCTGATACAATGGAATATATCTTCCTAATTTTATCAAGGACTGAACAACTCGTTTATTTGAAATGGGGGTAAGTGTTCCGATGTAAGGCCCCGTCAGCTCGTATAAAAACTGTATATCTCTTCACTACCTCCGCCTAGGAGGTTATGTTTTCACATCTGTCCGTTTGTTTGTTTGTTGATTGGTTAGTTTGTGAGCAAGATTACGCAAAAACTATTGGACAGATTTCCACGAAACTTGGTAGAAGAATGGGCCTTGGCCCAGAATACACTCCATTAAATTTTGGTGTGGATCCGTATAAAGGTGCGGATCCAGATTTTTTTTTTTTTTTTCACTTTATTTAACGTTGCGAGATAGGGAGTCAGCGGAGGTATGCTCTCTATTGAGTGCCATTCTAGTTACAACTATATTTGTAAGATTTTGCTGTACAGTACTCAGATTATTAATGTACTCAGGTTTAGACAGACCTCTGGTAGTGAACACTGTTAAGTCTGTATCGATCTCTTCACTACGATGATGTATATTCTTGCTACTTAAACGACTATATTCAAGTTAGGAAAACCCTCTTTTAAAACAGGTCAAAATCTACGATAATCATGTATCTAAACAGCTTTATGAAAGACACACACACACACACACACACACACACACACACACACACACACCTTGCCTCTCCCAGTCAAAACGTTACACTGCATTACACCCGTTCTCTCTCTCTCTCTGTAAAATATATATATACGTTACAGGGAATTTAAGTAATCAGTGATTTCATGAAATCCCTAGGGAATGAGTTTAAAATAGGATGGGTTAATTAAGGTTTGGTTAATTAAGGCTGCGATTAGGTTAGGTTGGGATAACCTGGGTTAAGTTTTGGTTACGTTAGGCTAGGTTAGTTAGATTAGGTTAGGTTAGGATAGGTTAATTTAGATGAACGCTTAACATAACTTTGCATTCATACAAATTAAGCTAACGTAACCTAACTAGCCTAGCCTAGCCCAACCTAAACTTAACCTACCGGTAGATTATCCCAGCCTAACCTAACCGCAGCCAAACTTTACCTGACCTTAATTAACCCATCCTAATTTAAAAGCATTTGACGAATTCCGTAGGGATAGCATAAAATCACTGGTTACACAAATTCCCTGTCACAGAGAGAGAGAGAGAGAGAGAGAGACGAATAACAAACAGTATGAACTATAGTGGAGACAGAGGCTTTAAAGTGATTACCTCCCTCATCTCCTCCTGTTCTCCCTTAAACCCCTCAGGAAAACCCTTAGTACATACCTACTGGTCGTGTATCAAGTCTTACTTTATGTGATCCCAGGCAATCTCTTCTTCCTCCCCAGTCCAACCACCGTACTCTTATTCCTTTTCTCCCTTAAATCCCCCCTTTATTGTCTACCGCTTCTCCTCTCACGTTCTACACACATGCACACAAATTGTGTGTGTGTGTGTGTGTGTGTGTGTGTGTGTGTGTGTGTGTGTGTGTGTGTGTGTGTGTGTGTGTTATACATACTGACAGACAGAAAGATAAATAGATATATATTATATTGTTCCGCGACTTGACGCGCAGACTTGAGGGGTTGATTCTAGGGATCTCCGAGTTAAGAAAAAAAAAAAAAAAATGGTATATCAACATGGGTCTAATTCTCATCCGTTACGGAACTACAGTTACTGATGACCTTATGGGTTGAAAATGAGGGTGACTATTATCTTCCTGTACGGTATATCATTAGTAATTGTAGCTCTGTGACGACTGGAAACTGCACCTGTGTTGATATAGCATTTCTCTCTCTCTCTCTCAAATCAGCCCAGGACGCTTCTAAATTTAGTACGTCGTCATGGGACACCCTGTATATAATTAATTCCAGCGTCATTTTCTAGCCTACATTCTACTTTTCTTATCTCTTTCTCTTTATAACTTCCCTCGGTCCATCACTTACCTTCCTCTACTCTCTCCTCCCCTCTCATCACGTACTTACCTGAAACATAGAAAGGTATAATTTTAATATTGTCATGATCATGATGAAAGCAACAACAACAGCAATAACAACAACAACAGCAGCAGCTACAACAACAACAGCTACAACAACAACAATAATAATAATAATAATAATAATAACAATAATAATAATAATAATTAGAACATCGTAATATTGTCCATGGACAACGTTGATAAAGAAAAACTTGCCCAGTCATTGCCTACTAGAAGCTGTGCTATAAAAGGACCTTGAGGTCAAGGTCACTGATCTCGTGTATGTCATCTTAGGCCATCACAGTCTGTAAGTCCACCAAGGTTGCTCTAGTTTTAATCCTTCATGAAAAAATAGGTGGTATACGGGATACTGTATCCAGAAGTCCTTTTTTTTTTTTTTTTTTTTTTTTTTTTTCTTCCCCCCAGGCGATTTCAGATATCATTTCATTGGAGCACAAAAAATACTTCAATTGGGCGCCACATTAAACTTCACTTGGGCGCTGGCTTAAGATTGAGTAGTGGACATCGACTTAGAATTGATTACCTTAAAACTTTACCTATAATCAACTAGAACCCGTCATAACCAGTTTGACCTTTTTTTTAATGCAAGGAAGAAGGACCCAAAGGCCAGAAGCCAGCAAATTCTTCCCTCCAAGAAAAAACAAAAACAAACTAAGAGAGCCAAATTAAAGATCCGTTCATTTCGAGATGTCTGGACACGCTGCGTTTGAAAGACTGGAGATCATATGCAGTACGAAATAAATACAGACAGTGGAAGACAGTTTCAGAGTTAACCTATTGCACACATGAAACACTGGGAGAAACGGTTAACTCTTGCACTAGAGTGCTGGACAGAAAAGGGATGAGAGTTTGTCGATACACGGGTGCTACGCGCCCGCCGTAGTGATGAAGGGATGCAAGCAGACAGTTCAGAGGAGAAGTGACCACTGAAGCAGCGGTAAAAAAAGAGATGATGATGCAACAGTGCCGTGAAGAAACAGGTTGAAGGGAGCCAGTACGACGGAGAGTAAATGAAATGAAAAGCCTCTGACTCCACCTTGTTGAGAAGAGCTGTATGTGGGGAGATTCCCCAAACGCGAGAGTACTCTATAGGGCGAATAAAACCCGTGTAAAAGTCAACAACGGTGCAGGGGTAAAGAAGGCAAAGAGTCATCTTAGCACACTTAATATCTTCGAAGCAGATTTTATAGGAGGTAATAACAGTTCTTTCAAAGATAAATCCCGAAAGGAATGAGACCCCAAGTATGTTTAAAGATGATGCAGGATTGAGCTGGATATTGTTAGAAATTAGAGGGTACTCCTGTGGAAGATTCTGTTGGGTTGATAGGTGTAAGAACGGAGTTTCTGATGCATTAACAACAACAAGATTACTTTTACTCCAATCAGAGATATGAGCCAAGTCAGACATTTGGTATGCCATAGCCTCATCCCTAGTCTGTTTAAGTAAGTGTTGAGATGGATGCTGCGGGAAGCAAATGGAAAGATGAAGGGTGGAGTCATCAGCGTATGAGTGGACAGGGTTAGATGAACGGCTTAGAAGGTCACTGATGAATAAAAGGAAGAGAGTTGGTGACAGGACAGAGCCGTGAAGAACACCACCATTGATAGCTCTAGGAGAAGAGCGGTGACCGTCAAGAACAGAAGCTATAGAATGACCAGAGAGGAAGCTAGAGATAAAGGCACAGACAGGACAGAAACTGTAAGAGGACAGTTTGGAAACTGAATATGTGTGCCAGACTCGATCGAAAGCCTTTGAGATGTCAAGTGCAATAGCACAGCTTTCGCCAAAGTCCCGAATGGAGGATGACCAGGAGTCTGAAAGGTAGGCGAGAAGATCGCCAGTGGAACGTCCCTGGCGGAACCCACACTGACGATCAGAAAGAATTGGGTTGTGATAGGAAAGTTGCTTTAAAATTATTTTGTTAAGAACAGACTTGAAAACTTCTGAAACACAGGATGTTAAAGCAATGCGACGATAGTTAAAGGGATGGGAATGGTCACCCTTCCTTGGGACAGGCTGAATGAAGGCAAACTTCCAGCAAGAAGGAAAGGTACAAGTTGACAGACAAAGGCGAAAGAGGTTACCCTGACAGGGTGTAAGCAAAGAAGCACAGTTCAGTTCTTCAGGACAACAGGAGGGACCCCATCAGGCCCATTGCCTATGTCTTGTTAGTACTGACGCCAGTGATGGCAGAAAACACAACAACTGAAGAAATTTAAATGTTAGCCATGAGGAAGTCAGAGGGGGGAAGTGATGGAGGAACAGCACCGGAA
>NC_137018.1:31252438-31257438 GCF_032717465.1 Coenobita brevimanus
ACATTTTCCATTTCCTCATCATCCAACCTCATTGTACATTGATTGAAATAATAACAATAATAATAATAATAATAATAAAAATAATAATAATAATAATACCATGTATATATCGTAAATTACACTTCTGATGCTAATGACGCCAAGGCTTGATCAGTGCTCTGATTGGAAGATAAAATTAAAACTTTAAATGGTGATGTTTAAAGCATTTCCCAATCATTATCAAATAAAATGCTGGAATGACGATATATATATATATATATATATATATATATATATATATATATATATATATATATATATATATATATATATATATACACACACACACACACAGAAAGAGAGAGAGAGAGAGACTCTGTGGTAAAGTGTGCGTTTTCGTACACTAAAGAACGAGGGTTCGCGCCCCGCAAGGGTAATAAATTTTGCGAGCGTTCTCCCGGCCACGTACTGCTTTGGCGGACATAAGGAGTGCTGTGGTTGAACCAGTGTCGCAAACTATAAAGCATGCCTGCACCCAGTCGGCTTGCGCTAACCGATTTCACTTGGTTCAGAGACTACACACACATCCAAAGCTACTCCAACACTACAATTACATTACAAGCACTTCTCACCCTACATACAATCTCTACCAAACAGCCTAAGCCACTTGGCAGAGATACATTGGCTGTATCGTCCCCACTTCGGTCGGGATAGGGCGGTCCTGCAGTGGACACTCAAATAGCTGCTGCTGCTCATGGTGATATTAGAGAGAGAGGGGGAGGGGAGAAAAATCAGTACTACTACTACTACTACTACTACTACTACTAATAATAATAATAATAATAATAATAATAATAACAACAACAATCTTCATCCTCATCATCATCATCACGCGGAAAGTAATACAGATAACTTTGCTAAAAGAATATAAAAATTTTATCACTAAGAACTTATACGATAAATAAATAAATGAATACTGATCCTAAAACCAACATAGGGAGGTGATTACCTAAACAACATTAGTGGAGTTCATCAGCATTAATGGGACGCCGGCTCTGCTGATGAAAAATAATATTAATTCCAATTCCCTATAAACCCTCGCTCTCTGATGCCAAACCATGAATTTTATTTCCGGAGGCAAGCGAATAAATTAATTTTCTTTTTTATCTTTCACTTGTATTTCTTCGTATGAAAATTACATGGAGACAAATAAATAAATGAAAATAATAATTTTCATCATCATCTGAAAAAAAAAAAAAAAAGACACCCGAGACTTTTCCATAACTAACCCTTCCATTAAGATATTTTTTTAATCTTGTTATCGCCATACGAATGTTACTTTTTCTCCAAGAATGGAGTAACAAAAATAAAGTCTGCAGACTCTATAATTCTTTCACTACGATAACGTCCTGTCATTACTGTCACCGCCACACGATTATATTCGGCTTGATATTCCTCGTAATTACAGATTTAATTGTGTTTCTTCGTCTGCCAGCGTGATGTCTTATGTAATAAATAAATATAAGAAATGAGATAGCTTCTTTGCCAGTGATCAACATAAATTCTCCGAAACTAGAATCAAATATGAATTTTCCTTCACGGGTCAGATTCTAGGCACAGCCCCTATGAGGCCCAGCAGTGTTCCTCCATGTCACACACCCTCACATGTCACCATCTGGACGTACAATATAATGCGAGAGCTGTCTCTTCCAGGACTGGCGCATTGGCATGGTGGCCTTCTAAAAATCTTCTGAAAAACGACATTTGCATTTTCAATGTTGATTGTATTGATCAACTGAAATAATCCATGTCAGTACTGCCCATGCTTCTGTATTAGTTGGTGGTGACCACCATCCACTCACCTGATGTAGTGCTTCCTACTACTTCTTTACTTTTTTTTTTTTTTTTTTCTCTCTCTCTCTCTCGTCTTTCCTGACCTCTTTTATCACTCTTCTTTCCACTTGATGAGGCTCTGCACAGAGTGACAAGCCAATGGTTTCCTGTAGACTAGGAAAACATTTACAACGCTAGGCTGTGACCATATAACCAAATAACGGGCTGATGTGGAGCTTAGTATGGTGCTCCTCTTAACAGAGCGGACACAGACATATGCGGCTTCCATCCAGGAACCAAACTTCCGCAATCAATTCCGCGCCTTGCTATGGCGAGCCTCTGTCGGCCACACGGGTACATCAATTCACTACACGGTACGGCCCTATGGCGATTGCCTGTCTGCGGCTGATGGGTTTCCCCGGCGAGACAGACCGGAATTACCAACAGCTATCAACTGGCCTAACCTAAACTACTACATATTAACATAACTCCTCAATTACCACTACCCAAACTGACATAAACTAATCTGAACAATTACCTAACCAACCAAGCTCTAACCTTTCCTAAACTAGCCTCACTTATTACTGCCTGTTTTTACCTCCGGTAAGGAGGTTATGTTTTCACCCCTGTCCGTTTGTTTGTTGGTTAATTGGTTGGTTTGTGAGCAAGATAACACAAAAACTACATGACGGACTTCCACGAAACTTGGTAGAAGAATGGGCCTTGGCCCAGAATACACTCCATTAAATTTTGGTGCGGATCCGGATAAAGGTGCGGATCCAGGATTTTTTTTTTTTTTTCCCACTTTCTTTAACACAGCAAGATATGGCGTTGGCAGAAGTATGCGCTCTACTGAGTGCCATTCTAGTTTTCTACAATAATCTTGCTTACCTAGATTAATCTTATCTACATTAATAATAACCTAACTTATCCTAAATCGAATCAGGAGTTGCAAACTAAGCTGATACAGCACAGCGGCCAGACATCCAGGGCAGAGGGTGACAGGGACTGCAAATGCAACGTCACGGTCGACAGAATTCAGAGCAGATGCTGAAATTTTTTTTCGGCTGACATACAAGCCGCCTCCGAATTTGATCCTTTATCAAATACATCTCTCTCTCTCTCTCTCTCTATTCCTGTTACAATTAATGCAATAACGTGATTATCCCCCAATAAAAAAGGAGGATACCGACAATCTGAATTTTATTTTCGGCAGACTAACCCAATTTGCAGTAGCAGGAAGAATGATAAATGGTCTTCTGCCGTAAGTGACGTCTTTCATATATTAGTCTCACTACAGCAAAACGACTAAATACAAAAACTTTTCGAACTGAAAGGGTATTCCGATTATTTACTTCATGATACTCTCTCACCACTAGACAGCTGACCTAAGCTGCCTGAAATCGTCTGGAAGCAGTAAGAATGAACAAGGAAAAATACGTCACCGCATTACGATGATGATGATCAGAACGAACAGTCCTGGGTATTATAAACAATCTTCTACAAACAATCTTCTTTTCCTCTGCACTACGAGCAAGTCTTTTCTTCTGGCTACCTAACAGAGGAAATGATCAAGTGCTGAGAGTACCACGTCCATATCCATCCAGCTCGAAGAGATTTTCCCACTCCCAGTAAAATCGTCTGGAAGCAGCTAAAGTTTACTGTATGAAGGCGTCATAGCACTGAAGTGGTTATGTCAGTATAATTCTAAATGGAGCTGCTGAACCCGCGCCACACGACACATTCCATTTACACCGAATCTGGTTTTGTCATCCGGAAATAAAAAAATGCAAGCGACAGTTTTTAAGCCCCGTTATGAGTGTTTCAGGGAAAAATGACGAGAGACGCCATCCGGGGGTAATATTAGACCATTTTTCTGGGTGCTGATCATTATACAAACACTAATCACGTCTGCATAGCCCTAATTATATATCTGTGATCTTTCTGTTTTAAAAATGATGGTACTCATATGACGCTTTGATGGTAATGATAAAATGGCCATATGATACGATCACGTGAAAACTGAAACGACTCAAATTACAATATTAGTAGTATTAATCCAGCCATCCATCCATCATCTAATCGAATGCTGCTTCACGTGGAGCGTAGAAGCCCAGGGCTAGGCAAGTTGGTCCTGACATTTAAGATGAGTGACCAGCCTCACTCATCCCTGAATGGCATTACATGAACAATAAACCCCAACCACCCTTTGGATATAAACCTCCACGGTAATAATAATAATAATAATAATAATAATAAATGATAATAATACTAATAATGGTAATAGTAATCAATAAATAAACATTAGTACCAACATCAGGAACATCTTTATCACCGTTCAGTTACAAACTAAATAATAATCATAATAATAATGAGTAAATAGTACTAATGTACATAATTAAAATATCTGGGTGGCTTCTCCCATCTCTCATTCTCACTGATGCTGTCATATACTTAGTAATGAGAGAGAGAGAGAGAGAGAGAGAGAGAGAGAGAGGAGGAGGGGGGGTGGAAAGGAAACCAGACACCTTTCTTACCCCCACCAAACTTATAATCAATGTTTTACCTCTCTCTCTCTCTCTCTCTCTCACACACACACACACACACACACACACACACACACACACACACGCACGCGCGCGCGCGCGGTCCAACTTCCTCACTTTTTCCTCCCGATAAGCTTCATCATTCCTACCCCTCTTCCTCCTCCTCCTCTCACCATCTTGCTGATCTTCCATCGTTCCTCACTCTTGTTACTGTTGGCGGTGGTGGTTGTGTTGGTAGTGAATGTGATGATGTTAACAGATGATGATGGTAATGACGACGATGATTAGTACGTTTATGAAATAGATGTGATCGCGATAATAACGATGTTGAAGAAAGCTGTGTTACTTTCTATCTACTTATCCATCTATCTATCTATCTATACCCAGACACCCTAATCCCGGGAAGCGTTGCCAGAAAGAAATTACCTCCACGTCACTATGTCCTCCGCCATCAGGCTGGCTTCCCCCATCCCACCAAGCTCAATCATATACCCCCCCACCCCAGGCCTCCACCTCAGCCTTGGTGTTCATCCCTCCTTTCCCTCTCCACTCACTCACACTTCCCTAGTTTTTCTCTCTTTCTCCACTCACTCCCCATGACCCTATCATCTCAGGTTTAGCATTCTCCTAATACTGATAATA
>NC_137018.1:31262438-31287438 GCF_032717465.1 Coenobita brevimanus
ATTTTAACTCATTCTTTACCCCCCAACCCCACCCCCAGCTTAATTATCTCATCTGGGGATGGCAAACAAAATAAACACGATGTCATCGCAATGAAGGGGCTAATAACTTCAGATCGATGACATCTCTCTCATCCTTGCTTACCACCAGACGCTTTCATTCAGCTCAAGAAGATAAATATCGACCTGAATATTAGGAACGACCTTCTGTCGTATTCATGTTTTCCTTAGGAAAAAAACGTGAGTACAGACAAAAGGGCCGCAGTCTCGTTGACCCAGCTTTTGTAACTCCTCTTTCTCGGCGATATATTTGGCATATGTGAAGGCGTCCAACACCCATCCACTCGATTTAGGGCATCAATAAGTGACAACACAAATGGTTTCTTGTAACTTGGTTAACATTTACCTCCACTGGAAGTAAACTTGACCAATAAATGGATGTCTGATGGTTTACCTGGTAAAGGTGCTTCAACTGGATGTAGTCCATAAGAATTTTAATCCGAGGGACTGCTGGGGATTCCTGCTCACACAATGCCGCTCAGAGATGGGCAAATGGTCACTTTCACCTTAAATGTCTGGATAAAGTAGCCTATTCCCAGGTCTACACTCCTTGCGAAGCGATAAAAACTGGATGACGAATGGATACTATACCTCTTTAATAAACGGAATCTGCATCAGTAACATGCCAAGGGATATTAAAGTGCAACGTGCAAAACAAATCCCAGAGAAAGAGGTGTTCCAAATCTCCCACGCCAACGAAAATACGACCCTAACACACCAATGTAATCAGTGCGGCCTGGCTGGGGTGGCGAAGGTGGGGAATATGATGGTGAGGCTGGTGGCGATGGTGTGGGTGAGGGTAAGGGTGATACTGATGGTGAGGGTAAGGGTAATACTGATGGTGAGGGTAAGGGTGATACTGATGGTGAGGGTAAGGGTGATACTGATGGTGAGGGTAAGGGTGATACTGATGGTGAGGGTAAGGGTGATACTGATGGTGAGGGTAAGGGTGATACTGATGGTGAGGGTAAGGGTAATACTGATGGTGAGGGTAAGGGTGATATGGATGGCGATGTTGGGGATGATGATGAGTAATGATGAGGAAGGGAATGACGGTGAGAGGAAGATGATGATCACTCAAACTGAGGGAGGGGAGATGATAGTGCTGGTGATGGTGGGGAAGTAGGGAACATCTTGCAATATTAGGGTACAAAACAAATGAACAACTTCCTCTGCCTCATTATTAGCATATTCTGTCTCTATTTTTCTTCCTCTCTCGTTCTTCAGTCTCGTATTTCTCTCATTTTTCTCGTCCCTCCTTCTCTCTCTCTCTCTCTCCATTTGGACTATCCCTCCTACCTCTCTCCTTTCTCTCCCACCTTCTCCCTCCCTCCCCAAAACTGGCAAACAACTATAACTTTCCTCCAACATGCGAGGTGAGAGAGAGAGAGAGAGAGAGAGAGAGAGAGAGAGGGAGAGAGAGAGAGAGAGAGAGAGTCCTAAAGCTGAAAGAGAAAATAATGAGAAGATTTAGTTAGCTAATATTCCTAAGTTCTTTCTCTCCCAATCCCTTTTTTTATTTCTCTCTCTCTCCTCTTTCTCCCTCCCTCCCTCTCTCCGTCCTCTTCCTTTCTTCCTCTTTCCCCTTCTCTCTCTTGCCTTTCTACTCCCTCGCCCTCTAATATTCTTCCTTTCTTTTCCTCCTTCCTCCTCTATCTCTTCTTTTTCTTCCTCTCACTTCCTACCTCCGTCCTGTTCCCCCCTCCCACTTCCTCCTTTCACCACTCCCATGTCCCTCTACTCCACTTCCTCCTCTTCCTTTCCCTCCCGCCAAAATTACTCTCCTCCCTCATTTTCCTCCCTACGTAACCTCCTTCCCACCAACTCTAACTTCACTGCATCCCTCCCTTCCTCCATTTCACTCTCTCCTTGACCTTCCTCCCTCCTTCTGTATAATCCTTCCTTTTCTCTCCAACTTCCCTCCTCAAATATCTTCTCTCACTTCCCCGATAGCCTTTCCCTCCTTATTTTCGTCCCTCCCTTCCTAACTTTTCTCTCTCTCACTCCAGTATTTCTCTCCAACTTCCGTCCTCAAATACCCTCCGTCCCCTTTCACCCTCCCTAACTTTCGCCTCTTCCTTAGTAAGTTCTCTCCTCTTTCTTTCCAGCTCCATCCCCCACCGTCCCTTCCTCCCCACCTTCCTTCCCTCTTGCGCGCTTATCTTCTATCCCTGCCTACCCTTCCCTTCCTAGGCTGCAACTCTTCGTAATACTTAATCCTTAGCGATTTATACAGCACATTACACTTTAACATCTTCAGGGATATGTCCTATCAATATCAACTTACTTTGCATTAATAACAAACACGAGGATGCTGAGGGGTATACATAATAAATCGCTAAAGAAGAGGAGCTACGAGATCACCAAAGCCATTTAGAATACGGGCCCTTCTCCTCTCCCTTGCCCTTCCACCCCAACCTTACTCCACCTTCCTTTCCCTCCCCAACCCTACACCGCCTTCCCAAATTTTCCTTCAACACTCTCCCTCCCCTATCAGTTTCCCTCTCCCCCTCCTCTTTCCCTTCCTCCCCTCATCTCGCTCCACCATACCTCCTCTCTTTCTCCTCGCAAGTCCTGTTTTCTGTCCATTACCTGACACAATGTAACCAAAACCTTTTTCCACCATAATGCAACCTGACCCAACCCATACAAAACCTTCCTTAACCTAACTAAACCGAATCCAAACAAACAAAATCTAACCAAAGCCAATCAAATCAAAGCAAACCAAACAACCTAATCAAGCCAACCAAACCTAAATATAACAATGCAAACCTTAACAACCCAAACCAAATCAAAGCAAGCCAGACCAAATCAGAGCAACCCAAACCAAACCAAACATGAACAAATGAAACCTAATCAACCCCCGTCCCTCCCTCCCTCCCTTCCATAGTCCCCCTTTCCCCCACCCTCATATGTGGTGGTGGTGGTGGTGGTGGTGGTGGTGGTGGTGGTGGATGCCGTCACCTTTAAGCCACTTCCCCCCACTATTACTCTCACCCGCTCTCACCCTCTCCCTCACTCTCTCCGTTCCACGCACATACTATATCACCCTATATACGTAGCTCTGTACACCCATCTACGAGTATGTGTGTGTGTGTGTGTGTGTGTGTGTGTGTGTGTGTGTGTGTGTGTGTGTGTGTGTGTCTCGAAGCCCCATCCCAATATTAATCTCTCTCTTTCTCTCTTTCTCTCTCTCTCTCTCTCTCTCTCTCCCCCTCTATTCCGTCCAAATTCCACTCCAATTCGCTCTTACCCTCGCCTATACTCTCACCCTCCCTTACTCTCCATTCCTCGCTGTGTGTGTGTGTGTGTGTGTGTGTGTGTGTGTGTGTGTGTGTGTGTGTGTGTGTGTGTGTGTGTGTGTGTGTGTGTGTGTGTGTGTGTGCGCGCTCGCGCACTTCAGAATAATGTAAACCTAAGTAATGTGTTCCTTCGCTTGGGTCATGTGTGTGTGTGTGTGTGTGTGTGTGTGTGTGTGTGTGTGTGTGTGTGTGTGTGTGTGTGTGTGTGTGTGTGTGTGTGTGTGTGTGTGTGTGTGTGTGTGTGTACCTTTAAGTTCTGTAGCATTAAATCCCGTGTACGTATGTGTGTATGTTCATGTGGGCTGTGACGCGTGTGTACCAGTACGTCATGGGTGTGCATCTTTAACCCTTTCACCACCATGACGTCTGTACACCAGGCTTACATTCTTGATGGCGTCACACAGTTGTCAGCAGCCTGGCAGAGAATCTGGTCGGTGGAGGGGTCTGACATAGCCTTCAGTACCCCTTCAGTGCCATGACGTACTTTTCATTCCATTCTTGCTACCTACAAGCGATTTTCTATTATGTTTTGGGGGCACACTTCTTTGTAACTAGTGCCTCATGATAAAAAAGTTACTCTTACGCCAAGTATGATCCTCTGGTGAGTAAGCATAAAATATAAAATGCATTACTAGATAGAAGAGGTTAAAAGGGGTCACTGTAGTGACTAAATCGTTTGGCGGCGGCAAGAATGAAATATGAAATGTGTTAATGTACTGTATTCCTTATGTATGTATGTATGTAGGCTACATAATATGCTCTGGGGTACGTATAAATGTATATTTGTAATTATGTACAGGAGTATGTATGTACAGTATATACAAATGTATGCATGCATGTATGTGCAACTCGTCCTGTATGTGTGTCACCTTACGCGTGTGCACCTTTAAACATTCTCTCTGTGTGTATGTGCTTCTATAATCTCTCTATGGATGTGGACCCAAGAGACGTAGTCTGCACAGTCGTGTGTACCTGAGGAAGGTATACACGTGGGCTGTGAAGCCTTTAACCACGATGACACCTTTGAAACACTCTGTACTTCGGCTGCTGACAGAAAATTTACTCAGCTGAGGTGAGTTCTTTAGCAGTGAAGGGTTGAATAGGCTGCATCGAAACTCAGTGGTTATCTGCCCTGTACTGATGCACACCGTCTGAAGACACCAAGCATATAATGAAAAACAGATTATTTAGTGAAGGTCTCAGAAAAAATAATTATGTACATATCTACGAACTGGTACTGTATATGCTGTACGTTACGCGCCCGCGCCTGCGTGTGTGTGTGTGTGTGTGTGTGTGTGTGTGTGTGTGTGTGTGTGTGTGTGTGTGTTTACATACTGGTACGTTCATATTTAACGCATGCAAGTTGGCCCCTGTGTGTACATTTAAATCATACACGTGTGCATGTATAATAATTAATCCCTTTACTAAGATGAGTATCCCAAAACAGAAGCGTCTGGTAGTCGCCAAAAGAGACTACATATTATGGTCATGGCAATGCAGAGTTACCGTAACCAATCATTTCAAACATTTTCGCTGGGACAAATCTCTCCCAGGCTTAATATAATCGCCTGGCAGTAAAATTAAATTGGAAAAAAACACGGTATTGTAGTGACGATATTAAAAGTGAATATACCTGTAGCCTCTATAACCCTCTCCCAGCAGATATCTTAACTATTTATATTCTTCCTGACGACGAACGATTTTAGTCAGCTTGGGAGAGGCCCGTTGTCGTCTATGGATTAAGCCTGATAATGCATATATGTAGGCATCTGCAGCAATCAGTGAGGGCATGTACACCTGTCAAGCCATATATGTGTCATGTATGTATGGAAATGTCTCTATGTACGTACGTGCACTAATAATCTCGTGTCTTCATTCCTCCTCCTATTTCCACACACCTTCCATGTATGTATGTACGCACGGTATGTGTGTATGTATGTATGTGTATGCATATATCTGTGTCTGTATGTACGCACGTATGTATGTGCACCAATAATCTCGAGCTTTCATTCCCCTTCCCATCCTCACATCCCGCCTCTACCCTCTGCCCTTTCCTCACATCCTGCCCTTTCCCTTCACCAATACTGTCTATCTATCTATCTATCCTTTGGTCCTTCTGTCTATCTATCACTCAGTCTTTTCTGCTGTATATCTATCCATCTGTGTATTTCTATCTACCATCTATCGGTCTCTATCTATCAAACCATCTATCTTCGTGCCTATCACTTATTCTGCCTAGCAATATGTTGGTTTACAAGTATCTATTATCTGTTTCTGTCTGCCAATCACTCCTGTTATCCCTCTGCCCGTGTGCTCAATACTTAATCCACCCATTACCCTCTCTATCCCCCTGTCTATCAACCACCTGCTTTATATGTACAGTATTTATTTACCTGTTTCCCTCTTATCAATCACTCAGTCTATCTACCTACTTGTCTATCTATCTATCTATCTGTGTATGTGTTAGAGTGGAAGCTTTTATGATGGTGCTAGTTCTATTTATCTATCAATTTTGCATCTATCAGTTTTTACACACGGTATATCTACATAACTATATACTTTTCTATCAGTTAACCTGCCCCTTCTTGCATATATCAATCAATCTATTTGTATCTATAACATATATCTATCTATTTATGTCACATCCAACCTTTCACATTCTATCAACATCTACCGGTATCTATCTATCGACTCACTCACTCAGCTTAACTATGCTGTATACTTATCAATCTATCAGTTTCTCTGTCTGCCGTTCAGTCCATCTATACCTACCCTCTGTCATTCACTCTATCTACTCACCTTTGTATGTCTATCGATCTATCTATCATTAAGCTTACCAATATCTATCACCTATATCTGTCATTCCATCTATCCTTCCACCTATCCACCCATCTACGTATAATTATTCTGTCTATGTCTACTACCCATACTAATCACTTACTATTCACTCACCTATCTATCTACCTATCGCCAGTCAATCTTTATCAGCCAAACAGTCCTCGTCAATCATTCAGTCTATCCCACTACTTCCGTCCCAATCAATCAATTTGCATCAACCAATCTATCTCAGTCATTCTACCCCTCTGCCTATCCACCTACATATCAGGCAGTCAGTCTATATTAACTATGTGTCAGTCACCTTAGTAACTATCCTCCATTTATCTATCTACTTATCAATCCTTACCTATCTGTCAGTCAACATCTATCAACATCTGTCTATCGGTCACTCAATAATCTGTCTACTAAGCCATCTGTCTATCGATCTATCTACCTACAACTTTATCTAGTGGTAATATGACTGATACTTTAATTTTGCAGAAGAGATAACTGTGTACTAATCTCCCTCAGGACTCACCGACATGTCATGAAAACGCCTCCGCTAATATCACCACACCAGTCCTAAATGAAAGCCCTTACATGAAATCAGTATGGACGGTGGGTATTGGGTGCCGCAGTGGTGACATGTGAAGTGTGCAATGCGCCTAAAAGAACTGGACTGCTAGGACTTAAGGAATGTGCTGTCAAGTCTATACCAAAAGTCGGGGAAAAAATTAGTCACTCCTCTGAAGCATTATGTATTACAGCATTTTACTTCTATATTCACAAAACTTGTCTGTCCACCAATCTACCGGCGTATCTATCTACCTTCCTACCTACCCACCCACCCAGGTACCTACTTACCTACCTACTACGGGCTAGTGTGTGAGCCGTGTAAAGGTGTAGGCCCCATCTATGTTCCCTCTCCCTCCACCGCAGGGCATACTAACCTTTCGCCACCCTATTCACCTTCATCCCCCCACCCACTTCTTCAAAGCGACGATTTGCCCTTTCTATATTATGCTCCCTTCACGGCTCTATATATGCTCCATGTAGGCCCCATTCACCTCTATACTGCCTTCAGCTTTCTATCTACGCTTCCTTCCCTTCCCGGTTCACCTCTATGCTCCCTTCCCGGTTCACCTTTATGCTCCCTTCCCGATTCATCTTTACGTTCCCTTCCCAGTTCTCTTTTATGGTCCCTAGGTCGTACCCCTGTTTTCACGCTCCCTTTCCGGTTCCTCTCTACGCTCCGCAACAGATTCTCTTCCCGGTTCACTTCCATGCTCCATTCTCGGTTTTCCCCTCTGCTCCATAAAGGTTCTCTTCCCGGATCACTTCCATGCTCTCCACCCAGTTCGTCTCTAAGCTCCACAACAGGTTCTCTTCCCGGTTCACTTCCATGCTCCCTTCGGTTCCTCCAAACGCTGTCGACCCCCGTGACCAAAGGTTACCGTAATATTGGTAAATTTACGGTATTCGCGCCCCTCCTCCACTTCCCTCCCGTCTCTCTCTCCAGTCTCATCCCTTCCTTCCTTCCTTTCTGTCCCTCCCTCTTGCTTTTACCCTCAGTGTCTTCCCCCCCTCCCTCAATTCTCTCACTCCCTCTTCCTTCCCTCCGGCAAGTTTTCTCCTCCGCCCTCTCCTTCATCACTAATATTTCCTCCTTCACATCCTCTCTCCTTATCATATCCTCATTATTCTCCCTCCCACTCTATTTTCCTTCCACCCTCCTTCCTGTCTTCCCTCCTTCACATCCTCTTTCCACCTTACATCTACATGACCGCACTTCCACTCTTCCCCTACCTCCTTCCCTCTTATCTCTCCCTCTCTCTTTCCCCACCATACCTTTTCTTCTTTCTCCCCTCCTCCTTCACACCCTCTCTACACCTTACCTCTCCATCAGCGCTCTCTCCCTCCCACCCTCTCTCTTCTCTACCGTTCCTCCATCAATGTCTTCTCTCCCCTTCGCTACAGTAACGTTTTCTTTCTTCCCTCCTCACCTGCACCCTCTCTCACTCTACAATTTTGCACATATAATAACAGTAGTTCTGAGGGACAGACTGATGAGCAATATTATCCTTATCGGTGAGATTATGTTTAACCCATTCAGCCAGAAGGTGTATTATGAAATTTATTCTTGTTACCACCAGGACATGTTACTCAGCGTGGAAGAGATTTTTAAACCGGAGAGGTTAGTTATTACCTTCATCAACCCTTCAATACGACAAGCCTTTCCTATGCTATCATAATCACATGAATGGAGCAAGAGTAAGCTATAATAAGACGTCATTACTTCATCGTGGTGAATGAGTTACCTGTAATAAGAACTCTTACGCGTGTTTAACAGCCTTCAATTTAGATGAATTACTGGCAAAGTTTGAGCTCGACAAGTATTCTTAATTTTAAATACTGGTCTCTTATGTATATGAGAGGGGGGTGCGACCTGGTAGCAGGACAGTGAAATGCCGGGGGACAGGGCGACATGGAGGCGGTTTGTTAGTGGCCATTCCTTACGGGATTGAGGCGTCTGGCAATAGATAAATAGATAGCCTCTTATGTGACGATGAATCTTGAAACAAGTAAGAACACCATCAATACGTTGAACGTTAAGTGAAGGTAATACCTATAATTTGAGAAGATGGTTTCAAAATGAAAGTGACCTTGCTATCACTTAAGTTTTTTCTTCGATAAAGCTTTTCAGTTTTACGGTTTCAATCTTATCAGGTACAAAAATATAGTAGTCTGGTATATAAAATGGTGATTCATTGTAAAATAAGTTTTGTAACGCCTGTTTTCTGTGGGAAGGGAAAAGGGATGCAGCAATGGCCAAATTTATTGCAGTAATTTTGCGAAAGTAAAGAATATGATGATGTCACTGATATCAACGTTGTTATGGCTATCAGCAACACGTGGCTGCTGTTGGCCGGCTTCAGTACATCAAGGCCACACACACACGAACCTGGATAGTGGGAACTGGGCCACCTGCACTGTTCTCATATCCTGGAACATGCAATGTGCGTCTCGGTCTTCGAACGAAATACATTTTGCTGGCTCATGTAATCCATGCTCTGACCCAAGCAATTCAGTTCAGACCTATTTTGGTCATTTTTGCTAGTTCTTGAAACCTTCAAGTTATATCAGGTCCTTCAAGGTCACTTCAGGTTTATCGGATCAATTCAGATCATATCCATGAAGGCAAGTGTCGAAAGTCATTCCTGTCGCTGCAGTGGTTATCAAGATATGACCGTTCAAGTCTTTCAGATATTATCAGGTCCAGCACTTCAATCCAGGTCAACAGAGATCGATTCAGGCGGTACATATCAAAGCGTGTCAAAAATCAGCTGCATCACTGTAGGCTAATGGTTTTCGAAACATGTCGAATCAAGGTTTTCAGGTTTGGGTAGGGTAGCTGTTAAGAAGTGGTCAGCGTGGGTTGGATTGGTGATGGGGCATGATTTGAAGACGGGGACCATACATCAGCCGGTAAGGCAAACGTCATAGCCTGTTTTATCTTAGAAATGTGATGGTGAGAAATCGTTGGGGGAGAGGGGAGAGATGGTAGCAAGAACTGGGAGCCTGCGATGGTGGTAGTGGTGAAACACAGAGAAGAAGAGTACGGCCTGTGAAAACGAGGGATACTTGTGGAGCTGCATTTGCAGTACGAAGGGAGAGGGGGGGGATAACGTGTCTGTGTGGGTGCTGTTGGTTGGACTGTATGGGAATGGCAAGAGTTCATAGCAAAGTTTTCTACAGTACAAGAGTAACATCATGAAGCTGAACATTAATAATATGAAGGAGAGAGTAAGAGCGTGCCTCTCCCACTCCCCTGGCGCCTCAACGACACCGGTGAAAACTTGCAACGCAGCTTGGGTTCTGGCGTGACATTAAGCACCGGTTCAGATCAGTATCAACCAGTCCAAGGCTACTCATGCGCCGAGAAAGCACATAGCAGCACTCCCTATCGATTACCCACTAACCTACATCATACACTTAACAAAGCACTTGCGAAACGCCCGTTGCGTTTTACAGTACATTTTCGAAACGCAGACGCAGTGCCTTGAAATACTGTACCCTAAATCCTACTTCAGTATAAGTATAGTATATTCTGCATCAATGTTCATTAAAGAAAAATTATTTTGTGCATGCTTGCGTGTATGGGGTGGGGTGAGTTGGGGGTAGGGAACTTAAGAGGGGAATGATGGCCACCAGGGGGCTAGAAAAAGCTACAAACATGGAACACTCATGGCTCCCTCGAAGCTTAAAAATGGGAGAGAACCACAACCTCCCCAGAATCTTAAACAGTTAAATAATTAAAGCTTTTCATGTTACAAATTATTTCCTAAACATGCAAAAAAAAGTATGTTGGGAGTAAATAAATAAGCAACAAAAACGCTCAACTCCAACAAAAGTAACAATAACATGTAACCTACAACAAACAGCTATTTTTCCTTCACTCCCTGTATCTCCTGTACCCTCTCCCTTCCCACTAACCACCCTATAAAAAAGTGGGGGGTGGGGCAACTCATGTATCACTATTGCTCGTAATGACGTCAAACATCTGGACACTACTGGCTGGCTTTAAGTTGTTAAGGTCACTGGCGCAGAGACAACGCGCTGCTAGTAATTACATCTGAATCATCACCCTCCCTCCCTCTCTTTTTTCATTTTCTCCACCTCTCCACCTTTCTCTTCCCTTATTTTTCTTTCCCTTCCTTCTGCTCCCATATCCCTCTCCCCCACTTTTTTTTTTTACCTTCTCCACCACTTGCATCTTCTTTTCACAGCCTCCTTCACCTTTTTTTTCCATCATCACTTCCCCGCTCTTCTTTTTCGTGGTCCTTTCCCTCTTATCTCTTCCTCTCCCACCAGTCTCCCTGCCATCATTTCGTCTTTCGTTCCTTCCTCCATCACTTATGTTTTCCCCTCCACATTCTCTGCCATTCCCTCATCATTCTCCCTCCCTCTCCATTTACCTCCCTCCCTCCCTCCCTCTCTCTCTCTCTCTCTCTCTCTCCTTCTCCCCCTGCCACCTTCCTTCCTTCCCTCTCCATCTTTTCTCCTTCTCTCCCTCAGTCACGTTTATTTCCTCCATCACTGCCATCCTATTCAATCAATTCGTCTCCCTTTCCTTCCTCCTTCCCTCCGTATCCCTTCTTCCTCGTTCCCTCTTCCAGTACGTCTATTTTCTCCTTCACACACAATCTCCCTCATATCTTTCCCTGATCAATCTCATTCCGTTTCGTCTTTCTCTACTTCCGTCGTTGCTTCGTGTCTCCCTCCCCTCATTTTCTTTATTCCTCTCCATCCCTCCCGATTCTCCCTCCCTCCTCTTTCCTTATTCTCTTCCATGTCTTTGCGTCTTTCTCTCCCATATATCTCTCTTATCTTCCTCTCTCCATCCTTCGCTCATTTCCACAGCTCTTCCTTTTCTCCTCCCCTCCCTCCATCCCAGTCTATATTTATACCTTTCCTCCACATACTCAATCCCTCATCCATCTTTCTCTCCCTCACGTATCTCCTTCAGTGTCTCGCTCTTCCTCCCACTTGCATACATCTCTCTCCTCCTCCTCCTCCCCTTCCTTCGTACTTCTCTTCCTCCCCTTTTCTCCCTTCCTGCTTCATAAATCTTTTTCCTCCTCCTCCGTCTTCACACCTCTCTTCTTTCCCTCCTTTACATACCTCTCCTCCTCCTTCTCGTACTACTACTATTACTAGCACCACCACCACCGCTACTAACCCCATGTCATTAACTTCCTCCTCTTCCTCCTCCCCTTCTTTCATTCTTCTTTTCCTCCTCTTCCCCCTCCCCTTCTTTCATTCTTCTTTTCCTCCTCTTCCCTCCCTCCAAACTTCACACATCTTCCTCCTCCTCCTCCGTCATACTTCTCTTCCCCATCTTCATTCCCTCCCTCCTACAAATCTCTTTCCCTCTTCCTTTTTCATACTTCTCTTCCTCCCTCCAACACATTTTTCCTCCTCCTCGTCTCATTCCCTTCTCCCTTTGCCTTCTCCTTTCTACGCATCTCTTTCTCCTCCTCCAAAGTTCTTTTCTCATCTCTCCTCCTCCTCTCTCTTTCTTGCATTTGTTAGTCACTACTCGCCTCTCTTATTCGCTGCTCTTCTCTCCTCTGCGCATCTCTTTCCTCTTCTTTCTCCTCCTCTCTTGCACATCCGCCCTTCATGCTTAATTCTCTCTCCCTAATTTGTAATCCTCGCTCCCTAATATGTCTTGCTCCTATGCATCCCTCCATCTTTTTTTTTTCTCTCCCTCATTCCTCTTTCCCTATTTCTCTTCCTCTTTAGTTATCCACTCCTCCTCGAGCTCTCTCTCCTTTTCCACGTCTCTCCCTCTCCCACTTCTCTTCTCTTCCTCATTAGTCATTATTCCATGCACTCACTCCTCCCTCTTATCCCTCCTTCATTTCTCTCAGGACTTAATCATTACTCTTTCCTCCTCTTTCTCCTTCGCACCTCTCCCTTCCCCACTCATCTTCTCGCCTCATTTGTCTGTATCTCATGCACCCCTTACTCGTGTCGCTTCCTCCCTCATTTTTCTTTAATTCCCCTTTATTCATTCACTCCTCTTCCTCCCTCATTTATCTTTTCTCCCTACTTGTCCTCCATGACCCCACTCCTCCCTCCTCTCCTTTCCTCCCTTATTTTCACATTCACCATTTTCTCTCTTCTACCTTCCTTGCTCCTTTATATCTTTATTCTTCTCCAACTTTCTCTGTTTGTCTTTTGCTCCGGCACTCCCCCCTCTTCTCCCACCCCAGCTTCTCTCGTTTACTAGAGTTTTTCTTGTTTATTCGTCGCTCTTAATTTCTCATGCTATCCCCCCTCCCCTTTTCTCTCTCCCATTCTCATCCACACTCTTCCTTCACTCTCCTCCTCTGTTGCCTATCTGTCTGTCTGCCTGCCTGCCTGCCTGCCTCTACTCTCCCTGAGACATACATTCTCCCTCAAGAAGCATTAAATCTTTCCCTCCCTACCTCTTGGTCACGTTCAGGGAAACGGAGGCGGGGAGGAGGGAGAGAAAGGAGAGGGAGGGATTAGAGAGGGGGAGAGAAAAAGGGAGAGGGGGTAAAAAAGGGAGAGGGAAAAGAGGTGGACTGAAAAAGGAAAGGGGGGGGAGGAAGAGAGCAGAGAAGGGAGAAACAGATGGGAGGAGAGAAACGGGAGATGAAGAGAGGGAGCCAGTGAAAAGAAACAAGGGAGGAGAGGAGGAATGGTAGGGTAAGGTGGAAGGAGGGTGAGAATGAATGGGTGAGGGAAGGCAAGACGGTCTGACAGGGGGAAGAGGGAAGGGAGGTAGAAAAGGGCGTGGAGACAGAAGAAAATAGACAAGAATGGAGAGGGAGAAGACGGGAAGAGAGGGAAAGAAGACAGAAAAGGATGATGATAACGACAGAGAGAGAGAGAGAGAGAGAGAGAGGAAAAGGGAAAAAAGACGGTGATTGGGTGGAGGTAAGGGAGGGGAAAGAAGAATGAGAAAGGGAAGGGGGGTGAAAAGAGGGAAAGATGATGTGAGAATTACGAAATAGGAAAAAGTAATGACAGAGAGAGAGAGAGAGAGAGAGAGAGAGATGGGGGGGGGGATGAAATAAGGTGAAGAAAGAAAAGGAAATAAGCTCATGGGCAGGGCAACGTGAGAGGGATGGATGGGATAAGAGCAAGAGAAGGGGCTGGCGGGATGAGAGAGGGGATGTATGGAGTGTGGCAGGGAGGGAGGTGTGAGAGGAGACAGAGGGAAGGGGTTACAGATACAGCCATGGATATATACACGGCTCTGATCTGAGAGGGAGGGATGGGGTGAGGGAAGGGGAGGGAGAGAGGGAGGAATGGGGTGAGGGAAAGGGAAGGATGGGGTGAAGGAAGGGGAGGGAGAGAGGGAGAGATGGGGTGAAGGAAGGGGAGGGAGAGAGGGAGGGATGGGGTGAAGGAAGGGGAGGGAGAGGGGCAGGGATGGGGTGAGGGAAAGGGAGGGGGAGAGGGAGGAAGGGATGGAGGTGAGAAATGGGAGAGAGGGAAGGGGGGATGTGTGTGTGTGTGTGTGTGTTAGAGAGAGAGAGAGAGAGAGAGAGAGAGAGAGAGAGAGAGAGAGAGATGGGGTGATAGGGAGAGGAGAGATAGTTCTAACAGAGCAACAGGTTCATACTGTAACTGTCAATTATTCCTTCCCTTCCCATCTCTCTCTCTCTCTCTCTCACACACACACACACACACACACACACACATCAGGGCCGGAGCAGCACCATCAACATTCTTCGCTACACCACGACTGTCAGATCTAAACCCTTTTAGTACGAGGACTATTCTCAGTTTATGCTTGCTACCTTTAGACGCCTTTACTCAACTTGGGAAAGTGCTCTCGTACTCATACCGTCACAACCACTACCTATTATCCATACCCATTATCATCACCATCATCATCACATCACCAGCGGTGGCTGAATCAGCAAAGAGATGGCCTGCATTCCTAATGGATCCAGGTTGGAATCCCGTCTGCGGCAGAGAACAATTTAAGGATTTGAATTTCATACAGCAGCCTTTACTGATGTACCAAAGACCCGCCGCCATGTCAAAAAAAGAATAACCCCCCCCCCCAATACCAATACAGTACACCAATACTGTATGAGACAGCCCTAGTATGTATTCAATATGGACGGTGGGTGTTAGCGCCGAAGTGGTGACATGTGGAGGTGTATGGTATGTAGGACGACTACTAGGCTTTGGAGACAGGCAGTGAAGCCTATGCCAAAAGGCGGACACACACACACACACAGTATATATATATATATATATATATATATATATATATATATATATATATATATATATATATATATTAGCAACCACGCTAACAGCCATCATAACACCAGCCCCTAAAGAACTGTTGTTATCATTATCATCATCGTCCTCACACTAACAACACAATATCACTTTCTCCAAAGACACATCTACATCCACTAACAACACCAACAATTCCAATATTTACCATCAAAACTATACCATGACCACCAACTTTACCACACCCACAATCGCACCGACACCAAAGCTACCAGTATCATCAGCATCACACATCACCATCAGCATTATAATCACTGTTCATCACCATCACACCAAAACCACTACAGTATCACTACACCACTATCAGAACAGCACAATCAATACTGTACATCACCAGCAACATCACTGTCACACCACCACCAAACCACCACCGTCACACCACTAGCACCACACCATCAAACCACCACCATCATCATCATCGTCACACCACCATCATCATCATCGTCACACCACAATCACATCATCATCGTCGTCAAACCACAATCACACCATCATCGTCGTCACACCACCACCACACTAGCACCACACCATCATTATCATCACCGTCATTGCACCACCACACCACAGTCATCACTGTCATGACACCACATCAATACCATCACACCATCATCACTCCTCCACACCACCATCACCACAATACTACCACACCACCACCAAAACACCACAATCAGCATCAGCATCACCATCACACCACCACCACAATACTACCATACCACCATCAAAACGCCACAATCAGCATCACCACCACCACCATACCACCACCACAGTCTACCACAACACCAGCATAACACCTCCATCACAATCTCACCACCACCACCACAATACTACCACACCACCACAATACTACCACACCACCACCATCAACATCACCATCACACCAGCAGCACCACTACCATCACAATACTACCATACCACCACCATCAACATCACCATCACACCGTCGTCATCACACCAGCACCACCACAATACTACTATACCACCACCACCACCACCATCACCATCACACCAGCACCACACCCTAACAGCGCCATCAATATTCCCCGTCACACCACAGCTGTCAGATATGTCAATTGGCCTGGAATCTACGGGGACCATTTCTCCCCCACCCGCTCCATCCTCCTCCTGATTATAGCAAAATCTATATACTGAATTCTGTACTCCTGTCATCACCATCATCATCTTCGTCAACATCGTCGTCGTCATCATGCTGACTCAGGCCACGGCAGGACAAAGGCTTATTCCATTTTTTTTTTCCCCCCCCCCCACTATGCTGTTACCCTGTTCCATCCAGTCCCAGCAAATATCCAAATTTCATTTTTCTATCTTTGATTTAATATAATTCATTTTTATTACTATCCTTTGCTTCTTCATAACAGCATTTTTTTTTTTTTACTTTTTGCTAATTCCTCACTGATTTCGTTGGCATTTTACATTCATATACTTGGATTTTCCGACTGAAATTCTCATTATACTATTCCTTCTTCTTTATCTGATGTTTTATCTCTGATGTTACCTGTGCCTGGAGCAACATAAAGGTGGCCGGGCACTGTTATTACCATCTTATATGTATGTATGGTATATATTACATACATGCAGCAATATCAGTGTAGTGTACTGAGTTGTATTACACCTGGCTAAAAGATAACGATGATTGCGCGCTAAAGGTGTTGATGACAGAGGAATGACAGAGTTCCTAATTTAAGCACATAGTTAAGTACAGTGCCATGATGCCACCTCTACCTCACGGTCAGTCCCAAGCCAAGTTTCACAACAAAAGGGCAACACAATCTCGTCTATCCAATCTCCAGCTAAAAAACGACGGAAACGGGACAGCTGGACTTTTAATAATACCAACGTTCGTAATATGACTCTCTCTCTCTCTCTCTCTCTCTCTCTCTCTCTCTCTCTCACTACAAAGGTTTATTTGCTGTTACTCAATTCCATCCAATTCCATCATCTCCTACTCTCAACAAGCTATATGGATCTCTATCTGCTCTTTCTCTTATTCCACCTATGGGCTGCCACCCCATTATCCTGGCTCTTCATTTTTTTTTTAAATGCTAGGAACAACGAACCAAAGGCCACGAGCCCGCAATAACTGTTCCTTCTAAGAGAAAAACAAAATACAACAAAGAGCCAAATTCAACATCCGATCATTTCGAGATGCCTGGACACACTGCGTTTGAAAGACTGGAGATCATAGGAAGCAGGAAATACAGAGAGAGGGAGACAGTTCCACAGTTGACCTGTTGCATAAATGAAGGAATGGGAATGACGGTTAACTCTTGCATTAGAGAGTTGTACAGAAAAGGGATGAGAGTTTGCTGCTAGACGGGTGCTACGAGCTCATCGTAGAGGTGGAGGAATACAAGCAGACAGTTCAGAGGAGCAGTGACCATTGAAGTAGCGACAGAATAGAGATAAAGATGCAACAGTGCGGCGAAGAGACAGAGGTTGAAGGGAGCCATTAAGAGGAGGAGAGTTAATGAGATGAAAAGCCTCTGACTCCACCCTATTGAGTAGAGCAGTATGTGGGGAGCCTCTCCACACATGAGAGTTGTACTCCACACATGGGCGGATAAAACCCCTGTATAGAGTCAACAATTGTGCAGGGGTAAAGAAGGAACGGAGTCGGCTTAGCACACCTAATCTATTGGAAGCAGATTTTACAAGAGATATAATATGATCTTTCCAAGATAAGTCCCGAGTGAATGAAACTCCAAGCATGTTCAAGGATGATGCAAGATTAAGCTGAATATTATTAAACATTAGTGGGTACACCTGTGGAAGATTTTGTCGGGTTGATAGGTGTAAGAACTGAGTCTTTGATGCATTAAAAACAACAAGATTATTTTTACCCCAGTCAGAGATACGAGCCAAGTCAGACACTAGGTGTGCCATAGCCTCATCCCTTGTTTGCTGAAGTAACTGCTGAGATGGACGTTGCGGGAACCAAATGGAAAGGTGAAGGGTGGAGTCATCAGCGTACGAGTGGATAGGGTAAGATGTACTGCTTTAGAAGGTCACTGATGAATAAAAGGAAGAGCTTTGGTGATAGGACAGAGCCCTGAGGAACACCACTGTTGATAGATTTAGGAGAAGAACCATTTTACGATATATGATCTCAGTATAAATAAATATAAGGAGTTCTGTGCTGGGTTAATTATTATGACTAATTCTTTGTAATGATATCTATATATCAAAATGTATATAGTGGTATGCAGCCTCTGTGGTACAGTGGTAGAGTGTGAGTTTATGTACACGGGTGAATCAGCGTTCGCGCCCCGCCAGGGTAATAAACTTTTGGGAGTGTTCACCCGGCCACGTACTGCTTTGGCGGACGTAAGGGGTGCTGTGGCTGAACCAGTGTCGTATACTATAAGGTATGCTTGCACCCAGTCGGCTCGCGAGGGCTGATTACACTTGGTTCACAGACTACACACACATCCAAAGCCACTCCAACACTACAATCACACTTACAAGCACTTCTCACCCTACATACAATCTCTACCAGACAGCCTAAGCCACTTGGTAGAGATATATTGGCTGTATCGTCCCCACTTCGGTCGGGATAGGCCGGTCCTGCAATGCATACTCAAATGACTGATGATGACGATGTTGATATCGTTGTATAAGTAACTAATTCTATGAAGGGAAATACAAGCAATTCTGTGTAAGCCTAAATAAGTTATGTAGCTAATTCTATGTACTAAAATCTACATACCAGCAACGAATTCTACACAACGGTACCTAAAACGAATTCAGTATACAAAAATATATGGAATTCTGGGTACGCCTTGTTGTTACAGTTCAACCTCAGCCTGTGTGGCCGAGCAAACCCACCAACCGCAAGCAAGCAATCGCTCCTGCAGGGCCGTCCCGTGCAGTGAATCAACTTTCCCTAGTGGTTAACAGCGCCTCGCCACAGCGAGGCGCGGGGAAAAGTGTGAAGGTTTGGTTCCTAGGTGGACCCCGTACTCAAGTCTCCACTCAGTTGGCCGGGGCACCATAGCAGGCTCCATTTAACCCCATAAATTGGTTAGATAGTAACACCCAGCGTTGTAAATGGTTTCCTGAGTTAGATTAAACCATCAGGCTTGTCACTCAGTGTTGTGCCACCTGAAGTGGAAAGCAGAACAATAAAAAGGTATAGGAAGGAAAGAGAGGAGGGCAGACGCAGACTTAATGAGAAAGGGGAAGGAAGAAGTAGGAGCACCACTACATCAAGTGAGTGGACGATGGTCGCCACCACCTACCACCATCTGAGTAAGCCAAAGGAAGTTATGTTACATTCTCTGTGATGACATCTATTTAGGGAATTACTGTATACAGCACCATCGAGGAAGCATCTGATATTCACAATACTAAATTAGTTATAGCGAAATCCCTCCATTCATCACCCAGTCCTGTACTGCCAAATCTATATACAAGTACCAGATTCCACGAAACGATATCTATAAAGAATAATGTGCACCAGTTTCTACGTAACAGCATTCCTTGCGAATCTTTATACAAAATTTTATACAATGGTACCTATAATGAATTCGATATACAAATACAACTGTGTACGCCTAAAGACGACACAGAAAAATCTCCAAAACAAAAACTAGCCTAGTGTACAAACCAAATCCTATATATAGCGGTGCCTATTACCGATTCAGCCTTGAGAAGTCCTGTCAATATGTTGACGTCAACGTATGTGGCGAACCTTCAGTAACGAATTCTTTATTTTTTGCAGTGATATTTATTCTTTAAAGTACACACACACATAACAGGTGCTCTGCACGAAATGTTGTTGCGATTTCACATCAACGAAAATCTTATGCAGAATTCTAAGCAACTGTGTCTATTACGGAATTATTATAAGTGAATAATGGAATTTTGCGTAAGTACCGCGATTTCTGTTCAAAGAAATGAAAACATCGACCTAGCGAAAGGAAATCTATGAAGAAAAAAAAAAAATTAGTAGTACCGGTACTACTCTCTCTCTCTCTTTATATTGAGGCGAAGATGCGCCTGACAGGTTGGTGATGATTTGCTGAATGCAACATGTCCAAATAACATTTACTAACCCAAATTTCCCCCTCAGATATATGTTGTCAATTAATAATGCTAACGAGTAAAGAGATTATGAAGTCCCTCCTCTCTTCCTATTTCTCCCTTCTTTCCTGTCACTTCTTATTGCTTTTCTTTCCTTTACATTGAGTGACAAGCCAAATAGTAATGTTGCAGTCAGCCAATCATCACCAACCTGTCAAGAGCATCCTCGCCTGGGGGGGGAAGTAGAGCAGAGTAACCTCGGTCTGTCAGGCCAAGCAGACCCATCTACAAGCAAACAATTGCCCCTGCAGGGCCGTCCCATACAATGATCATGCCCCGGCACAGCAAGACGCGGGGAAGAGTGTGGAGGTCTGGTTCCTGGATGGATGCCACATATTACGTCTCTCCATCCAGTTAACAAGGGCGTCATAATAGGATCCATATCACCCCTTTATTTGGGTATGTAGTTACCATTCAAAACGGTAAAATTATGGTTTCTTGGGTTACAGAAAACTCTCTCAGTGTCGAGCCACCTGAAATGGACAGAGGAGTAATAAAGCTTGACAAGAAGGATGGCAAACATAGCAAAATAGACGGCAGACACATCAAAAGAACGATAAAGATGAAGGAAGATGCAGGGAGCACTACATCGAGTGAGTGGATGATCAGCGCCCCATCTACCACAGCTTAAAGGGAATGAAATCCATCTGGAGAAATTTGTTTAACGAAAGATGATAAATTCTGTGCAAAGAAAAATGCTGATGGCGACCTCTGGGTCGCACAACAAAATAAACAATTCTGTACAACAGAACTAAAATCTGTGTACCTAAGTATAATGGTCTGTATGACGAAATACAGCACGACATTCTGTATATAACGAAATATAGTGAATTATGTGGAACAAAATCTGTGTAACGAAACACTTATGTGTGGTGAAATCTACATCATCATCATCATCATCCAATCCTGTGTTGTCCCAAAAGGAGCGTAGAAGCTCGGGGCTAAGCAAGTTGGTCCTGACATTTAAGATGAGACTGACCAGCCTCACTCATCCCTGAGTGGCATTACATGAGCAATAAACCCCAACCATCCCTTGGATATAAACCTGCTCCGGCTCAATCCAATTGGAGCGACATACCCACTAAACCACCAGGTGCAGCAGTACATAAAATTATTATGCAAAGAAATAAGCCCTTCGGCCTCAAGCACCTTACCTCAACGGAACAAAATCGTGTGCCAGGTACTCCTAATATAATACAGGCTTCGTGAACTACACGATATATATATATATATATATATATATATATATATATATATATATATATATATATATATATAGATATAGATAGATATATATAGATATATATGATTGTACAAGCCTCATTAGGAATATCAAACCTCTGTGAGTAAATAAATGTAAGGAATTCTGTAAAAGCTGAACCAAGTAACACCAAGTTCTAGGGCAGAAACCTTGTGAAATCTGTAGAGGATGTATCAAAAACAATAAATTCTATGTACAGAATTCCACCTCGGCCTTACCCAACAGTATATGAACATTTTTTTTTTTTTTTTTAAAGGGAAATCCATCCACGGACTTCTGTACAGTGCATGTCCGTCAAAACTCGAATTCCATGTAACGCGAACCTGCAAAATTCCATGCAACAAGATATAACGAATCCTGCATACCAAGTGAATTTCACACAAAAATCCACTTACTCCATTACAACGCTCTCCGGTATTCCCCATTCAACGAAATACAAACATGTTCCAAAATAATGACGGGTAGGCTATAACATTCTGTATAGCAAAAACTGCACGGTTAAATTAATCCCGAATAACCTAAGAGTATGGGCTGTATCTAAGCACCTCGAATACCAGCAAAAGGAAAAACATCACCATAATCACCATCATTCCGACTTCGATTCCCACTTGAGATATGGGGTAAGGCAGGATCCATAAATAAATAAATAATAAAATAAAGAAATAATAAAATAATATCGGTAAATAATAAGAAATAATCTGAACAAATTTGAGAATGATCTAAAATACTGTATAACGACGCGTATTCCGACATGCGCCAATTAAGCTACTCAATATACAACGAATCCTGTTGGGCTGAATTTGCGCAGTCCACACCGGATACCTACATAACACAGTCTGTAGCTACTGTTTATCTAAATTTAGTGAACAGAAAATCAATGCCCGTGCAGTGATTTCTTTTTATAACCCGTTGCAAATTTGAACAGTATAAGAGGGCCAATTTGACTTTCAATACAACGGTACCTTTTTCAAGTCACCTGTGAATCATCTGAATAAAATCGTTTGACGCTGGCTAGATTTAAAAAAAAAATAATAATAAGTCCCGAAAATAAGGGCTCATATCTGTTTTTATTATTATTACTATTTTTACTTCCAGATGATTTTATTCGCCGTAAAAATAGTGGCGTCTCCATAAACCATTTCAGTACATCTTACGGTACTGCGTTCTTGCAACCTTCAGACGATTATCCTGTTCAATTTACACGACCCCCCGTATTGAACAGCGCGAATAAAATAAAGGCACAGGCATTACTGATCCTGTTGGGGGAAATTCGGCCAACTCCAACCCGACATCTATATAATAAGTTTGGACTGCTTACCGAATTCCAGTGACCTGAAAAGCGAAGCCGGCGTGCCGATTTTCCTTATGGATTTGTATAATGAAAAATGGTGAATCTGGTTTTACCCCTTCAGTTCCAAGACGCTTATTTCATTCTTATCTCCAGATGATTTTATTTATCTTAAGGAGTTCTCTTGGTGATGAAGGAAACAGGAAACTATTTCTGACCTTTCCACAACGGTGGCTCAATCTTATGACCGAATTAAAG
Organism: Coenobita brevimanus; assembly: GCF_032717465.1. NCBI lineage: Eukaryota > Metazoa > Arthropoda > Malacostraca > Decapoda > Coenobitidae > Coenobita > Coenobita brevimanus. The sequence goes on from NC_137018.1 coordinate 31,285,375, forward strand.
TGTCCGGTGGTAGCAAGAATAAAACACAAGAGATGCCATCGTACCAAAGGGTTAATGGAACAGATGCACTATATTTCGAATACCGTTGGGATAGATACATCTGATAACTACCAGTCAGTTAAATAAGTTTGCATCGTAAGGTGCATTTTGAGATGAGAACCGAAGCGTGTGCTGTGATTTCTGTATATTAAAACAATTTTTAAAATAAGCAGAGAAATACTGAATAAAACTGTCCTACCGCAGAAAAAAAAAAATTACCTATCTATCTACCTATATAGGCTACCTAGGCTGCTTCCTCCAAAGAAAGGGGGGTAGCCGTACAAGACGACACACTCCCAAATTACTCATCCACGCACACACATTTATTTGTATCTTAGCCCCATGGCGAGAAAGGACAGATCCTCACTGCACCACACCGCACGAGGGTCAACTGCGCAGTGCAGTCAGTGACATCCGCAGCAGGACCCCCCGACAGCAGACCTGGTTTACCCCTGCCACATCATAATGGACTCATCCCCTTACCCACACCTCACCCGATCAGCTGATCATATATGTATATGAAATGAAGGGGCGAATGGAGGCTTTCTAACCGTACGAACGCCTTTAGTTAAGGTGAATAAAGTCGCCTGGCAGGAGCATAATTACTCGTAATGTCCTAGAGCTGAAAATGTTAACAGTCTTATTAACTCGGACAATACGAAAGGTTTCCCCAAAGCTTAATATAATCGTCAAGTGGAAAATTTCGTACTGGACAGGTTGACAATATAAACATGTTTCAGACTCATGAGTTTTAACTTACTCTGTGTTGCAAAAATCAGACTACCGAAAATCTAATGAAACTGTTGGGGAAAATATGCGTGTCATATATAGCATCTACATAACACAGGTTGTACGATACTGTGCAGCATAATCCAGTGGGCAGTAAAGCCAGCGTATAGTTAATATTGTACGACGTAATGTTTTACTATTCTGTTAAATGTAACACACTGGATGCAGCTTCATCAATTAGAGCGAATTTTGAATAATGAAATCCAACCCATTTAGTACAACGTTACATGCAAAAATCCTTCACGGAAAATTGCATAACGAATTCTACTTAACCAAATCTGCATACCAGATTCTGTATAATGGTAATAAAAGCCATTTCCGTATTACCCTCCTCGGGACGTACAGGTCCGAGGCTATGGCTACCCCACACTTTTATGGGAAAGGCAAAGACATGCCATGCACTCATCTCCGTATAAATATAACAATAATAATAACTGGTTACCAACTCTTATTGTGTAGCTACAATACAGAGGCTTTTGAATACAGCGTAATTATAAGGTATATGTAATCTAAGCAAGATCTGAGGACCCTAAGGTAACTTCTTGTGTAACATCAACAAGATCTGAAGACAAGGGTGTCGAAGAACGTATATGTAAATTTTGTCTATATATCTGGCTAACTGTATGCTTAACTGCAACCATATTCCTTTCAGATCATGAGAAGGACCACAGCTATATATCTGGAAAGTTATAGCTTTAACCCCCAAATGCCAGGCTATTTTTAACGTAGTCCTCACCTCACTATGGGAAATTTCCCAGAAACTGCTGAAAAGTGCCTGTTTTCAAACCTTATTATCTCGGAAAGTATAGCACTTAAGGAAACGAATTAACAACCACTTTACTCATCAACACTTCTTCTTGTGAATGAAACTATCCCCAGGTCCGTAGGTAGTCGCGTTGATGAGCAATGACGAGAGGAAGAGAACTAATTTTCAGCGCGAGAGCAAGAAGTGTCTGTATGTCTGCCCACGGCATGACTATGGCTTTGCTCTCAACGTGATAACTTCTCTTCTACTAAATAATTAGACATTGTTGCATCCAAGGTATGCCTTATGTCAGTATCACTAAGCCCTTTCCTAGTATCCGTGGAAAGAGGCTTGGCAGGGGTGGATGATGCAACCGCCTACAGGCAACGCAAATGGAATCAAACAAATAGGAACCTGGAGACATTGTTGTACACCTGGCAAAAGCATAGGACAGACTGACTTGCCCGTGTGCTACTGAGGGACTCCCTCCC
>NC_137018.1:31292438-31297438 GCF_032717465.1 Coenobita brevimanus
TCGGCTTCAGTTTAGGTCGGTATTCTATAACTGATGGTAGCTGTGGTAGCTGGGTTAATCAAAGGGTGCCACTGTGGTACCTGTGCTGGTTGGTATAATTACTGTAAATGGCAGTTTGCTAGATACAGTTCCTGACCGTCGTTACTGTATAGGTTGCTATAATTAAGTGACAGTTGTTGCTGTTACAATCCTTAATTGTTGCAGGTGTTGTAATCAGTCGCCGTTCGTGGTCCCAATGGTGTAAGGCAGGCATCGGCAACTCTTCTAAGTAGGCGAACCGAATTACGATTTTGGTATCAATCCGCGAGTCACTTTCGTCTAGAATGACTAAAAATATTTTTACTATTTACTGAATACTTGATTATACAAATTCATTGCTAAAAACAATAACATGTGGTGGTCAATGGACATTTTTGTCTGTACTGCCAAAGATTTCCTATCTATGCACTAAGAAACTCATATTCTCGCTATAGGTCCAGGGCGGGACGGCTCATTACCTCGGTTCATTAAGTACGCAGTGAATAATGAAAAGAAGTGCGATTCTTGATAATTCATTTTAGGGTTAAAGGTTACCAATCTATTTCTTAAATAACAAAAACGTAAATGATGTGGATAATTAAGTGCTCTCTCTCTCTCTCTCTCTCTAATACAGTACTATATAACTATATATATATATATATATATATATATATATATATATATATATATACTATACCTATACTGTACTGGACCAATATACCACACACACACACATTATATCTATCTATCTATCAATCTATAAAACCACCGATATAGTCCCAAATTTGCTGAAAGTTGGACCAAATGCGCTTAAGATTCCTCAACGTACAGATTTGTACTAAACTCGTTGCATTGTTCACACTGTATCTCGGCTGGGGAAAGGAAATTCATGGAGTTAACACACTGTCCAGCGGGCCGCACGGGGGATGCACCTGGGCCGCAGGTTGCCATGTCTGATTTACAGTATACTTGGGTTGTAGTTTTAGTAGTCAGATTCAATACTGTGGCGTTTAGTCTCCGACTGTGGTAGATGTGACACTCATATTAAGAGTCTCGACTGTGGTAGCTGTGGTAGTTACGAGCTCCCACTGTGGTACCGTAATTGTGATAGTTTGAGCCTCCGACTGTGGTAGGTATCCCAATAATAATCGACAGCTGTCTGTATCTTTGTCCGGCTACTCCTCCCTGACAAGTGGACCGATTTTTATGAAACTTTGCAGGAATACTCCCAAGGGTCTCAGTTCCGAAAATACTTCATTTGTGAAAAAGTGTTCCCCTGAACTTGCCCCTGTCCTAGCTAAATTATTCAGACTATGCATACGTACTTCTTTATTCCCAAATTCATGGAAAGAAGCCAATATCCACCCAGTTCCGAAGAAAGGAAGTTCGTCTGACCCCTCCAATTACAGACCAATAGCTGTCACATCTTCTCTTGGTAAGGTATTTGAAACTTTAATTAATAAGCATATTGTTAAACATCTTGAATCCAACAACTTAATTAGTGATAGACAATATGGTTTTCGCCACGAAAGATCCACCATTGACATACTCAATCTCTTAACTCATACCATCCATCAAATAATTGATCTTTTTGGAGAAACTCATGCAGTAGCTCTTGATATCTCTAAAGCTTTCGACAGAGTATGGCACCGTTCCCTGCTGTCCAAACTCCCTTGCTATGGACTAACGTCTTTTGTTCCTTTGATTTCTTCTTATCTTAGTGACAGGAAAATAAGAGTAAAATGTAGATGATGTATATTCGAATTTCCACTCAGTTAACGCCGGCGTGCCGCAGGGATCAGTTCTGGCGCCAACCCGATTTCTGGTTCATATTAATGATCTCTTATCTGTCACTCACAATTCCATTCACTCATATGCAGATGACTCAACACTACATAGTTCATTCACACTCAGACATCCATTTACAAAGTCTAATATCTCTACCTCTCAACTCAGTACAGCCATCTCCACAAATCAAGATCTATCTACAATCAGTGAATGGGGACAAAACAACCTTGTCTCTTTTAATGCTAGTAAAACTAAATATATACAGTTTACTACTCGTAATAGACAGATATTGCCAGATTCGTACATTACCTTCAGTGCTACTAATATTCCCATCTCCAAAAGTATTGAAATTCTTGGTATCTCACTTAACAGTGCCCTCAGCTGGACCTCTCATGTCAGATCACTTGCTAAAACCGCCTCAAAGAAACTTGGATTATTGTACAGAGTCCGTAACTTCTTCGCTGATGAGCAGTTAGCTATAATTTATAAGAGTCATGTGCGCTCACAGCTTCAATATTGCTCACCCTTGTGGAATGGTTGTGGAGAGGTTGCATTAAGACAACTAGACAAAATTCAGAATAAAGCTGTTAGAATCATTAACAACCCTGCCATTACATATAAACTACCTCCCCTGCAAATAAGAAGGAATGCTGCCTCCCTTGCATTATTTTACAGATATTTTTTTGGCAAATGCTCAGACGAAGTTGCGTCCATGGTGCCACCTCTCTATGCCTTCCCTCGTGCTACACGGGCATCTGGTAGCGCTCATGACTGGAATGTCACTCAACCATATTGCAGAACTTCTGCCTATCACAATTCTTTCATTCCCCGAACTGCATCCCTCTGGAACTCGCTTCCCCAGAGTTGTTTTCCTCCAAATTTCAACCCACAACTGTTCAAGTCTAATTGTTACAGATATTTTATGAACAGAGGACACCAGTAATCTGGTGTATGGATTATTTTTTTTTTTTACCCATTTGTTTTTCCTTCCTCCGTTCAGTTATTTATATTTAAAAAAAAAAAAAAAAAAAAAAAAAAAATACTAGCGAACCCTCACTAGTCTGTTTCCTGTAATGGACCCAAAGGATGAAAGTCCATTTTGTTCGAGCCTTACCACATACTACATTATTCATACATAATTAATCAACAACGGGTGACAGACTAAACGAGAGTAGGCCGCCGTAGGCGGCCATTACGCAAGTAATTGCTAAATCCCCAAATGTAGCAATTGCTACAGTACCCACCTGAGGTAGTAATCAGTCTCGTTACCATTAACTGTGGTAGTTCGAGCCCCCGATTGTAGTAGTTAAAGCCCCGACCGTGGTAGCTACAGCCCCGATTGTGGCAGCTGGAACCCTGACTGTGGTAGGTGTGTTAGCAGGTAAAACTGCCGGGACCTCCCAGGGGCAAGCCTATAAATAGCTTTGTCTCTAAACCACTCAAATTAATCAGAAGTGTCACTCGTTTTAACCTTCGGGAGCCAGCACCGTGCCTCATCACCAATACAGTTTATATTGTATTGCCTAGCTCTGTATTGTGAACAGTGTGTTTAAGGGCTCCGGATATATACTGTAAATTGTATTAAAAAATATATATATATACTGTATACATGACACAAAAAACACAGCTAAAAAACACAAGTCAATGAAACCAAACAAATGCAAATAATTTTTCAACTTGACCTCTGCAGTATAGGCAGGCAACACTCTCTCTCTCTCTCAGTGTGGTAGAAGCGAGCTGGGACATTAACTGTTCCCCGTCCTCCCTCCCTCCTTCCCTAATCCTAAATAATGACACATACAACTATGAAATAAAAAACTCTCCGTAGTTGCTTCGACCCTTTACGAGGGTACGGCATAGTTAGTTTAGTTAGTCCTCTATTGTGGTAGTTATAGCCCCGGTTGTTGTAGTTGTAGTTAGAACCCTGAATGTGATAGATGTGCTGGTAGACATAAATAAACAGTAGTTGTGGTAGTTAGTCTCTGACAGTGGTAATTATAGTTCCGACTGTGGTAGCAGGAACCTTGACTGTGATAGGTACGCTGAAATGTCTAATTAACAGCTGTGGTAGTTACAGTCCCCGATTGTGCTAGTTGGGAGCCCCGACTGTGGAAGCTGTGGGAGAACCTGATTGTGGTAGGTGCGTTGGTGGGTATATTTCAGGCGCATTACAGTTTTTTCGGGGGCTGAGTTTATAAAGTAGCACCCTGCCTCGCGCCATAACCGACCACCACCTGCACACAATGGCAGCATCCCACCTCTCTCTCTCTCTCTCTCTCACACACACACACACACACACACATGCCGCCACATTCTGCTTTCCTTAATCGCACACCACTACACATCACAATTCCCTCCCTCTCTCCTAACTTCCAGTGATTTTATTTTTTTTTCTTTCCCTCGCTATTTCCTCCTCTTTTCTTACCTCGTTTTCCTCTTCTCTTCTCCTCCTTGCCCTCCATCACTTACCTCTCACCCCATTCTCCTTGTCCTCTTATCGTGTACTTACCTGAAACAGATAACCAACAGTGTAACAACAACAACAACAACAACAATAATAATAATAATAATAATAATAATAATAATAATATAACAATAATAATCATCACCATCATCATCATCACAATCCTGATGTCTTTTCTCACCAAAGGATAAGGTTAGGAATATTTATAAGACAATAATACTAAAACTACTACTACTATTACTACTACTAATTGTAATCATCATCATCATCATCATCATCGCCATCCCGGCCACTTTTCCAACCCCAAGGTGAGGTGAGAAATATTAATAATAATAATAATAATAATAATAATATAAAAAACATAAATAATAATAATGATAATAATAATAATAAGATTAATAATAATAATAAAAAGACAGCCAACCCTTTTCAGGCCTTTTCGGTACCTCGGGGCGTAATGAAAGCCCGAGGTTAAGCAGAGGAATTCCAGATCATTCAAGCTGTATGAGATTAAACGACGTCCCGGCAACGTTTAGATGAAAGAAAATACTCCGGCCGTCTTATAAATACCACCTACGCCCCACCTTCCGCTCTTTCTCTCTCTCTCTCTCTCTCACACACACACACACACACACACACAAAACCACCACCACCACAACAACATTTTCCTTTCTTACACCATCACACACCACAACTATCCTCTATTACACCATCATACACCACAACATTC
>NC_137018.1:31302438-31349938 GCF_032717465.1 Coenobita brevimanus
TTTCTTTCCTTCATTCGTTCCTTGTCCTTCTGCCTACGGGTGACTTTACGCTCCCTCTTCTCTCTTTCTTTCCTTCATTCTTTCCTCTTCCTTCTGCCTGTGGGTGACTTTCTACACTGAATGACAAGCCAAATGGTTTCCTGTACACAAGGAAACCATTTACTACGCTAGGTGGTAACCATAAAACCAATTTTTGGCGCCTGGTGGTTTAGTGGGTAATTACGGCGCTTCAATCGGATTGAGCCGGTGAAGGTTTATATCCAAGGGATGGTTGGGGTTGATTGCTCATGTAATGCCACTCTGGGATGAGTGAGGCTGGTCACTCTCATCTTAAATGTCGGGACCAACTGCCTAGCCCCGGGCTCCTGCGCTCCTCATGGGGCAATGAAGGATTGGATGATGGATGGATGGATGGTTTTAAGACTGACGGACTGCATTAATAACACATACGTGGATATCATGATGTAATGCGCAGAAATGAGTCGATCAGAAAGATGTGTTACCGGTACGATATATTCAAAGCCACCTGAATATGAATACAAATCTGCGTTAAAAGAAATGATTCGTAGCTCCAATTTATCAACTATAATATTTCCACCTAAATTTGGCCTGCATTTTCGAACTTTTGCTGTTTTTTTCACGCAGCACAATGACTGAAAGACATTACTACGACTCCATATCTTTCCACAGCACTTCTTCGGGACTAGCATCACATTACAGAGTTAATCTACTGTTGCAACTCATCGTTCAAGATGGAAAGATAGCAATTTTTAGCCAAGTTAAAGTGAAAAAGGTATAGTAGGTTGAAAAAAATTGCCTGGTGGAATCAAGGCTACAATAGTTTGGTGGGAGACATATCGCGTGTAAAAAGGCTCACTGTTGGTCTTATTTTTTTTATTTTTTTATTTTTATTTTTACTTGACTCAGGGCTGTAATCTAGTAACCGCATTAGGTTTCGCAGCATTTATTTCTTAGCGACTTACTCAGTATATTAAAACTCAGCATTATCTTGTGTTACTTATATCGTTTTAATATCAACACAATTTGCATCAGTAACATGTAAATGATTGTTGTCATATACTAAATAAATCGCTAAGGACGCAGTGCTACAAAGGCTCCTATGCCACCTGGAATAAGGCACCAGTTTAGAAGAGACGACACAGATGTACAGCTCCAATTTATCCTTCAGTACCTACGCCATTCCTGTAGTGAGTAAATCTCTGGCGATAGCATGAAAATGAGTGTGACAGCAAAGTGTAAAATTGTCAAGGGCCGGATTAACACACAAATTTATGACCAGTTCTCTGTAGTTACTACACTTTTTTTTTTTCCCACATGCACAGTACGGAGACAGCAAATGTTCACATGCCTTTCATTCTCCCTGCAACATAAAGCAGTTACAAGAGGAAAATGATCATTTGGCACTATCACTGTGCAGATGGACAGAAATATACGTTATTTTCATTTGAAAGGAAGGACAGAAATATCATAAGCTATTTTCAGGCTGCAGGAAAGACAGAAATACCATTTATTTTTTTTATTCTGCAGAAAAGGCGTAAATATCATAGTTATTCTCATTTTGTGGAAGAGACGACTATCCTAAGAACTTTAGTTTTGTAAGAACAGAAATATCTACTTTTTCATTTTGCTGGGAGGACAGAAATATCACAGTTATTACCATTTTGCAGGAAGAACAGAAATCTCATATTTTCATTTTGCAGGAAGGAAAAAGGAAAGGAAAGTGCCGACTCTACCTGTGTCTCCTATTCTTCGTGTAAAACCAAGCTTAAGTTGCGACAGGGAATTGATCATTAGATTGTTTGTGAATCCGGGTCCTGATTTCTGTCGTGGTCAGAGGGTTAAGCATATACTCCACGCCAGCCAACTGTACCCTTAGCCTGGCCCAGATTTCCTTCCTTATGCAGCTTAGTTCAGGTAGTCTGGTGGCAGTAAATGACAACAGTACGGGTCTACTGTACATTCCTTACATAGCAATTCTTCGTGACTGACACCGTATTCTTTGTTTTACTCTGTCACAACTTAGTATTCAACACGGAGACGGCAATTTTAGGCGAAGACAATGAAGAGCCGCTAAGCGGCACCTTCGGAGCCATCATACGAGACTCATGGGTCAGGATTAATCTTATGAATACCATACGGTATAACACAGATCATCATTTTATCAATATGAAGAATCAATTTGAGGCGACTGTTAAAAGGCTTGACTCTGAGGACAAGTCGACTGGAATGAACTATAGTGAATAGAGTGAAGACTAACTTTTTGACAACGAGATGCCACTCCTAGGATGCATAAGAACGTCTGGCGGTGGCAAGTCTAAAATGGTTTAAGATTTCTACTGTCGTCAGAGGGTTAGGATGAAGTATATCGAATGAGTCATGGATGGAGACCAATAAACAAATAAATAAATAAATACTAATACACATAAAGTGATAAAAATTAATCCTGACCTTTTGTTCCCACCTAAGGATGCAATGAGTAAATAAATTTATAAATAATTAAAACATACTAACATTACACATTTCCTTGCATATAACAATGTGATCAATCAGCATCATCTCTGTCAAGTATCAACATCGCAGCATCAACTGAAATTATCATCCACATAATATTACTGTATTAGTATGATGTTATTAGGCTTTCCCCAAATTAAATAATTTAATATTTAGTAATGATAATAATGTTCCTTTACCAGCAATTCAAAAAGGCTATTCTTACTACACATAAATTAGAAGTATTTTCGTCATCTGTCTGTCTACCTATCTATCGCCAAACGCCTTAATCCGGTAAGGGATGGACACAAACAAATCGCCTCATGTCGCCCTGTCCCCCGCCATTTCACTGCCCTCCCCTCAGCCCACACCCCCCTCTCTCATATACCTCTCCACTCCATCCCTCCATCTCGTCCTCGGGCTCCCCGTCCCTCTCCCCCCCTCCACCTCACTCACATACATTCTCCTCGTTAGTTTCTCGCTCTCCAGCCTCTCCACATGGCCAAACCACCTCACTGAATTTCCCCTAAAGATTTCTACCACAACCACGTCCACACCACAACGCTCCTTCACTTCTTCATTTGTCAGACTGTCTCTCCATGTAACTCCACACGCCCCTCTCAAATAACACATTTCCACTACTCTCACTCTTGACTTGTGTTCTTCCAACAAGATCCAAGCTTCACTTCCATACGTTAGGCTTGGTATCACAATACAATTTTGCAGCGACTTTTTTACTTCCATACTCACTTCCTTATTTCTTAATGCTTTCAAAGAACCATCAACCTTTCTTCCTTGTTGTACCCTTTCAAGCAATTCATCCTCCAAACTTCCATCCTTAGTGCACGTCCACACGTGTCTCGAACATGTGTTGACAACACAGCTGGAAACATGTCTGGACACATGTATGCAGCAGTATTTGGACAGATGTATGCAAACATGCTTCAGTGCAGCTTCGAACTTACTGGCAGCAGAAGTGATGCGATAAATGTCCATACAAGGAAGCTGGGACTTTCATCATGTTTCCAGCATGATGTGGACGCTGCTGTTTCCAGTATGTTTGCAGCTTGGTCGTTACTGTGTTGTTTACATGTTGACAACGCTTGTTCCAGCACATGTGTGGACACGCCCTTACTCATCACATTACACAAGTACTTAAATGCACTCATATTTTCCATCTCATCATCATCATTACTCTAAATCGTCTTAGTGTCTAGAAATAATAATAAGTCATCATGACATTTACAATAATTCTGGTACACAGCAATGATAAAAAAATTGGTGCCATTATTGTCATTTTAAATTATCTTGATATTCAGTAATGACAGGCGTCCATAAATCAACCCAATTGCTTAGGATGACTTAATGACGCCATAATAAATCATGCTAATATATGATAACGTTTGATATGATGGTATCATTATCATCGTTCCATCATTATCAAACACTGTTACATAGGTGATGGTGTTATCGTCAATGCACCTAAAATGTAACGGTAAGATTGTCATTGATCATCCTGATATACAGTAATGATGATATGATGGTGTCACGACCATAGATTTACATTATCATCAGTTTATAGTAATTCTGATATTTAGTAACAAGTGTCATTCTCCTCAACTCACGTCCTTTCAACCCCAACCCTTCCCCCCCCCCCCATTTCCTAGCATCATCATATCATTATTAGCATCAAGTTATATTATCATTATAATTATACAGTTCCGGCAAAGTGAAGTTATTCCCTCAGTCATCCCCATCCCAACCCACTCCACTCAACCCTCATTCCTTTTACCCCTCCACCTCCTTCCTTCTCCTTCACCACCCCTCATCATTCCCTCTTCCCCTCCAAAGCTGCAAACCCTCACCACCTTCATCCCAAACAATAATCCTTTACCTTCGCCACTCCTCATTCCCAACAACCTTCATCCCCCTCACCTTTCATTCTTCTCACCCCTCTCCTTATTTTCCTCATCTCTACAATACCCTCGACCCCAACCCCTACCACCATCCCACCATCATTCAGTGTTTCTCACATCACCACACCTCACACTCACCACCATCCTCCTCAGTTCCCATCCACCCCTTCCGTCACTCCTACCACAATCCACCCCAACAACTCATTTCTCACACTCGCCATCCCCTCCTCACTCCCTCACTCAACCATCCCTCACCCCAACCAATTTCACTCCACTACCTCTCGTTTTCCTCACACCACGATACTTCACAAGCTTCTTTTCCCTCAGTTCCCAACCATCCCTCACTTCCCTTATCCTTCACTCCTAAACCACTTCTCACTCTTTCCACCCCTACCTGCCTTACCCATCACTCACCCAACCATCCCTCATCCCCTATCCCTCACTCTCCTAACCATCCATCATCCCCACATCCCCTGTCTCTCGCTCTCCAACCACCCCTCATCCCTTCAGCTCCATATCCCTGTTCCCAAGTCCCCTCTTCCCTCATCCTTCACCTCCCTAACTATCCCTCATCCCCATCACCTACTTCTATCGTCATCATTAGCATTATATTTCCCTCTCTCTCTCTCTCTCCTCCATTCCCGGGCCAGCCATGAGCCTCATATATCCGTGGATGTAATTAACGTCTGCCTGAGACACTTATTATTGCCCCTCTCACGTCATCACACGAGGATAATGAGCCTAATTACGCCAAGAATACGAGTAATATGAATAATCAGCGCCACTGTTATTACAGTATTATTATTATTATTATTATTATTATTATTTATTACAGTATTATTATTATTATTATTTATTACAGTATTATTATTATTATTATTATTATTATTAATGGTATTATTATTATTATTATTATTATTATTATTATTATTATGACAGGGTGGATAGACAAGGATTGTGGAAAGTGTTAAGAATATATGGAGTAGATGGGAAGTTGTTGAATGCTGTGAAGAGTATGTACGATGGTGCGAAGGCTGCAGTGCATGTGGATGGTGAACTAAGTGAATTTTTCTCTTTGAAAGTTGGGTTGAAACAGGGATGTGTCATGTCTCCATGGTGGTTCAATCTGTACATGGATGGGGTAATAAAAGAGGTACAAGGTAGGGTAGTGGATGTTGGAGTGGCCCTGGTGAGAGAGGATAGTGTTTGGAAACTCCCAGTACTGTTGTTTGCAGATGATACTGTGTTGTTGAGTGAAGACGAAGGGGAACTGCAAGGCTTGGTGGATGAGTTTGGGAGAGTGTGTAAGAAACGGAATCTAAAGATGAATGTAGGGAAGAGTAAAGTGATGGTCTTTGAGAGAGGTGAAGTCAGTGAATGTACAGCGAGGTTGGAAAGTACTTGGGTAGTGTGATGAGTAAGGATGGAGGTTTAGAGGGTGAAGTGCTTGAAAGGGTACATCAGGGAAGAAAGGTTGCTGGTTCTTTGAAAGCAGTGATAAGAAACAGGGAAGTGGCATGGAAGTGAAAAAGTTACTACATGACAGTATTGTGATACCAACTCTAACGTATGGAAGTGAAGCTTGGACGTTGTTGGATGGACACAAGTCAAGAGTGAGAGCAGTGGAAATGAGTTATTTAAGAGGAGCCTGTGGAGTCACATGGAGAGACAGGCTGACGAATGAGGATATAAAGGAGCATTGTGGTGTGGATGTGGATGTGATAGGAAGCGTTATGAGGAACACACTGAGGTGGTTTGGCCATGTGGAGAGGATGGAGGGTGAAAGACTGACGAAGAGAGTGTATGTGAGTGAGGTGGAGGGGGGAAGAGGAAGGGGGAGGCCGAGGATGAGATGGAGGGATGGGGTGGAGAGGTATATGAGAGATGGGGGTGTGAGTTGGGAGCAGGGCAGTGAAATGGCGGGGGACAGGGCGACTTGGAGGCGATTTGTTTGTGGCCATCTCAAACGGGATTGAGGCGTCTGGCAATAGATAGATAGATAGATAGATTATTATTATTATTATTATTATTATTATTATTATTATTATTATCATCATCATCATCATCACCAATGTTATTTTACCAATACTATCATTACTGTTTCTACTACCAGTACTATTGTTTCTATTAACAATAACACATTATTTTTATTACTCTTTAAAACTTCAGTAATACGTCTAAACCTTCCTTCGGCTGGATGCCAAGAAGGGATGGGCGTGTAACAGTTTCTGGAGGAATATATGTTGTCATTATTCAAGCAGAAAAAAAGAAATCTTACACAAGTTCTCAGTTAACTAACCTTCATTTAATGATAAGAGTAAAATCAATTTCATCTCCGATATAAAAATGGTGGGTCCGTAAATAAAGTTTCAACCGTAACTTTCGGTGAACTCTCTTAAAACTTTACCACGCCTTAAAAAATGGCATTAGCTATGATGAATACAGTGATTTTGAATAATGCAACAGAAATTTCGTGGACCCACGGTAGTGCCTTTACTTTAACTTGGCCCAGAATTTCGTCCTTTTGCAGCTTATTTCATGTTGCTCAGTGGCAGAAAAAATAAAGCACTACATCTTTTGCACTGCATTTTTTTTTTTTACTAACATCATATTCTAGTGTAAATCTATTTATACAACTCTCCAACGAAGATGAAGAGGTGGCATTTTTAAGCCAAGTTACAGTAAAAAGAGTACAGCTGCTTTTTTTTCTTTTTAAGAACACTACCGTGCATAACAACTTATTATGGGGCACAATAACCCACATTCTAACAGAGTCACCGCTTAATCAATCTACATGCCAGTTATGCAGTTCTTATACCTTTGTAAAGGTTTGTAAAACACTCTTTTACGTGATAATGTTTACACAGCTGGGTTAAATTAAAGAAAACGTTGAATTCTCTAGTACATTTTCAGTTCCAGTCCAGATGAACATGATGCAACTAAACGACGCCGCCGCCGCCACCACCACCAACAAAAACAACAACGCCATCACCATTAAAAGGTGGTCAGAGCGCGCAGCGACGCCGCGCCCAAACTTTGACCATGACCTATAACCGATCAGTACCAAATCGAATCAGTTCTTCCCATCCCCACACACAACGCTGGCTATGCTGCACGTCTAATCCAAACAGGGCCAGGTGTTTGTACTCGTACGATAGATCGCCAACACAGATACGTTCGGATACTTACATACATACACACTGATTGGTTGACTGAATATCCACAAGGCTATTTGGCAAACAGGTAGAGAAAGGAAAGAGCGACATGAATGGACAACTAAAACAACAACAAAGGAACGGACAGAGATGAACTACAAACCGGAAAGGACGTTAATGTGAAAATACATACACAAAAACGGACTCGATGGTAATAGGTACTAACGGCCATATTCTTAAAAATAATTCCTTCCCTAAACTTTTCCTTCCCTTTGAAGGATTTTTCTTTCCCTTCAGTATGCTTAAAGATTTCCTTGGAAGGGAAGGAAAAATGTTCAGGTTGGTAGCCCTGTTAAACTAATATGACCCATCCTGCTGATATTTGGTATGGTGGAGCGTTAAATTTATAAACTAATACATCAAAACACGCATATCTCGTGCTGGATAATGAAAGCACAACACATTTGAGATGTGGGAGCTGGCCACCACATCCATACTGTTGGTTTGTATTCAGCCATAAATGCCATTCTGGCCAGCACCGCAGCAGCGTTCACTCCTCAAGGCAATATTTTAATAATAAATTATATTCGAGGAATATTATTATGCTTAATGTTGTTATTAGTAGATGTAAGAATCACTTGTTACTGTCCGTCTCGTGTACTCGCATGACGTCGCTCACTTGTTTTTTTTCCAGCTGGAAGCCATGAGCTGAACCACTCGTGTGACCTTGACCGCAGATTTTCCTTTTTCGGGCAAATTAACAACCAAAGTGTTTCTTGAAAAGAATCCTCGTATGACCCTGGCCATAATATACAAGATTTGTCAGTGTCAGATCATAAAAGACTGGATGAATATCGAAGGGAGTGCGTCGTCTGCTCTGTTTATGTCTGGCTAATTATCTCAGTCGACATGGGTAACACTTTTAAAGAGATACAAATAGCGCATAAACATTAGCATAGCGTTGTAAACTACATCAATAAAATTATTCAGTGACTTTCGTCAACATTTTAAATATATAAAAGACAATGAACCACAACAGGAAGCACAAAACTTATGAAGGAATTTTTAAGAGACGGGTCAAGGACTTCCTTCAAGTTCCAATAATTTCTGCTGCTCAGAGGAAAAATCTTTCTCTTCGAGCGGCTCAGAAAGGGAAGGAATTTTTTAAGAATACCAATTCAGCTAAAGATTTCCTTCCCATGCGTCTACAAGGGAAGGAAATGTTTAAGAATACGGCCGTAAAAGGACTTAGACATGGTAGGTAAAGTGTGCGGGTACTGCAGATGGCCAGGGCTGTTACTATTTTTATTTATCCTTCAATCAAGTTGGATTACCAAATGTCTTCTTTTCTTCCATAACTCCACGGGATTTCTTGATTTCCCATGATCGTCTTCCACTGCTAATCTTTAAATTGCCACACATTAGAGGTTTTTCTCGTAATCAATGCCGGTAATTTTCGCTCTGATGTCATTTATACTTCATCCTTGACCTAAGTTAATTATATTTATGTGTCAGCTATTTTTACATATAATCATATCCTTCATCTAACAATTCCATTTATTAGCCACGATTATTCTTTCACTAATTTTTCAGTCTAAACACTGGAGACTACAAAATATGTCCGAATTGTTTAACACATACAAAAATCACTCATATACTGTAACTATTTTATGTTACGTTAGCTGCCATATTTTCTTCATTGTTTATTAAGTGTCTAAACCTTGACAGGCCATAAAAAGATACTAACTTAACTTAATTTAACTTAACCTAACCTAATCTAACTTAACTTTTCATGATGTACTGATAAATAGTCTTGCATCATCTAAATTAACATGACCTATAACATGACCTACAGTAATCAAGCTAAATGTTGGTGTCCTTGGTGTCAAAACTTAATTTCATCACTTTCAGTTTTTAAAGCTTCGTTATTCTTATTTGTATTTATTATTATTATTATTATTATTATTTTGTGCTAGGTGGGGGCGCTCACCATCCACTCACTCGATGTAGCGCTGCTCTCGGGTGTCTACCCTTTCCTCTCCTCCATCCTTCTTTCCTTCCATCCTCTTCTGTCTTTCTTTACTTCATTCTTTCCTCGTCCTTCTGCCTACGGGTGACTTTACACTCCCTATTCTGTCTTTCCTTCATTCTTTCCTTTCCTTCTGCCTGTGGGTGACTCTACACTGAGTGACAAGCCAAATGGTTTCCTGTACACCAGGAAACCATTTACTACGCTGAGTGGTAACCATATAACCAAGTTATGGCGCCTGGTGGTTTAGTGGGTAATTATGGAGCTCAAGTCGGACTGAGCCGGTTAAAGTTTATATCCAAGGGGTGGTTGGGGTTTATTGCTCACGAAATGCCACTCCGGGATGAGTGAGGCTGGTCACTCTCATCTTAAATGTCAGGACCAACTTGCCTTGCCCCGGGCTCCTACGCTCCTCACGGGGCAACGTAGGACTGGATGATGAATGAATGATGAATGAATGGATTATTATAACCCTATGAATAGGCTTATCAGTTGCTTGTGAGTCAGGCTTATGGTAGGTTTTTGACAGTTCATTTCTACAATTATTATACGTTATTATTATCATTATGACATTGAGTTACTACATGACAGTACTTTGATGCCAGCTCTAACGTACGGAAGTGAAGCTTGGACCTTGTTGGAGGGACACAAGTCAAGAGTGAGAGCAGTGGAAACGAGTTATTTGAGAGGAGCCTGTGGAGTCACATGGAGAGACAGACTGACAAATGAGGATGTGTAGGAGCGTTGTGGTGTGGATGTAGATGTGATAGGAAGCGTTAGGAGAAAAACAATGAGGTGGTTTGGTCATGCAGAGAGGACGGAGAGTGAGAGACTGACAAGGAGAGTGTATGTGAGTGAGGTGGAGGGGGAGAGAGGGAGGGGGAGGCCAAGGATGAGATGGAGGGATGGAGTGGAGAGGCATATGAGAGAGGGGCGTGTGAGCTGGAAGCAGGGCATTGAAATGACGGGGGACAGGGCGACGTGGATGCGCTTTGTTTGTGGCCACCCCGTATGGGATTAAGGCGTCTGGCAATAGAGAGATAGACACTGAGCTGTTCTACTGATTCTCTCAAAAGTATCATGCCTGTAACACAGCCGTTAAAAGCCATAAATATGTCATCCAATCACAGCATGGACGCTAGCCTCGACAACCTCGACAGGAGAAGTGTGACTCACTGGCGAACTATGAAGGTTGTTTTAGACTCTCTACTGCCAGGTGACTTCCTTCAGCCTAGGATGGATCTCTAGGACTGGAGGACACTATTAACAGACGATTTTATTCAGCTTGGGGAGGATCTATAGAACCTAGTGGACTATAAACATCCACGAGGAACTCCTTCATTACAAGAATGTCTTACCATCTGGAGATGATGATATTCGACTTATGAGATGCATCTCGAACTGGAGAGGCTTTTATTAACTCCCTCAGCACGAGGAGTCTTTCCCGGGTTTAATAAATTTTTCGAATACAGAAGGAGTAATACAGTATATAACAACACATCATCGTACTACAAGGGGCAACTGCTATGACTAGAGGTTCATCCTTCCATTTTCAATCACTAACAGTTAATCTCCGCGCCTTCAAACGTCACTTTCGCTCTTATAACTCTCTCTCTCCCTCTATTTCCTAAACTAATTACCTCGTGCCAGAGCTTGGTAGGGAAATTTATCTGCAGTCATCTCTCTCTCTCTCTCTATTTCCTAAACTAATTACCTCGTGCCAGCGCTTGGTAGGGAAATTTATCTGCAGTCACGTGGAAATACTGGAGTTCCCAACGGAAATTGATGGCGAATGTCGTCTCTCTCTCACTGTATACTGCATAATGTACACACACACACACACACACACACACACACACACACACACATATATATATATATATATATATATATATATATGGTTTAAATCCGAGTGACAAGTTTATTATCCAGTGCTCTCAGCGGCAAGCGAGATTGGTCACTCTCGTCTTAAATATACAGTAACGACTGAATAGCTAGCCCTGGGCCCCTACGCTCCTAATCGACCAAAAAAGGATGAGATGATGGATGGAAGGATAACTGCCAAACCCAGTACCAGAAATAAACACTAATACCACAACTACCAGCAGCGTCAGGGAAAAAAAAAAAAAATTATATACCATTGCAACCACCACCATCATCACAGCTACGCCCACATCCACCGTCATCGCAACACCACCACAGTTATAGTTACACTCCCCTCAAAGATGAAGAACTACCCTCATCTGCACAATCAAAACCACAACTAACTACCTCAATCGACACCACAAATACGGTCCCACTCTATTACACACAAAACTACCTCTGCCTTCCACATTAACCGTAACCACCACCACCACCACCATCAAAACAACCGCTATGCATATTACCACAACTATCACCACCTTCAAAACAACTACTGCTTCCATCACCACAAATATCATCATCATCAAAACAACCACTATTCCCATGACCACAACTACCATCACCAACCACACTCAACATTTATCAACAACCATCACCATCAAAACAACCATTTTCATTATATCAGCCAGATTCACTACATCATCAACAAAGGCTACCATGATCATCGGAAAACTACCAGTATCACCACTACAACTACCACCACCATCAAAAACAATCACCAAAATCACCACAACTACGACCATCATCAAAATAACTAATATTCCGACAAACAAAACTATCATTTCCATCGTCGTAACTAACACCATTCCCATCACCACAACCACATCCACCACCATCACGACAAGCACTACTCCCATCACCACAACTACCATCATTCCCCCAACCAGAGCTACATGGTTTGCTAGCTGATACCGAGGCTGTTATAGATTTTCAATACAGCATCCTTCCCCTTTCCTGACAGCATCCCATTATTCATTCTCTCTCCAGCACCAATTCCTCTTATGGTTCCATTCATAATTTACTCTCTCTCTCTCTCTCTCTCTCACACACACACACACACACACACACAGTCATGTGAGTATACTATACTTAACAGCATGTTACTCATCACTCTCCTACCTTTCATTCCATTTTCCACATCCATCTCTACAATCATCAGCCAGTCACAAGTATCACCATAATCATAATCAATCTACAACAATTCCACACCAACCAAAACTACTCATAAAAACTCCAAAACCATTTCACACATACCTCAATCAACCAACCACACCCACTTCACAATTATTCAACTATCCATTTCACAATCGTCAACAACCACCTCCCACCACTCAACCACCATTTCCAGTCACTTCAGCAACGGTTGTATAATCATGTTGCAATAAATGTTACGATATTATGATATAGTTTTTCGATTTGTGTAAATCATACCAGCGTTGTCGTGGTGTAGTGTGTGCTGTGTTACCCACGACAGTATTTACCAGTATGTAGCCTCTAAGAGTTACAGAGGGTATTCGTATTCTATGCCTGATATTATTGTCATGTCGGTACTCATATGGTACTAACTCTTTCGTCTTCTGTGGATGCATTATTTATACAGTTATAATACAAAGATTTTATTCAACCAAGGTTAATTCTCGTAGTCAAAGGACTGAAAACTCTCTCGATTAATCCTTGGAATGCACGATTTTTTCTCACAAGAATAAGCTAGTCTGAATTTAGCCTGAATTTACCCGTTTGCGCTCAGCGTCCTCGATATAAGACGGAATTGGGAATTTTCAAGTTAATAAAGGAGAAAACCCAGGGGGTAAGGACCTATTAGCTTCGCGGCTATGAGCCGATAGGTGAAAGACAGTACGCTTACTACCCTTCTAGCAAAATCCCTCACACACGAACCCTGAGAGTTAATGGGTTAAAAACTGTCCACGGCAGCAAAAAGGATGAGATAGGGCAGGGATGTTAGGTTACTGAGTTGGGTGGCTGTAAAACTGTTGATAACCTACTAGCACCTTGCGCGGAATGCCTGCCCACCTGTGTACCCCTCTAAAGGCGGGACAGGTTTTTGTTTGCTCAGGTGCGGATGTCAGATTGGCCACAGGATCGAGTACATTGACTACAGGTGGTTTGTTTTTACCTGATACAACTGAGCCCCTTCCACAACTCGAATATCGGCAGTAATTTGCGACTGGAAAAAATTCGAGGAGCCTCGGCCATGAGCTGGGAATGAGCTTCCTTGGTTACCAGCTAAATCGACCTTACAACCGGATTACATCTGGTCATCATCTAAAGTGACAGGGGTTGGAGAACTTTGTCGGGTTCTGGAAAATATTTTGCAGTTTCCTCCAGGCCAAGTGGTTCAATATCTGATGATGTCTTGTGATATTTGGCAACCCCTAGCACCTCATTCCTTAGATTTTTCCTTGAAAGGGGCAAGATCAAGGGAGATTCGCTCTCCTCTGTTACATAACCACCAATAATATCCACACCATTCATGGCATCCGTGAGCGTTCGAGGAGGAGTTGTTGAAAGTGTGTCTTATAAGTAATAATTTTATCGTGAAATTACTGTACGCTACGCTGATTCCTTCGCTAGTTCAACCTTTGCTAACAGACACTTTCGTCATGATTTTATACTGGGTACTGATTCTGATATTTCTTTTCTAGCAATAGACTGTTAAATCATGTTATTTTGTTGAAATATATTACGAGCATGAAACTGTAAATAGATGTACTAAGTATTCTTCAACCGTGTCTCACCATATAACAGCAAATCGACTGTTTACCTTAATGCTGACAAGAAGTCCTAAAATGAATTAGTAACCACCTGACTAAATTCAGGTTTATGTGACGTGGAAATTCACAGATCAGTCATTATCACAGCTACCACAACCAGCAAACAACCACACCAACCAGCCACAAGTACACTATAACTACAACCAACTTCAACCAACCACAAAATCCATCCAAACTATGCTCATTCATGTCATCATTTTCAAACCCACAAACAACAACCTTCACAACTCGTCTCAGTACCACCAAAACTATACACAACCACCCACCACCTTTTTCCCACAACCACAGTCGCAGATCGGTTTTTGCCACAACCTTCAGCACAACATGCCTTTGGAAGGGGGAACTTTTAAAGATTCCCAACTTTGGGGTCTTTCTTAATGAGCATAAAGGACCATTTTCAAACAACAACTCATTCACGATCATAACCATTCAAAAAAAAAAAAAAAAAAAAATCCAAAACAATCACGCACTGGGAAATATTCCAGGTGGTATATGAAGCACATCTTCCTTAGCGATTTATTAAGCAAGCATATTATACCTTAACATTCTCTTATATTTGTAACATCTTAAAACGGAAAAAGCATGCAACCATATCATACAAAGGGGACACTGAAGTGCAATGTGCAAAATAAATCTCCAAAGCCACTTAGCATTCAGTCTCTATAACCACAACAACCAGTCCCACAAGCAGCCACAACCACCTCACAATCAGGGTACATATGGCTCCCACCGGGCAAATATTACATCAGGAGAGAGGGGAGGGCGAGAAGGAAAAAGGAGAGTTAAAGAGAAACGTGAAGCGGGAGCGGGTGAGGAAAGAAATATCAAAGCGAAAAGGGAGAAAGGGGAGCGAGGGAGGGAGAAAGAGATATAAAGAGACGCAAAAAGGGGAAAAGGGGAGGACGAGGGAAAGAGGAATGAAGGAAGGGAGAATAGAGGAGAGGGGGAAGGATGGGAGTTTTTTTTTTTTTTTTTTTTTTTTTTTTTTTTTTTTAAGAACCAAAAATTGAAAGCCAGCAAAAACTTGTCATTTGCAAAGGAAACTGAACAAAAGAAACAAAATCAAGATCCAATCACTTCGAGATCCCTAGACACACTGCGATTAAAAGAATGAAGGTAAAAAAAAAAAAAAAAAAAAAGAAGAAGAAGAAGAAGAAGAAGAAGTAGGAAAGACTGGCCGAGGGAAACAACTTGGGTTGACTAGATGGTATACAGTATTATGAAGACGGGGAATACTCATTACATCTTGCACTAGAGAGTCAAAAGTAGTAAGTGTGTAGCTAGACGGGGAGTGAAGAGGGAATAAGGGGAGGAGAGGGAATGATGAGGACACAGGAAGAGGACAGAGAAAGAACGCAAAAAAAGAAAAGGGAAGAGGTGAGGGAAAGTGGGGGGCAAGAGAGGTAAAAGAAAGGAGCGCATGGAAAGAGGAGAGGAGGAGGACAAGGAAGAGAAGAATGAAGGGGGAAAGGAAGAAAGGGAAAACTGAGGAGAGAGCAAGGGTAAAGGTGGGAAAGGGAAGACAAAGAAAATGGGAAAAGATGAAAAGGGAAGAGGAGACGGAAAAAGGAAGAGGAGGAGGAGAAGGAAAAAGGGAAGGAGGAGGAGGAGAAATAAAAAGGAAAGAGGAGGAGAAGGAAAAAGGAAAGAGGAGGAGAAGGAAAAAGGAAAGAGGAGGAGAAGGAAAAAGGAATGAGAAGGAAAATGGAAAAAGGAAGAGAAGGAAAAAGGAAAGAGGAGGGAAGCGTATGGGATAAGGGGGAAAGGGAAGAGGTGAGTGCAGGGGCGAGGGAAGTGGAGGGGAACCACCTTGAGGCCACTGAGGGGATCTGAGGGGGATTTGGAGGGGATCTGAGGCCAACCTGGAGGGGAAGGGGAGAGGGGAGGGGATAAAGAGAGGGAACAAAGAGGGGAAACGGGAAAAAATGGAGGAACAAAAGGACGAAATGAAGGATGGTGAAAAGAAGAGGGTAGGAGATAGAGGGTGGAAACAGAGGACATACCGTATAAAAGGAAGAGGATGAAAGGAAGGAAAATGAAAGGAGAGGACGAGGAGAAAAACGGAAGCGGAAGGAGTCACGGAGGGGAAAGGGGAGAAAACAAAGGAGGCAGAACGACAGGGAGAATTGTGAAGGCAAAACAAGAAAAGGGGATGGGTAAAGGAGGAAAGACAAAGGCAGTAAAGCTTATTATGGGAAAAGATGAAATCCAATTCATCAAAAAGCTCATAAACCATGTGGTCCCCACCTTATTCCCCAACCTACCAATTCCCTCAGCCGAATTTGGCAGGAAAAAGGATGCAGATTCATCATCCAGTATAATATATATATATATATATATATATATATATATATATATATATATATATATGTGTCTATATATATAGATAGATAGATAGATAGATAGTCATAGACGACGCGACAAAAACAAAAAGTCTACCGCAATCTGGAAAGAGAAATATAAGAAACGACTGCAGAGTTACGTGCTGTTTTATCTATTCCTCCGCTGTGGCTGGTGCACTTAGGTATCTTCAGGCTAACACCAGAAGATTATGTTTAACCCTGAAAAATCCTTTGTCAATGGCGTCAAAAACCATCTCGGGATACATTTTCTCTGCTGTTGGCACATCCAGGGATCTATGTATCCAAACACCAGGCATATTTATTCAACGGGGAGAAATCGTAGCAGTGAACCATTTCCATATTACTTTCCCCCCCTTTCATAATGTGTAAGATCCCGATACAGTACAAGGCTACCCTGTCCACACCATAATGGGGAGGTGACTGGCCTACGTCCCTGGATTGCCGTTACATATTCAAAAAAAAAAAAAACTCTCCCACCCCTGTGGATCCGAGTCTGTGAGTAGCACATGACCGTCACCCCTACTTTTGTACAATTACCGGTAACTCTGACTGAAAAATATCTAAGCTTCCCTTTAATTCGGCTAGCGTCAGACGAACTGACTACGCTCAGGCGAAATGTAGGGCTTCATCAAAATTTCGTACTTTATTCACATACTACGTACGATTTTTAGGCCAGGAGCATTAGCTCAAATTCGAAGGGGACCTGGGGAAAAATTCGAGAAAGATGATTTTTTTCAGGAAAACTCCTTGGAAGCATGCTATGTCGAAATCCATGAACATTCTAAACATTTCACATGAGCAAGCCGTATGGGACGAAAATACAAGATGACTGCCAACGACATGGGACGCTTATATAGTTTTGGAACCAAAAGTCACAGATGGTCATGTAATGTCTCTTTTTAAGGGTTTTTGGATATATGAAAAGCATTTTTACCATTATTTCCATGATTTGTTGATGTATGTTCGTGATATGATCAAGGCAATGTATTATTTTAAACAAAATGTACATTCATCACATTTAATGTCAACAAGCAGTCCTGCTTTCCAACATTAGCATTTCTTGCCACACATTTCTTTATACCCACATGACAATGAGAAGAACATGCTCTATTGCTACTGGTCTGTCGGTCAAAATGGGACTGAGCATTCCACCTTGAAGCTGCCAACCCAGTCAGTAGGAATTAGATCCTCAGCATTGCCTAACCACTCCTGAACTGCGATGTAGGCTCGATATGAATGGTCCTTGGTAGCTGAGGATGTGGGAGGTAGGCCCTGAAGTTGAATGCTGCTGGATGCTTTGCTCATGCTCTGCATGTACTGCACAAATCTCAGCTTATCAACTGTTGTACATGTCAGATTGGCATTACATAAGCTCAGTAGGAATATTTCTCCCACTCTGGCTACTTCTTCATGGCAGTCATCGCTCTTCCCAAACACAGCCAACGTCCTCCAATCCTCGCTTTCCAAGGCTGTCATGACCTTCTATTTTGCCAATGCCATATAAGACAGAGACTGTCACATCCGGTGATAGCGTGTGCTTCAATATGTGTTGTCGGGCGTGTGGATGCATTGCCTGCTGGATGCTGTGTATGCTATTAACAAAGTCTCTTGCACACTGCATGTAGATATTGTCTGTTGTGGCCCTATCAACCAACATGACAAGCAAATCTGTGTCCTTTGTCATAGGTACAACAGGTCGTGTGATATTCCCAGCAAATGCCAGTGTTGTGTTACTTATCAAGCAGTCAGCATCAGCCTGACCTTGACAGCAAGCAACACCGTCAGATGTAAGCCGGTCCCTCAGCCTACTGATTAACCGTGACTTTTGTTACGATTTGCCAAAATGGAGCGTTGATTGCCTGTGACTGATGTGCTGAAATCAAACACTATGTCTGCAGAGACATTTGGATCAGTGCGGCTGTTCTGTTCAGCTACCCTGGTTGACAGGGTAAGATTTGTGTAGCCATCAAAGCAGACAGTGCATTCTTTATCATAGTTATTGATAACGTGCTTCACATAGCTGCCACACACATCACCATGCGTGCAGTCAACAAGCTATGTCACATTTTGCAGCAAATGTCCTCCATCCACCACATAGTATAAGTTCTTAAGAGCAACAGTGGATATTGAGACTACTGGAGCTTTCAGCACCTTGGTCAGACTACTATTTTTTTTTTTTTTTTTTTGCGTATTATACCCTTGTCAAATGGTACTGGTGGCTATCTGTTAAACTCATGTTTAAGGCGATTCTCCATATCTGATCAGTTCTTTATCACACGTGACCCGCATGAAGGGTAGTGTTGGGTCGACCTCAATGTCTTTGCCACGGACAGTGGCAGTACAGGTTGCAGCATCTTGTCACTTCTTTTGAGCTTAACATCAGCGTAGTTCAAGCCAGAGTTACATGCAGCTGCCTCCTCACTTGATTTGACTGCACAATCTGCTAAAGCACAAACAGATGTCACGACTACACTATCAATGCAGACCAGTTTCTCGCGGTATTCACCTCTGTAGGCAAATGGCTAATGGTATGATAGGTAATTCCGAAAGGTGAGAGTGTCTGCTATCACACGCAATTGTGGATTCCAGGAGGTCTGTGTGTTGGTCAACTGTCAGGCATTACAGGCCACAGAAAGCCTCTAGTGACTCACAAACAGGAACTTTTGTGGCAAGACATTATGTATGATGGCATGATGTATTGTTCTTTACACCATTTATAAGCCGGAACTGGCAACATTTTAGGTAATAGCTATTCATAAAGGTACATCCTTCAGATCAGCACTAATGTTTAATATGCCAGGCAGGCCTCTTTCTGTGTCAGAGGTGATTGGCTTATCACAAAAACACAGATCTCACTGTTCATGCGCTACCATCTCGTTCCATTCACACTGTCGTCTATCCATTTATGTACTTCCACCTCTACACTTCAATCCGTATCCAACCTGAAAAATAAAAACATCTGATGAAGTATACTCTAGTTTGTAAATTCACAGCAAAATTATCAATACAGATTTCCGATTTTTTGAGTTTGGCGCACGTTCTCTGTGTATATCAGTGACATAGAATTCTTGGAAAATAACAGAAACAGATTCATCACTCCTTAAAACCCCCAAAAGGTGGTATTACATGACCAAGTGCGAATTTTAGTCACTAAGGTATATACGAGCCCCATGCCGATGGTGGCCATCTTGAATTTTTCGTCCCACACGGTTAGCTTAAGTGGCATATTTAGCATGTTTGTTGATTTTGACTAAGGAAGCTTCTATGTACCTTTCCTGAAAAAAAATCTGTTTTTTCGATTTTTGTTCTATGTGTATCCTTAATGCTCCTGGGCTATTTATGCAGCTCTCAGAAACTCAAAGCAGCCAACGATCTACACTACTGCGACGATGAACAAGTATAGATTTTGTTATTAAACGACTGACTGCGGAAATTAAGATGAACTATTTTTCATTCTGGCGTAAACATGTTGAGCCGGGGATTCCAGGCGGACGGGGAGGCGAGGATCATGGGGAGGACACAAAGAGAGAAAGGGGAAGGGGGGAAAGGAAGGGGCTGGGAGGAAGGGACGACAGAAGGGTAAGAGAAGTGTGAGGGAGGAGATAGGGGTGGGGAAGGGGGAAGGGAGCATAAGGAAGAAACAAGGACAGGAGGAGCAAAGGGGAGAGGAGGGGAGGGGGAGGATGGGACAAGAGATGAATAAAAGAGGAGGCAGATGGGGAGAAAGGACAGGAGGACGAGATGAGGAGGAAACGAGAGGTAGGAAGGAAACTGGAGGGGTGAGGAAGCGTATGAAGATGAAGAAGTGTGGAGGAAGAATGATAAGTACAAGGATGCACGAAGAAGAGAGAGAGAGAGAGAGAGAGAGAGAGAGAGAGAGAGAACGATGAATTTTGACATAGTAATGAAATGAGGTACTATGACCAATGCACGATATCTTCTGGACCCATTATAACGTTATAGTGTACGAAACAATCTGAATTCTAGTCTTACAGCGACAGTTGAACTCAATATCTACATGGTGAACGAAAGTTTCTGGGACTCACACAATTAATTAAAATAAAAACTGAACGATACATTCTGGAACATTTGTGCATCATCTTAATGATCCAATAAGCGGTAAACGCTACATTCAGATACAGAAGTGCATTATCACACACACACACGAAGATGAATGATATTGTGTATTTTGCTACCTATACGAGTATTACTAAAACGGATGAGCAATCGGTAGAGAGGTGGCCTGCCGTTCTAACGGACCCAGGTTCAAATCCTCGCTGGGGCAGGGAACAGTTTAAGGATTTGAATTTCATTAAATCAAGCTTTACTGATCTACCAGAAGACCCGCCGACATGTCGTAAAAATACCCCCGCTAATACCAATACACCAGTCCTGTATGAGACAGCCCTAGCATGTATTCAATATGGATGGTGGGTGTTAGCGCCGAAGTGGTGACATGAAGAGGTGTATGGTATGTAGGAGGACTGTTGGGCCTTGATAGCAGGCTGTGAAGCCTATGCCAAGAGTCGAACACACCCACACACACACACAAATCACTAATTTGGTGAACAATGTATTAAGTAAAGACATGTGAGCTATATAACAAGAGGTGTTGAGACATACTTTAGTATAAAAAAAAAAAAATCCCGAACGAAATATTTTGAGACGTGTACTACTTCAAAATATTTTTAAAAACCAGAAAAAGTTGATATGTTACGGCAACTCGGAGAGCGATACATTTTAACACATACAGTATAAGTGCATCATATTAAAAGACAGGCTGAACGACAAATTTTGAACAAAAGTGCATTATGTTAGAAAAAGCGGTGAACTATTGTTAAAACGAAACTATGTTGGTACAAATGTTCACAGCACAAACAGGGATGGACGCTATTTTTGTACAAAAATGAAAAAATATACCGGTTCTAAAAAGAGGTGAACAATGAGACCTAAAACAACGATACATTTTGGAACAAGTGCTTTACGATAAAGCTATTACAGAAAGGGATGAGTGATACATTTTGGTATAAAAGTGCATTACGTAACAAAAACAGGTGAACGACTGATCTTGGAAAAGAACATGTTTACATTACTAAGTGCGTAGAGACTTTGGTTTCCATTACCAACTGCGCAAATTGCAATCTGATAAATAATTACAGCTTATTAGTTAGCGGTGGGCCTGTCAGCCCTTTAATTCAGGCAATCTAGTTATAAGCCTACTCTAGGCCTTCACTCACGCCTGACCCAATCACACACTCACATTCGCGTACGCACACCTTAGTCACTCACACCTTACTCGCGTACGCACACCTTAGTCACTCACCTTACTCGCTTACGCACATTTTACTCACTCACACCTTACTCTTACGCACACCTTACATCTTTCTCACTTACACTTTACTCGCTTACTCACCTTACTCACACTACTCATTTCACTCACTTTCAACAATTTTACCACATTGTTCTTTTCCATTGCAGACCGTTCAACTTGTCAGTATACTATTTTACTCTCTCCCTCCCCCCCCCTCTCTCTCATTAAACTAGCCTATACATTTTTCAGCTTGCTGCTTTACCTCTCATTCCATTTTTTTCTCCCCGCTCCCTCCCTCTCCTTTTGACAAAAATCTATTTCGGTGATGTAAAACTTTTCTGCCCACTCTCTCTCTCTCTCTCTCTCTCTCTCTCTCTCTCTCTCATAAACCGGTGCAACTAGGAATTAAAAATTGAGACGCGTGGGTGTTGCTGACTGACTTCGTTACGGCGGAGAAAACTGCTGTGTGTTTGTATGTATGAATTTATGTATGTATGTATGGAGAGAGAGAGAGAGAGAGAGAGAGAGAGAGAGAGAGTGTGTGTGTGTGTGTGTGTGTGTAATGAATACAAGAAACTGTAGTGCCGCATAACAGAACAAGAATAAAGACCCATACCCTCTTTCTCTCTCAGTGTAGTAAGCGGGAGAGCTCAGTGCACCAAGGAATTTCGACTGTCACCCTACTCCCCACCTCCCCTAACCTCTTCAGGCTGAGGACGTTCTGCCCTGTTCTTACTACTTCCATGCCGTTTTACTCAATTCAGGAAAAAATAATAAGGGGTTCTGTAACTGGTCTTCGTCCTAACACCTTCACTACGAGAGATGACAAAAGCTCAGTAAAATCGCCTGGTGGTAAACAATAATAATAGTAGTAGTAGTAGTAGTAGTAGTAGTAGTAGTAGTAGGAGTAGTAGTAGTTGTTGTAACAGTAGTAGTTGTAGTAGTATAGTCGCGGCGCACGACTGAGGTTGTCATTATCGTACCCTGGCAACCTACCATTCAAAAGTGCGTCCGATTTCGTATCATACACGAATCATATTATGCACGAATATATTATACACGAATATTATTACACACGAACATATTATACACGAATCACTTGCGTCTCATGTTATACACGAAATGGGATGCATTGTTGAATGGTAGGTTGCCAGGGCACGATAATAACAACCTCAGAGTCGTGCGCCTCGACTATAGTAATAGCAGTAAAAGTAATATATAGTAGTAGTAGTAGTAGTCGTAGTAGTAAAAGTAATAGTTAAAGTAGTAGTAGTAGATGTTGTTGTTGTTGTAAAAATAAATCATTAGAGTGACGGATCTCAAGTTTATTTTCAATCTCTAAATACAGTGAGGCCTTTAATAAGCTAAATCAAACCGTGCGGAGCAAACCCGGACATTATATAAAGGCATAATCGTGCTGTATCCCACACGGGGTGGCCAAGGGCTTAGAGTTAATTGTTTTACAGGGAGGGGCACTAATCCTCCACCAACCCCACTTGACACGTAGGGATGCCAACAGCATCTGGTGTTCCCAGGCGGTCACCCATCCAAGTACTAACCATACCCAACGTTGCGGGATTAGGGCGTCGGGCTATAGATAGATAGATAATCGTGCTGAAGGGGTTGATCCTTCACTATGATGACGTGTTTTGTTATCTTATTCTTGTTACTTTAAAGGCCCTCTCCCACTTCGGCGAAAGTGTGGAAGATAAAGTCACGATGTGTCAAAAATCCCTAATCGTGGGTATTCATCAAAATCTTGTCCATTCGTGGCATGGCGCCGATACGTCGCACGAGGTAGAAATTTGTCGTGGGGGACCACGACGTTTTCATGCTGCATGAAAACGTCGTAGCCCTCCACGATTTTGTAAAATTTCGCAGATTAGTCGTAAATAATAAGGCGACGCCTCGGCGACATCGGCGATTACCCTGCGTATAAACCGCGTATGATCGCCGACATCGGCGAGGCATCGGCGGTGAAAAAAAACGTTGAGATGTCATACGGTCATACGGCGAAGCGTCGGCAATGTATCGGCGATGCATCGGTAAG
Organism: Coenobita brevimanus; assembly: GCF_032717465.1. Lineage (NCBI taxonomy): Eukaryota > Metazoa > Arthropoda > Malacostraca > Decapoda > Coenobitidae > Coenobita > Coenobita brevimanus. The sequence continues at coordinate 31,326,489 of NC_137018.1, forward strand.
GTTAATATGACATAGCCTATGTAAACCGTACGATATGTACCGGGTTGTGCGACAGTAATATTTCAACTTATGAATGTCGGTGATATATCGCCGACATTTCGCGGATGAACCGTCGATTAATCGCCTTAAATACGCCGATGACGGCGAGGCACCTGCGATGGCCTCGGCGTTTTGTTTGCGAGGTGCGTGCGATGCATTCACCGACACACCGACGATACATCGTCGACAGCACGCCGCCATTGTACCTTTATCGCCATTGAGTCGCCATAAAAAAAAACGTTAAAATTTGAATTTAGAATAATGCTTGTGCATTACGCCGACATATCAGCGATATGTCGGCTACTAGTCGCCAGTTATATCGTATACTCCGCCGAGGTTTCGGCGTTTTGTCGTACTGGTGTCGCAGGTATTACGCCGACACCACGATTCTTGGTCAGAATCGTCGACACATCACCGACTTCAGTCACGATTTTCATCATGGCTTCATCGTGCCTATTTACGCCGAAGTGGGAGAGGGCCTTAAGACACTCTCACTCAACCTGGAGAGTTTTCGACCTGATGAGGTTAAAAATTAGATAGCATCCATTAACTCCTACACCAGTACAAAACATCTTGCCTATGGACAAAAATGATTAAATCCTCTAGAGGTTACAAGAGTATAAACTGAATCACATCACTGTACTCAAGAGGTTAAGTTTTAAATAACAGTCTGAAGGTAGACAAGTGGGGAAAATTCCCCCCCCCCCCCAAAAAAAAAGCCTTATCGTACCAAACGGATTACTGGAGATGATCCTAATAAGATGATGCTCCTAATAAGGTTCCTGGCCGTCCTGAGAGGCGGTATCTCCCAAGGTGAATCCAATATTATGACAGAAGCAGTAATGTGACGTCATGGCAGTGAGAGGCATTAAAGAGGATGTATCAACCCCTTCAACCCAACGACGGCACTTAGGTTTAGTCTTGCTGATAGTAAACTGCTTTATTTAGCCTCGAAGGGATTTTTCGAACTGGGAGGGTTAGATCCAGCCTTCATTTACAGTAGGGGTTAGATCCAGCCTTCATTTACAGTAGGGGTTAGATCCAGCCTTATTCATAATGGGCTCTTCTCTTCACTACAAGAAGTCTCCTCAAAACTGCATAAAATCATCTCGAGGTAGCAAGAATGAATGAATACAGTACGTCATCGGGCCGAAAGAGTTGATAATCTGGTAGAAACAGTCATTAAAGAAACGTTGTGGCACGGAGGGACATAATAGATTGCATTCTAAACCCTATCGACACTACGATGTCATATGTGTATTACTTTCACCACTAACAGACGCTTGTACTCAGCTTCAGAGAGACTTTCGATTTAAAAGAAAAAGACTTACTCTTTATTAGCCCCTGCAATACGACAGACCATGCCAAAGACAAAATCGTCATGAAGGATCAAGAATATACAAATAAAATAATCAAGTGCTTCTAACCCATTATATACGAGGTTCTTGCTTTTTTTTACCTATCTGACTCTGGGCATACAGCTGACAATCTGTTCCTTCAGGTCCCGCAGTTCTCTTTCTTGCCACACACCTTTGACGTGCAAGGTGTGTCTCATTCAGGACTGATGTGATGGTATTAGCAGGGGAGTTTTTATGGCTTCCGGTGTTCTTGTAGATCAGTAAGGTTCAATTCAAATACTTAAAGCATCTACCAGAAACAAGAATATTATCCGTGAAATTTTCGTACTAGAGGGATTGACGGTGTTGCTAAATCCCTACCTATGAGAGGCAATTGAATAAAATCATCTGGGTGAGGCAAGGCAAGGACAGACGTCGTGGTAGTCAAGCGGTTATGTCAACATGGGTATTTATTATCTCCCGGGCTCTCTCGCGGCCTATACTTTTAAGTTTGCAGGCTTTCACGACTATTCATTTGCAAAGAATTAACAATCTCAGGCTTCTATGACACACACACACACACACACACACACACACACACACACACACACACACACACACACACACACACACACACTGCCGAATACAATCGTCTGGCGTTAATTGGATTAGACTATCAGAGTTGTTTCCCCCATGAGAGGGCTATGAATTCCCGGGCTCTCACCCTGACTGCATTCACGACTGGGTAAAGTGTTTTGGCAGAGACTCATTTGCATGGCATTAACCCCAAGACGTATTTTCTGTGTTATTTTTGCTGCCTTAAAGCGATATTACTCAGCTCTGGAGAGACTTCGAACCGCAGGGATTTGTCTGCATTAACCCCTTCAGTAAGAGAGGCCTTTCCTAAGGATGAATAAAATCGCCTCGACTAATATCCTCTGGGTGATGGGGCTCTATCCTGTGGGTGATGGGGCTCTATCCTGTGGGTGATGGGGCTATATCCTCTGGGTGATGGGGCTCTATCCTCTGGGTGATGGGGCTCTATCCTCTGGGTGATGGGGCTATATCCTCTGGGTGATGGGGCTATATCCTCTGGGTGATGGGGCTATATCCTCTGGGTGATGGGGCTATATCCTCTGGGTGATGGGGCTATATCCTCTGGGTGATGGGGCTATATCATCTGGGTGATGGGGCTATATCATCTGGGTGATGGGGCTATATCATCTGGGTGATGGGGCCATATCCTCGGGGTGAAGGGATTATATCCTCGGGACGAAAGGTCTATATCCTTAGGGTGAAAGGGCTATATCCTCGGGGTGATGGGGACATATCCTCGGGGTGGAGGGATTACAATGCGTTCTCAGTTGAAAAAGTTAAAACACGTCCTCGGGATGAAGGCGTTAAAAATACATCCTCAGGGTGAAGGTGTGAAAAATGTCCTTGGGGTGAAGGGGTTGAAATTATCCTCGGGGTGAAGGGGTTAAGACTAGAAACTCGGGAGGAGGTTAAAAAAAAAAAAATCCCCAGGGTGGAGGTTAAAAATACTTCCTCGTGGTGATGGGGTAAAAAAAAAAAATACATCCTAGGGTGAGAGGTTAGAAATGCGTCCTCGGGATGATGAGGTTCAAAATGTCCTCGGGGTGAAGGGTTTAAAAATGTCCTCGGGGTGAAGTGGTGAAAATACATCCTCGGGTGAAGAGGTTAAAAATACGTCCTCGGGGTTTGGAGGTAAAAAATTCGTCCTCGGGTGAAGGTGTTAAAAATATTTCCACAGGAGTGATGAATAAAAAGAAGAAGAAAAAAAGGAACTGGTAGCGAAGAGTCACACAGCTCACCGTGGATCTTCATTCTCTAGGGCTCCCTCGCCGACTGAACGCACGGGTTTTCAGGGCCACCCATTTGCTTCGAATTAACTGGGTTTGGCGAGTAGGCCTTTCGCTGAAATAACACACATTATGTCGTGATGGTGCCCCCACTCAAAGCGGACTATATTTTGTTTAGTATTATTGTATTTCCCAAATGGAAAATGGTTTCTTTATTTTTCTTCTGTTTCTTTTTTGTTTTTGTCTTGTCATTCTTCTTACCAACGCTCGTTGCCACGCCCTCACGATTTGGTTTCTGGGGCAATTGGCCAATAATACATGTACAGTGCCTTGACCTCTCATCTGAAACACCTTTCACCAGTGTTGGATTTAGGCCTTTAAAATGATGTGAGCCGAAGAATAAAATTTTCAGAGCACGAAGCCACCCGACGCCATAACACAATCTCAATAACGGCAGTGTGTTCTATTCGGCTTCGAAAGCAGTTATGTTAAGGGGTGAGTTAAATCCGAACGTGCCCTCTAGTCTGTTATACATGTACGAGGGAAAACAGATCTTGTGCTTAACTCACACAAGCAGCAAACTTTCGAAAGTGCCACGTATCTGACCGCAAATACTGCCTCTTAGTTTCATATATAACATGAAAATTTATTTTGGTGTTGAGGGTCAATGAAACAATTTAACACCTTCACTACAAGGGGTCTCCCCCACGTCAAATAAAACGTCTACTGGAAGATATAATCTACTAACCCTTTCAGTGCAGCTCTTTTGTGCTCTCTTTTGTATTTTTTTTTCTTCTTCTTCTTGGAAGGAACGTTCTGCGGGCTCAGCCTTTGGTTCCTTCTTCCTCGCATAATAAAAAAGACGCCCTTATTTATTTTTCTCTACTGCCTGCCACAGATTTAGTTACCTTAGGAGAGACCTGTCGTAGTGAAGAACAGGGTTAGGGTTAGAGAAGTAACTGAGCATTAAGGGTTCTTTTGGGAAGACCTTTTCTGTAAACCAGTTCAGAGCAGGGACGAGAAAGGTTACCGCGGCGTGGGTGAGCAAATTATTAACTACCTCAAATATCAGTCGTTACAGGGAGATATTTTTAGTCGGTCGGTCGGTCTCATTCTCTCTCTCTCTCTCTCACACACACACACACACAAACACAACACACTCGTAACGATGACTATAAAGTAAAAAAGGTAATGGTCACGCCTCGCTCTAAAGTTTGTGTTGTGTGGGTCTACTGGCCACGTACAGCCGTTACTGGCTACCGTACAAGAATGCCTGCAGGAGGGTAAGGGTTCATAATCAATGAAGTATCGGTACGTCCTACCCTTTTGTTGCAGAGGCTGCATCCGATCGGGACCGTCTATGAAAGCCAAATAAAACTATGTCACATTAGTTTTAACCTGACAAAAATCCTAAAACCCTTTCACCTCCGTTGATGGTTAAGTTTACCTAAACCAGGATTGATATGGCTAGTAACCAGGGAAATGAATTCCTGCTTCATAACTTAGGTTCATGGAGTTTCATGCAACCACGACTTTGTTCTAAATTTGTGGAAGTGGCCAAGTTCCCGCAGATTAAAACAAACCTAGCAGAGGTGAAAGTCATACTATAGCCCCCTGAAAACAGTGCCGACATCAGTCCAGCCAGGAGTGTCAGAAAAAAAATGTTAAGAACAGGAAACAGAAAAAGACACCACCGTGCTAAATGGATTAATGAAGACTGTTTCAAACCTACTCAGTATGAGAGATCTTCCTACGTTTAGTTGGAAGTAGCAAAAATCATTTCTAAGCAAAGAGAATTAAATACGAAGAAGGAGCCATCTTACTGACGATTTTAACCACTTTTCTTCGACGACGTCCTTATTTTCTCGCAACTTTTAGAGGCTTTCTTCAGTTACGAGACTTTTCTGACTGAAGGGATTAGGCACAGCCCTCATTAATCCCTTCTGTGCTAGAGGCCTTTCCTTACCTCAATAAAGTCGTCCGAAGGTGACACGAATAAAAATAAAAAAAATAAATAAAAAAAAACATCGAGAGGTTAACAATACATATAGCCTATATTTATGTAAAGGCAGTCTTTTTGACGCTCTTCTTAATTTTGGTCTTTTTATCTTCTCTCTCTCCCTTTCAAACAAAATATGGTATGTTAATGAGTGCCAAATGCTACGCGATACCAAGGTATCCATTGCAGTAACCTATGTTTTCGACCTTGCACTTACAGCCGTATTTCTGGTCGCTGTGAAAATTCCGTAACTTCTCTTCCTAGGCAATTTATTTAGCCTAGTACGTATTTTTAGCCTCTTCTGCGGTACAGAAGCAAAGTATGTCGATAGTAAAATACCACAAATAACGTAAAAAAATTAAGGTGCAACAAGCATAATAAATCGCTAATAAGTCTTCTGTGCCACTTAAGCCCTGTCCACACGAGCGGGCAATGCCCGCGGGCACAAGCGAGCAATTTGCCTGTTGACGGGCTCACCGCTTGTGCCCGCGGGCAAATACGTAAATTGCCCGTGGCAATTTACGCATTTGCCCGCGGGCACAAGTGGTGAGCCAATCAACAGGCAAACTGCTCGCTTGTGCCTGCGGGCATTGACCGCTCGTGTGGACAGGGCTTTAGTATACGGCCCTTAGAATTAATATGACCCTCTCTCCACCTACTACGGGTTCTGTAGTTATTTATTCGACTTAGTGTTTTATCAGTTTCTTCCCTCCTCCTTTTTAACACTTTTCTCCCATCTCTTCCTTCCGTCATCTCTCCAGTCTTCTCTTCCCTCAAAGGCTACCTGTTTTCGTCCTTCCTCCATGTCCTCAAAGTCGTCTCTCCCTACCACCCTCCTATCAATATTTCCTTATTCTACCCACACTACCTCCACCGTCCACCTCTGACCAAGCCCTATCCTCCCTCCCCTAACTCCCTAATCCTTGTCCACCCACACACTCTTCTCTCCCCTCACTTCAGCTCCCCTCCCTTCTTCCCTTAACTGTTCCTCTCTTTTCACCCTATGCACCCTTCTCTTCATTCCCACCTTCCTCACATTCTTCCTCTTCATTGTTCTCTCCTTCTCCTCCCTTTTACTCACACATTCTACCCTCCCCTCTCACTAGCTCCCCTCCCTTCTCTTTATTTCTCCTCTCCTTTAGCCTACGTACCTTATTTGTTCAAGCTGTCTGTCCCTACATTATTTACTACAACATAAATTCTTTCCCCTACCCCCGTGCACTGTAACCCCCCTCCCTTTACATCCATTTTCTTCTCTTTCTTGTTCCTCCTTCGTCTAATGCACCCTTCTTCTTTTTCCCTTTCCCTACATTCTTCCCAATTTTATCCCCCCCCCTTCTTTGTCTCTCTCTTACTCCTATCAGTTTTCTTCCTTTCTAACCGCGTATTTTCCTCTCTCCTCTTCTCGTTTCTCATGTCTCTTTCCCCTTCTCCTTCGTGCTACTCTCCCTTCTGTCCATGTACTCTTCTTCCTTCTCCTTTTCATCATAACTTCCCTTCCTTTCTTTCCTTCTGGTAACACACCCTTCTTCCTTCCTCCCCTCTTCTTGACCCTTCCCTTTCCACCTTTTTACCCATATATCCCTCTTTTCTTTCTTTCCTCCCCTCCCTCCTTTCCCTGTTCCTCTGTCTTAACGACCCCCTTCTCCTACCTTTGTTTTTGTCTTACGTTTGTTTATCCAGGCAACTCTAACCCACCTCATCCTTCCCTCCGACCTCCTACCCACGCACCCTACCAGCCTGTCCCTCCCAAGGTGTATTCATGCTCCCTACACTTCCTAACCCCTCCCCTACTCTCTCTAATCTCTTTCCCCTCTCCCTGCCACCCCTTCGGTCCCTCCCCCATATTCTGCCTTCAATACCTTCCTACAATCTTCCTCCTATATTTGTCCTCCATATACACACTTCATATTTTCTTTAATTTCTCCATGTCCCCCCAGCTTCTTCCTCCTTTCCACCTATCCTCCAGGCTGTTTTCCCCTCCCATTCTCCCTCTCAACCCTCTCTTACTATCCCCTGCAGTCCCTTCACCCTTCCCTTTCCCCTTCAGGCCCTTTTCCCCCCTCCCTACCTCCATTCAGTCCCTTCTGTCTCCCCTATCTCCATTCAGTCCCTTTTATCTCCCCTATCTCCATTCAGTCCCTTTTATCTCCCCTATCTCCATTCAGTCTCTACCCCCACCCCACCCCTTCAGTCCTTCCCCCACCCCATCCCCTCAGTCCTTCCCCCTCCCTAACCCTTTTGGTTACCCCTCCCCCCTCTAAGTCCCTCCCCCCAGCCCATCCCTTCATTCCTTCCCCCAGCCCATCCCCCTCCCTACCCTTTTTCGTCACCCCTTCCCCCCTTCAGTTCCTTTTCCCATCCCACCCCTTCTGTCCCTTCCCGCAGCCCATCCCTTCCTCCACCCCGTCCCATCAGTCCTTCCCCAAGCCCATCCCATCAGTCCTTCCTCACGCCCATCCCATCAGTCCTTCCCCAAGCTCATCCCTTCATTCCTTTCCCCACCTTCCCCCACCCCATCCCATCAGTCCTCTCCCAAGCCCATCCCTTTATTCCTTCCCTCACCCCATCCCTTCAGTCCTTTCCCAAGCTCATCCCTTCAGTCCTTCCCCACCCCATCCCTTCAGTCCTTTCCCAAGCCCATCCCTTCATTCCTTCCCCCACCCCATCCCTTCAGTCCTTTCCCAACCCCATCCCTTTAGCCCATTCCTTCAGTCCTTCCCCCACCCCACCCCTTCAGTCCTTCCTCTTCCCTAACCCATTTCGAGTCACTCCTCCCCCTTTCAGTACCTTCTTCCTCCCCATCTCCTTCCTTCCTTGCCTCGTCCTTTCCTCATCCCATCTGCGCCCAGTGTCCTCAGTATAGGACGGAACTGGTCATTTTCAAAAGTTCATAAAGAAGGGAACCCTGGGGCAGGGACCTAAGAGCTTCGCGACTATGAGCCTATAGGGAGAGGGCGGTACGCTTAGTCCTCTTCCAGCACAATCCCTCACAGGAACCCTGGGAGCTCAATATTCCCCGCCCTACCCCCTTTCTCCTCATTCGAACTCCCCTTACCCCTCCCTCCCTTCCTTCCCCCATCCCCTACTTCTCGCGCCCCTCCCTTCCTCTTATCCCCCAGCTCAAACAAGTTACTAAGCCGTCGGATTCATCACTGAAGGTCACGCAAATCAGTTATGATGGCACAGAGGGAGACCTCGGCGCACAGACCAACCCCGTCAACCGGGTAAAACCGACGCACCGTAAATCCCCGAGATAACTTACGGTCGTGCAGGAATGGCCTGGTACCCCCAAACAGTATGCAAATAAGCGAATAACGCCGCTAGCGGAAAATGCGCCGAAACTGCAGTCCTGCCGAACTGGACCACCATCCAGCCCTTGACGCAAGAGAGTGCAATTTCGGAGGGACTAAAACTTTCAGTGGACCGGCAACGTGAAAGGGGGAGAGGGCAAAGGGGGATGGGAGAGAAGGGGGGTAAGGGGGCGGTGGGGATGTGAGAAGAGGGAAGTGGGGGACAATGGGAGTGGGAAGGGGTTAAGAGGGGACAATGGAGATTAAGGAGGGGAAACGGGGCATGGGGGAGCGGGGAGACGGAGGGAGCAAGAAGGGACAGGGAGTAAGGGAAGGGGAAGCAGGAAAGTAAGGGGGGGAGGGGAAGGAGAGACAAAGGACAAAAGGGGGTGGAACGAATGAGGTTAGCTGATTACGTGTGTAGATTGATCTGCAAACGCACACACATTTGAAATTAGCGCACATTAAAGGGTACAGTACTGTACATTCACACAAAAACATAGTACTGGTATTCGGAGGGCTGATTTAAAATGATGGAAAATATCACCATAATCATCATTATATACCCATCATCACTATTATGTATTACCATGTATTATAGTGTATTACTAGTATCAGCATCAGTGCAGCATCACTCCAACCCGTCCAACAAAATTACAACACTATTAATCACTACCGGTATTATTGCTACAAGTATCAGCATCATTATACCAACCACTGTATCATTACGACTGCTATCGGTACTATCATCACCAACATAATACTGTACTTAACCACTATTACAACACTATCATTGCTATTACTACTATCATCATCATCACCACAATGCCAACTATTCAACACTTAACACTATCATAATTGCTATCACCATCATCATGAACATATCATCATTATCATACCACTATCATCACAAAAACAACACTTATGTCACTAGGCTACCAGAATATCATCAATGCTACCGGTAGTTAATATTTCTACAGGCTATCACCATTATCACCACCAATATCCCATTGGATCCCGGAGTTGCTGGGCTAGGCATTGCACCGGGAGGGTACTAAGCGTACCGCCCTTCGCCTATCGGCTCATAGTAGCGAAGCTCATAGGTCCCTACCCGGGGGTTCCCTACTGTATTAAGATCTGAAATTTCCCAGTTCTGTCCAATACTGAGGACACTGGGATCCAATGGGTTAAAGAAACTGATAGATTTGCCAGTCATTAAAACAATCACCACTACCGTAACACAATACTCTCTTATTCTCAATGCCATTATCATCACCACAGCAGTCATAACTAAAACAACCACCACCAAAACAACTGCACTCAACAACTACCACAACAGTTACAACTAAAGCAAACACCACCACCAAAACAACAACTACTACAACCATTACAACCAAAACCACCACCACAGCAACCACAACTAAAACACTACCACCAAAAACATAACACCAACTACAAACACTATCATAACCACAACAAAACCATCAACCAACAACTACAACACAACCACCAAAACTACAGTATCATAATCACCACCACCACCAATAACGACCACAACCACCAAAATTACAACACCAACCAACCACATCGAATACAACCACAGCTACCATCACCAATTATTAAAAGAAAAAAACACACACAAACAAGATCTACCACCACCCACACCACCACAAACCATACTAAAATCACAACCACAACCATCACCATCATCATCATCAAAATTATCCTAACCACAATCACCAGCCACAACTATAACCACCGCCACCACCACACCAAAATCACCGTCACCATCACCAACAAACCACCAACGCCGCCATTACCGCTACCACAACCACCACAATAACAACATCAGCACGGCACCAAAAATATCAGAGGCTTCATTACGTGGAGTGTGTGTGTGTGTGTGTGTGTGTGTGTGTAAGAGAGAGAGAGAGAGAGAGAGAGAGAGAGAGAGAGAGAGAGAGAGAGAGAGAGCGCAGATGACTTGCTGCTGTTCTGAATATGTGTGTGTGTGTGTGTGTGTGTGTGTGTGTGTGTGTGTGTGTGTGTGTGTGTAGGGGGACAATAACATCCACATCGACAACTACGCAGCTGTAGCTTGGTTCAGGTGTGTGTGTGTGTGTGTGTGTGTGTGTGTGTGTGTGTGTGTGTGTGTGTGTGTGTGTGTGTGTGTGTGTGTGTGTGTGTGTGTGTGTGTGTGTGTGTGTGTGTGTGTCACTACATATACACAAACAACTGTTGCTGCTGTAGATAGGTTCGCGCGCTCGTGCTTGTGTAAATGAACTGAAGTCTGTGTGCAAAAATATTTATTGCGGACGTTATCCTGTGCGCACACGAATGTCATGTACCCTGTGCATCTGCATGTGTGTCAGTGTATTAGTCCAAAGGTCATGAAGCCAAGTACTGATTAAGGAATGTCTTGTGAGAGTAGTACATGTAACCAGTGAGACCAGGTGCTGTAATGATGTGTGTCTGTCAGCTACCATGTCATCGGTAACAACAAACACGGTACGATCATATGCTACTCCCTTCCTACCTTAACATCGCCCAGATTTTTCATTCATTGGCACCTTATGCAGCTCAGCGGCAGAAAAAGACAATGCTACAGACATAGTTCCTTTCCATAGCACTTCTCCGTGACTAGCATCGTATTCCAGGACTGATCTATTGCCAAGTCAGAATTCATAATGTGATTGCAATTTATGTGTAAAGAGTATGGCATATGATGGGACACACTAAGGAGGAGAATGTGACAAACACTGAGCCACCAAGCCCCTACTAAGATATGTCCAGCAAGCAACATATATAGCCTACACGGCATTCTTGTGAACTCAAGTTCATTAATGTGTGATGGAATCATTCGGAATTTTGTGGTAACCATCGCTTCTGGTGTCATAAACTTTCGTGCTGAATGTGCACCAATAATTTTTTTTACTTAGTACAGTACACGTATGTGAACGAACACTGTGTGTGTGTGTGTGTGTGTGTGTGTGTGTGTGTGTGTGTGTGTGTGTGTGTGTGTGTGTGTGTGTGTGTGTGTGTGTGTGTGTGTGTGTGTGTGTGTGTGTGTGTCAGTCAGTCAGTCAGTCAATCTGTCTGTCTGTGTTTGTGCGCGCGCGCGCCTGTCTGTCTGTCTGTCTGTGTTTGTGCGCGCGCGACTGCCTGTGTGCATGTGCGTGTTCGGGCGCGCATGCAGGAAAGTAAGGAGTGTGCATATGATTGTGACTGTTAGGGGAGTGTGTACGTGCGTGTGCATGTCTGTGTTTACAAATGAGAGAGGGAGGGATCTCTGTTTTCCCTCTTCCACTTTCCTCTCTCTCTCTCAGTTCCACCGAGTCCTGTGGTTGTTTTTCCATCCCTCGGCCTTGCTCCTTCCCTCTCTTTAATCTTCTTTCCCCGTTTCCATATTCGTATTTTTCCCTTCTCCCTTCTCCCCTTGTCCGTCTCTCTCTCTCCCCATTAATCTATATCACCGTTCTTAAGGTAAATATATTTCTCCGGCCTTTTAATTTTGTAAGGTACTGCTTCCACCCATTTTCCTGTACGTCTAATGACTGGAGGGTCAGGGAGACACTTCTTTTTGCTACCCTATATTTAAACTTTTGTTCCAGTACAGAATATCTGGAAGTCTGTGTCATTCAATTAATGTCTGACTGGACCTCCTACCAAAGACCGTAAGAGCTGTGTGGTGTGTATATCTATGTAACTTTTTCTTTTCCTATTTGTCTTTTTTGTTCACCCTCCTCTCGCTAACTCCCCCCCTCTCTCTCTCTCTCTCTCACCGTGGATCAATACAAGGCAGAGATGGAAAGGGTGAGCGAAATGATCAATACGGTGACTGCATAAAACTACCATCACCAAAACTGCAACTGTCTCTCTTCAAACTACCACACTACCAAAATTATTTTTCCAATTACCACAACTACCATACATGAAACTATCTATCTGTCTATTGCCAGACCCCTTAATCCCGTAAGGGGTGGCCACAAACAAATCGCTTCCATGTCGCCCTGTCCCCCGCCATTTCACTGACCTGCTCCCAGCTCACACCCCCCTCTCTCATATACCTCTCCACTTCATCCCTCCATCTCATCCTTGGCCTCCCCCTCCCTCTCCCCTCCCCTCCACCTCACTCACAAACACTCTCCTCGTCAGTCTCTCACTCTCCATCCTCTCCACATGGCCAAACCACCTCAATGTGTTTCTCCTAACGCTTCCTATCACATCCACATCCATACAAGAACGCTCCTTCACATCCTCATTTATCAGTCTGTCTCTCCATGTGACTCCACAATCATGCTCCTCTCAAATAACTCATTTCCACTGCTCTCATTCTTGACTTATGTCCCTCCAACAAGGTCCAAGCTTTACTTCCAAACGTTAGAGTTGGTATCATAATACTGTCATTTAGTAACTTTTTCACTTCCATGCTCACTTCCCTGTTTCTTATCACTGCTTTCAAGGAACTAGCAACCTTTCTTCCTTGTTGTACCCTTTTAAGCACTTCACCCTCGAAACTTCCATCCTTACTCATCACACTACCCAAATACTTACACATACTCACATTTTCCATTTCCTCACCATGCAACCTCACTGTACATTTACTGACTTCACCTCTCTCAAAAACCATCACTTTACTCTTCCCTACATTCACCTTTAGATTCCGTTTCTTACACACTCTCCCAAACTCATCCACCAAGCCTTGCAGCTCCCCTTCGTCATCACTTAACAACACAGTAACATCTGCAAACAACAGTACAGGGAGTTTCCAAACACTGTCCTCTCTCATTAAGGCCGCTCCAACATCCACTGCCCTACCTTGTATCACTTTTATAACCCCATCTATATACATGGATCCATATACACCATTATGCCCCAGTTACACTGCAGGTACGACTTGTCGCAAACCTGAAAATCGCGAAACCAGTCCCCGACCACGGAGGTCTCCGAGCAGTCGTGCCACTGATCGGCTACTGGTGGTTGTCCAGTGTCTGTCCAGCGTCCGTCCAGTGGGCGGCCGAACGGCGACCATGGCCAGGTACACAAAAGTCAAGACACCGACAGGTGGCCGGCCAGTTGTTGGCAGGCCGCCGTTTGCGTCCTGTCGCAGTTTAGACTGTGACCTCTAGGTCGCCACTAGACCGACACCGGCCGTGGATTGGCCGGCGGCTGGTCTCGGTCCAGCCCACCACCTGTCACTCGACAATCGCCGGCTGGACGGCAGCCGGACTTCAACCACCATACCAGACAGGAGGCTTGTGGACAGCGGCTGCCGCAGTCCAGTCGTTGCTTTGACAGACTGCAGAGGGCCACCGCACAGAGCGTGCGGAGACCGGCCTCCATCCGGATGGCAACCACCGCTTAAAAATCAGGTGCCACCGACCAGTCGCAGTCCATAAGCCAGCCAGACTCAGTCCAGCCACCCGGTGGGTGGCTTCCGTGCCACGACATCGGTCGTCGCGGGGAAGTTTTTCGTGCAGCACGAAAACCTCGCAACATTTTTTGGTCGCCATGGTGGCCTGCGGCTAGACCGAGACATATGAAGACTGGTCGTAAACCTCACCAAAAACCACCCACGACTTGCAGGTCGCTGGTGGTTTCCGATAAGTCGTACCTGCAGTGTGACTGGGGCCTTATATACCAAACAAGTACCATCACCACCACTGTAACTGTCTCCTGAAAGTATCAGATTACCACCACTATCTCTCCAACCACCATTACTACCAGCCATGAAACTACTATCACTACCACCATGATCTTTGAAGCTACCATTTCTACCAGCCATGAAACTTCCACCATTACCGCCATTGTAACTTCCCTAACTACCACCATTACCACAATAACGAGTAGCTACAACTATCATTAATAACAATAAAGATATACATTTGCAACAGAACCACCAGTATCCCTACCACTAAAACTACCAACATGCTAACCACCTCATCATCTCAACCACCACTAGTACCAACACTTCAACCATCACCAACATGACAATTCCTCATCACAACATTAACCACCACAATTACCAACATTACCACCACCACCACCACCAAAACTGTACCAAAATCCCCACCGTCACAACTACCATTACAACCACTAGACCTACCTAACATCCAACCCACCACAACTACCAACATCCCACCCACAACAGCTACCAACATCCCATCCGCCACAACCACCAATATCAAATCCATCACAACTACCAACATCGCATCAACCACAACTACCAACATCCAATCCACCACAACTACCAACATTCCACCCACCACAACTACCAAAATCCCATCCGTCATACCAACATCCCATCCACCACAACTACCAACATTTCATATAACAAACCAACAAATTTTCCTTCTCTAAATCAATGATGTCAAAAAGTTTACACGGCTTGAAGTCTGGAAAAGCAGGGGTTAAAAGTGAGCTGAGAGAGAGAGAGAGAGAGAGAGAGAGAGAGAGAGAGAGAGAGAGAGAGAGAGAGAGAGAGAGAGAGAGAGAGGTAAGATGCAGCCACCAACAGAGGAAATGAAGGGATGAGGCGAAACAAGAGACTGTTGTCCAATATGTTTCAAAAAGTAAGCAGTTGTGTGGCTTCTTGAAGGGCTGAGAAACCAGCTGGGTGGCTTTGACATGCATGAGTACGCTTAGCCAGACGTGTGTGCCAAAAATGGGTTGTATGAAGTAGCCTACCATTTGTATACTGAGGAAAAAATGCTAACAAACGCATTATGTAAAACAAAGCTCTGCAAAGTTAATACCATATCATTCTGCGGCAGTCCCCCTTTATATATATATATATATATATATATATATATATATATATATATATATATATATACTATAAGAGAGAGAGAGAGAGAGAGAGAGAGCAATCACCTAGAACAAGAGAACAAAAGACATTACAAAAGACTTCAAGTTGCTAGCAGAAAGATGAATGGAAAACACAACGATTCCCCGCAAATTATATGAATTCATATATATATATATATATATATATGTGTGTGTGTGTGTGTGTGTGTGTGTGTGTGTGTGAGAGAGAGAGAGAGAGAGAGAGAGATTTTGTCATGACTATTGGTAGGAAAATAAAGGCAATTATAATATAAGACTATTACCCTGGGAAATAAAGCTAAAAAAAGAAATACACAAAAATAAAATATGAAAAAGAGGTAAGTATAGGGCGAGAAGAAAAAGAAAGGCAGATAACTAGAAAAAAAAAATACTTTGAGACTCCAGTGTTAATGCAGTAGGAAAAGTAGAGAGAAAAGAGAGACAGAGATTGCGGGTTTCGGTTCTAATGCGATAAAATAAACAAAGAAAAAGAAAAATGGATAAAATGACGGAAAGGTCGACAAAGAAAAACAGCACATTAATGTGAAGTGGACACAGCAAGTCTGAAATAAAGAGCGAAAAAGGTTTAGTTTCTTTACAGGAAATGTCATAAAAAGGAGTCAGAGAAACGGAAGATTTACAGGGAAAGCTCGGTAGACTAAATAGCCTATACTGGAAAAAGAAAGACAAAGACAAAAGCAGAAAGCTAGAGAAAAAAATTTAGCAGACAAGGTCGGCAGAGAAAGGCAGGTACATTACAGAAGGAAGAAATAAGTGACAGAAAGGGAAAGATTAGAGAAACGAAAAGATTTTACGGTAAAGATCGGTAGATAAAGGTACACAAAAAAAGAAAGAGAAAGAAAGGTAAAGAAATAAAAAGTTTTTGTGGGAAAGATCGGTACAGAAAGCAGACAAACAGAAAGATTTGCCGGAAAAGACTGGTAGAGAAAGATAGATAGAGGAACAAGAGAAAGAGAAGCAAAGAAGATAGCATGAGGACTAGAAAGAGTTAGCGGTAAAAACTGAGAGAGAGAGAGAGAGAGAGAGAGAGAGAGAGAGAGAGAGAGAATACATATACCATACATAAATTCATACATACAATACATATATATATATATATATATATATATATATATATATATATATATATATATATATATATACACATATATATATATAGATATAGATATATATATATATATATATATATATATATATATATATATATGTGTGTGTGTGTGTGTGTGTGTGTATGTATGTTCATGAGTTTTACATACTAGCTACCATTAGTTTTGTATTATCATGAGACTACCGTACCTTTTTCTTTTTACCAACAGTAAGTTTTAAAAACTACTGCTTAGTTTCTTTTTCACTTTTTTTTTTTTCCTATGACTAGTAAATTTAGGACTCGGTTACGATTTTTCGAGAAAATGATATGCTAAATTATGTATGAGACTACGCTGTATATAGGCTATTTTTAATGCGATGTTTTGGCTTTTCTGTCGGCTTTCAGTCCACCGATAGACAAATTATATTCAGACTCGATATTTTGTTTGCCACCGTTTATTTTGCAGGAACATACTTTTCATCCTTATTATAATTTTTTATTCATACAGTAAACCCTTGATGCTCGCGGACTTCAAGCTCTCGGATTTGATTACTCGTGGATTTTTCACTCTGGTGATAAATAATAATGAATAGTGAAATAAAATGAAAAAATGCGGAGTCTGAAAGCGGAGCGATGAAGCAAACAGGTGTGTGGAGCAAGACCCTTCAATGGAGCGTGCCCTAATCGTCAGAAGACAGACTGAAGCTGCCCTCAAACCCTACGTGGAATTAAAGGGCCAGCTAAGGAGGCAGCAATCCCAGCCCATGATAACCACATTCTTTGATAGACGGACACGCTCACCTGCTAAACCTCGCTCTGTAAGCCCTCAACCATCAACCTCAGGGGTAACTCAATCAGACACACCGACCACTGCCTCGCCAACCTCATCAACTGACGGACTCATGACCCTCCCCACCTCTCCGATGGTGCCAACGGGGATGCAGACGACGCACAATAAATATCACACATCCATCATAACTCATCATACTTAACTACATTTTCAATACTTAATCTTACCTACACAAAGATGAATTGAGAATGTATTGTACATTAATGAGAACAGATGAGACTATATCGACATTACTGTACCGTATGGTATTTTTCAAACCTTTTATTGTACAATTTATCGTATTTTGCATTATGTTCATGCATAATCATTTATCACTATCATTAAGACATCAGAAACAGTTTTCTTTATCGTGTAGGCACATTATCGGTGTGGAAGGGGTAACTAATTTGATGATCGCGGATGCTACATTCTCGCGGGGGTCTCTGTCCCCTAACTCCAGCGAACATCAAGGGTTTACTGTATATTTATGTTCGTTTGACCTAACCAGTGTTTCAACTACAGGTACCGGATGGATTATCTTTCAACTATCGGTTACATTTATTTAAAGTCTATCGATCAGTTTATATCAGACCACGTATTTCTACTTGAGATTATAATTAACGGTATTTCTTTGACTCGTTGTATTGTTTCTTTAACGGCAGGCCTACATATGTTGGATTCCTCTCTCTTTTTTTGGGGGGAGGGAGTCCTGGTATTGTCATGGCCTTCCTGGGCTTAGTTATCATTGCTAGAAATATTGTTGATAGAAAAAAAAAAAAAAAAAAAAAAAAAAAAAAACGAACGTAAAAAAATATAAATAAAAAATAAATACACATCAACAACAAAAACAACTGGAACTCTGCAACACTCCTGCAGACAGTGGATATGTAGACATTATACTATTACAGGCATTAGCATATATCTCATTAACACAATGTACAGGATGTACTGTCTGGTCGAGACGTACACAGCTTCTCACTAGGAATGTCAATCACATAATGTCTATCCACAATCTTGTTGTCCCAGACCATTAAGAATCCTTAACCATATGATGTATTTCAAACATCCTCGTAGTCCAGACGACCATAATTTCATGACATAACGTGGAGTAACCAGCCCTAGTCAGTTAGTCCACGTGGACGGAAATCTACCAGACACACACATCCTCTCCAAGCTGTATATAATGTCGGAGAGCTTCCCTTCAGATCAGGAGTTGGAGAGAAGGCTCGATACCATGAGGGTCAGATAGAGTAAGAAGGGGTTAGAGAGAGAAAAGGGGAGTGAGGGGCTAGAAAGGTCTGACACTAGGGTCATGCTCCGTTACGCTGTAACTCACTATTCGTATAACCGTGTAATAAATTCTCAGTGCTGTAACACCTCGTTGACACTACGTCTCACTACTTTATTCTGTCTGTGCTTAACGATCCATAATCGATTTCCCTATCTGCCTACAAGTACCTAACACCACGCTATCGAGAACTAGACCTACTGTTTCTTACAATGACCTTGACCCCATTGGGGAGATTTTTTTTCTATAACCGAAGGCCCATACCAGGGCACATAACCTAGGCCCTTCAGATTCCTTCAGCAGCCTCCGGTCCTCCTGAAACTGTCGCGAGACTCTGAGGCCGGAATAATAATAATACCAGCAAAAACAGTAGTCTCCACCAATGTAAAACGTGGAGAC
Organism: Coenobita brevimanus; assembly: GCF_032717465.1. Classification (NCBI taxonomy): domain Eukaryota; kingdom Metazoa; phylum Arthropoda; class Malacostraca; order Decapoda; family Coenobitidae; genus Coenobita; species Coenobita brevimanus. The sequence continues at coordinate 31,345,429 of NC_137018.1, forward strand.
TAAATATCTATCATTGTCTGAGAATTAGGATGATGATGATGATGATGATAGTATTACTACTACTACTGCTATTACTACTACTACTACTAGTTACAACTACTACTACTATTACTCCTAAAGAATAATAATAATAATTTCATTATTCATTCATTCATCATCCAATCCTACATTGCCCCATGAGGAGCGTAGGAGCCCGGGGTAGGCAAGTTGGTCCTGACAATTAAGATGACAGTGACCAGCCTCGCTCATCCATGAGTGGCATTACGTGAGCAATAAACCCCAACCACCCCTTGGATATAAACTTTCAATCCGATTGGGGCGCCATAATTACCCACTACACCAAAATTTGGTTATATGGTTACCACCCAGCGTAGTAAATGGTTTCCTGATGTACAGGAAACCATTTGGCTTGTCACTCAGTGCGGAGTCACCCACAGGCAGAAGGAGAAGGAAAGAATGAAGGAAAGAAAGACAGAAGAGGGAGTGTAAAGACACCCGAGGGCAGAAGGACGAGGAAAGAATGAAGGAAAGAAAGACAGACGAGGATAGATGGAAAGAAGGATGGGCGAGAGGAAAGGGCAGACACCCGAGAGCAGCACTACAAGTGGGTGGATGGTAAGCGCCCCACCTACTAACGTAATAATAATAATAATAATAATAATAATACGAAAATTATGTTAATCATAACAGCAACAAAGTTTCTGGTAGAATAGCTTTTCTCTTTGTCAAGAGAAAATTGTATCTTCTTCTTGTTTACTGTTTAAGAGTATGAACATTTATACTTACCGCATCTGTGCAACACTGGTAGGGAAATTTGTTCGGTGACAGTATGTGAAAACTTGACGCAAAAAGACTAGGTTACTGACAGTATTCGTAACGAGTAACAATATCAATAATAATAATAATAATATTAATAATAATAATAATAAAAAGAAGATGAAGAAGAAGAAGAAAAAGAAGACGATGATAATGAAGACGACGAAGAAGAAAATAAGAAGACGAAGAAGGACACGAATAAGAAAAGATGGTGGTGGTGGAGGTGGAGGAGGCGGAGGAGGAAAGGGAAAATGACAATTTACAATAAATCATACCCGGTACATACATTCGTAATTGCCGTACCTCACCTACAACAGTCTACACATCCTACCCTGTTATCACAACTATCACAATCAATCAGTCTTAGCATAATTATTTCAGCTACCATAATCTATAAATCCCACCTTGTTGCCGTAAAAACCACAATCAACCAATATTAACCTATAAAAATTACCTAACTATCACAATCTCAGCAAATCCTACAAAAACTACCCCAAAATCAACCGCCACGCTGACCACAACCCACCAATCTTACCTACAATTATCACGCTTACTCTTTTGTCTACAATTTCCCACAACTACAACCAACACAACAATGCCTAACAACCTCTTCAGTCCAGTGACGCACTTTTCGACTTACTCTTGCAACTACCACATAGTTTTATTCAACATAGGGATGACTTTTGGAAACGGAAGGGTTCGATTTAGGCTAGCTTTCATTCCCTTCACTGATAGATTTCATTCCGAGATTGAATATAATCATCTGGGGTAAGCAGTAATAAACGAAGCTAATTATTGGTCATCGCAGTGAAGGAGTTAACCGTTCCAGGGCGAGCAACCTACCTTAAGTTGAATAAAATCGTCTGACAGCGGCAAGAATAAATTAAAAACAGGTCATCATACTGAAAGAGGTGATGGAAATTGCTTCCAACTTCAATGTAAGAGACCTTTCCTGGGCAAAATGATTTCGCCTGAATGTAACTGGAGTAAAAGAGCGTTATCAAACAGAAAGGGCTAATTATTTTGTTTCAATTACCCTACCAACAGTGTAACCTACATCTTAACAATTCCACCTACCACCATTTCTGTAGATACTACATTTACCACAATTACCACCATCCAAACAACTCCAGCTACCACCATTTCTATAGATGCCACATTTACAACTATCACAACTACCACATGGCGGGGGATAGGGCGACTTGGAGGCGATTTGTTTGTGGCCACCCCAAACGGGATTCAGGCGTCTGGCAATAGATAGATAGATAGACAACTACCACATACACTATCACATAATGACCGCAACTACCATCACACTCACATGTCAACGCCCCATTGCAACAAGTACAACCATCCCAATACAACACAACTACCGCCATGGCCACAAACACACAACAACTGCCGTCACAACTGTAACTATTGTATCACTGGAAATAAATCACAAAACCAGTCCTAGTGGGGTCCCTCCTGTTGTCCTCAAGAACTGTGCTTCTGTGCTTACTCCATGCCTAAGTAAACCTCTTTCGCCTTTGTATGTCAACTTGTATCTTTCCCTCATGTTGCAAGTTTGCTCTCATTCAGCCAGTCCCAAAGAAGGGTGACAAGTCCCAGCCCTCTAACTATCGCCCAATAGCTTTAACATCTTGTATTTCAAAAGTTTTTGAGATTATTCTTAACAAAAAAACATTAAAGCACCTTTCCTATCACAACATTCTTTCCGATCGTCAGAATGGGTTCCGCAAGGGACGCTCCATTGTAGATCTTGTCACCTACCTTTCAGACTCCTGGTCATCCTCCTTTCGGGACTTTGGCGAAAGTTTTGCCATTGCACCTGACATCTCAGAGGCTTTCGATCGAGTCTGTCATAAATCTTTCATTTCCAAACTGCCCTCTTACTGATTCTATCCTTCTATCTGTGCCTTCATCTCCTGCTTCCTTCTAGTCGTTCTGTAGCTACTGTTGTAGACGGCCACGGTTCTTCTCCTAAAGCTATCAATAATGGTGTTCCTCAGGGCTGTCCTATCACCAACTCTCTTACTTCTATTCATCAATGACCTAAACTGCACATCTAACCCTATCAACTCATACGCTGACTCCACCCTAAACCTTTCCATTGACTTCTTGCAGCGTCCATCTCAGAAGTTACTTCAACAAACAAGAGACGAGGCTATAGTACAGCTAATGTCTGACTTGGTTCATATCTCTGATTGGGGTAAAAGTAATCTTGTTGTTTTAATGCATCAAAAACTCAGTACTTACAGCTTTCAACCCGAGAAAATTTTCTGCAGGAGTCTCCTCTAATATATAATAACATTCAACTCAATCCTGCTTCTTCTTTAAACATACCGGTACCGTACTTGGGGCTTCATTCTCTCGGGATTTATCTTGGAAAGATCATAATCTCTCTTGTAAAATCTGCTTCCATGAGATTAGGTGTGCTACGCCGACTCCGTGTTTTCTTAACCCCAAAACAATTGTTGACTTTATACACGGGTTTTATTCGCCCGTGTTTAGAGTACAACTCTCATGTGTGGGCAAGTTCCCCACATGCAGCTCTTCTCAACAACGTGGAGTCAAAGGCTTTTCGTCTCATTAACTGTCCTCCTCTTAATGGCTCCCTTTTATCTCTGTCTCTTCGCCGCACAGTTGCATCTTTATCTCTTTTTCTATCGCTACTTCAATGGTCAGTGCTCCTCTGAACTGTCTGCTTGCATCCCTCCACCTCTACGGTGGGCATGTAGCACTCGTCTAGCAACAAACTCTCATCCCTTTGCTTTCCAACTCTCAAGTGCAAGAGTTCACCGTTACTCTCAGTCCTTCATGTATGCAACAGGACAACTCTGGAGCAGTCTTCCTCTGTCTGTATTTTCTACTGCCTAAGATCTCCGGTCTTTCAAACGCAGTGGTCCAGGCATTTCGAAACAAACGGATCTTGAATTTGGCTCTCTGTTATCTTGTTTTTGTTTTTTCATGGAGGGAACAATTTTGCGGGCTCCTGGCCATTGGTTCTTTCCTTCTTGCATTTGAAAAAAAAAAAAAAAAAAAAAAATACAGGCCTACAATCAGCCCAACAACCACATCTACCGCCATCGCCACAATCACAACAGCCATCACCAATGAAACCATCACCACCAAAACCACAACTACCATCATCGCCATAATCACAACTACCAACAACGCCACAACCACCACAACTACCACCATCGTCATCATTACTACCATGGCCACCACCACCATCACTGCCTGGCCATCACATTAGCATATGCCAGCGCTACCAGTCCCACTACCACAACTACCACAATCACCACCATTACCATCAGCATAAAGAGGGGCAGAAATAGCGTAATTGCGGGGGTATTTTTGCTTTCATCCTCCCTCCCGCTCTCTCTCTCTCTCATTATTTTATTGTAATTCATTTTCCCTTACTTTATCTTTTCCACCCTCAATCTCCCTCCTTCGATTTTCAAATTATTAAGCTCGTTCCACTAGGCTTCCTTTCTCTTTCACTAATTCTTCTCTCCTCCCTCCCTCCTTTATCTTTCCCACCTCTCACTCCACCTCCCGCCTTCTCTCTCAATGTCTCTTTTCTCCCATCTCTTCCCCTACCTTCCTTTTCCACATTCGTTTCCTACTCCACACCCTTCCTTTTACTTTCATAATATCTCACTCCTCTCACCCTTTCCTCTACTTAGTT
>NC_137018.1:31352438-31359938 GCF_032717465.1 Coenobita brevimanus
ACTCATTTCCACTGCTCTCACTCTTGACTTGTATCCTTCCAACAGGGTCCAAGCTTCATTTCCATACGATAAGGTTGATATCACAATACTGCAATGCAGCGACTTTTTTACTTCCATGCCCACTGCCCTGTTTCTTGTCACTGTTTTCAATGAACCAACAACATTTCTTCCTTGTTGAACCCTTTCAAGCACTTCACCCGTTAACTTCCATCCCTACTACGTACTTAAACGCACTCACATTTTCCATTTCCTCCTCATCCAGTATCACTGTATATTCTGTGGCTTCATTTCTCTCGAAGACCATAACTTTACTTTTCCCTAAACTATCCTTAAGATTCTGTTTCTTACACACTTCCCCAAACTCATTCACCAAGCCTTGCAGTTCCCCTTTCTCTGCTTTTAACAATACAGTATCATCTGCAAACAACAGTACAGGAAGTTTCCAAACACTGACCTCTCTCATTAGGGCTGCTCCAACATCCAATGCCCTACCTTGTACCACTTTTATAACCTCATCCATATACAGATTGAACAACCATGGTAACATGACACATCCCTGTTTCAATCCAACATTCAAACAGAAAAATTCACTCAGTTCACTATCCACACACACTGCAGACTTAGCCCCCTCATACATACTCTTCACGGCATTCAACAACTTCTCATTTACTCCATATATTCTTAACACTCCATATTCCTTGTCTATCCACCCAGTCATATGCTTTCTACAACTGCATGAAGGCCGCATACAACTTATTTCCCTTCTCGAGAAACTTTTCCACTAAAGACCTAAGAATGATTATCTGACCTACATAACCTCTTCCCTTCCTAAAACCTCCCTGTTCTTGAACTAATTCCTCTGTTATTTCCCTAACTCCGTCTATAAATATCCTACCATATACTTTTCCTATCACACTAAGAAGACAAATGTCCCTATGATTACCACACAATTCTTTTTCCCTTTTTCCTTTGTACAGAGGAATAATACTTGACTTCCAATGAACCGGGACTTTACCTTCCTCCCAGGCCAATCTGCACATCTTCCATATTCATTCTACTACTATCTCTCCTCCATGCTTCAGCATTTCACCACACACTTCATCAATTCCTGGGGCTTTCCCCATGTTAACTTTCTGCATTACTTCCACTACTTCCATTCTACCGATTTCTTCCTCTCCTCTCACCTCCCAGCCATTCCCCAGCCACTTATACTCCCATTACATTCATTCTCTATGTTCAACAATTCCTTACAGTGTTCTCTCCATCTGCCCACTTTTTCTTCCTTCTCCACTATGCAATCTACCATTTTTATCTTTCAGTCCGTGACTTACTTCTTTATCACCCTGTCTAACTCTCTTTACCTCTTTCCAGAATATTTTCTTATATTCTCTCCACTTTACACTCAAATTCCTTCCAAATTCTTCATCCACTCTCTTCTTACTCTCTTTTACTAATTTTTTCACCTCTCTGTTCCTCTCTACATGTAACTCTCTCTTCCGTCTCTCAACTTCCTCCATGCCCCAGCTTCTTATCCACTCACTATATGCTTTCTTCTTTTGCGCCACAGCCTGTCTCACCTCTTCATTTCACCATGCTGTTCCTTGCGACCCCTTTCGTCTTCTCTTCACCCTACACACCACTTCACATGCTGCACAGATGTTTTCTGTGAATATCGTGCACATACCTTCCACGTCTCCCATCTGCTTTAGATCATATTTACCCAAATGCTCCTCCAGTTCTCTCTTACATTCTGCCTTTTTTCTATCCTCTTGCAACCTTTCTACACGCCTTGTATGAACTACTTCCTCTTGTCCTTCCCTTCTCCTACTCCCTGCATTTCATTTGAGCCTTGACTTTCACCATCACCATGTGGTGGTCAGAAAGTCCACTCCTCCAACCTCTTTATGCTCTTGCATCCACTGAACACCTTCTCATTCTATCATCCACACACATAACTCGATTCTTCTGAATTCTCTACACTCTGGCTTCGGCTTTCCTGTCATTCTCTGACTAAATATATCTGTGCTGTTTACTTATTCCCTAATTCTACTGACTATCAAAAATTCTTCGACTATCTTACTTCTACAATGGAACACATTCTATCCATTTCTCCTTTCTCTGAAATCTCCATTCTAGGAGATTTCAATGTTCACCACCACCTTTGGCTCTCCTCTCCTTTCACGGATCCACCTGGTGAACAAGCCTACATCTTTTCTATCCTTAATGACCTACAGCAGCTTGTACAGCACCCTACCCGTATCCCCGACCGCCTTGGAGAGAGCTCCAACATACTTGACCTCTTCCTCACAACTAATCCTTCTGCTTACTCTGTTAATCTTTTCTCTCCATTGGGCTCCTCCGATCACAACCTTATTACCTTAACCTGTCCTATCACTCTGGTACGGCCTGTGGACCCTCCAGGGAAACGTCGTCTGTTGCATTTTGGAGCCGCGGACTGGGAGGCCCTCAGGCAGTACTTCTTTGATTTTCCCTGGAATGATTATTGCTTCCGTGGCCGGGAGCCATCTGGGTGTGCCTTGCGCATTACGGAGGTTATTCTCTCGGGCATGGAAGCATACATTCCTTTCTCATATCCTTTGACTAACGCAAGAAAGCCTTGGTTTAATCACGCTTGTTCTAATGCTGTCCGCAACAAGGAGACGGCCTACAAAAGGTACCAGAGCCAACCCACCCCTGAATCACATCATCTTTACGTTTGTGCCCGGAATCATGCTAAGTCTGTTCTTCGCTCTACTAAAAATAATTTCATCCATACTAAATGCTCTCAACTCTCCAACTCGAATTCTTCCCACTTCTTCTGGCACCTTGCCAAAAATCTTTCTAACAACTTTACCTCATCATCCTTCCCTCCTCTTTTCTACTCTGATGGTTCTGTAGCTATTTCTTCTACTGATAAAGCAGATCTCTTCGCACAGACTTTCTCCTCCAATTCCACCTTAGACGATTCCGGTGCTGATCCTCCATCACTTCCCCCCTCTGACTTCCTCATGGCTGACATTAAAATTTCTTCAGTTGATGTATTTTCTGCCATCACTGGCCTCAGTACTAAAAAGGCATATGGGCCTGATGGGGTCCCTCCTGTTGTTCTCACGAACTGTGCTTCTGTGCTTACACCCTGCCTAGGCAAACTCTTTCACCTTTGTCTGTCAACTTGTACCTTTCCTTCTTGCTGGAAGTTTGCTCTCATTCAGCCAGTCCCAAAGAAGGGTGACCACTCCCAACCCTCCAACTATCGTCCAATTGCTTTAACGTCCTGTATTTCAAAAGTTTTCGAGTCAATTCTCAATAGAAAAATTTTAAGGCATCTTTCCTATCACAACCTTCTTTCCGATCATCAGTATGGGTTCCGTCAGGGACGCTCCACTGGTGATCTTCTCACCTACCTTTCAGACTCCTGGTCATCCTCCTTTCGGGACTTTGGCGAAAGCTTTGCCATTGCACTTGACATCTCAAAGGCTTTCGATCGAGTCTGGCATAAATCTTTAATTTCCAAACTGCCCTCCTACGGTTTCTATCCTTCTATCTGTGCCTTCATTGCTAGCTTCCTTTCTGGTCGTTCTATAGCTGCTGTTGTAGACGGCCATCGTTCTTCTCCTAGATCTAACAACAGTGGTGTTCCTCAGGGCTCTGTCCTATCACCAACTCTCTTCCTTTTATTCATCAATGATCTTCTAAGCTGTACATCTAACCCTATCCACTCATACGCTGATGACTCCACCCTTTACCTTTCCATTCGGTTCCCGCAACGCCCATCTCAACAGTTGCTTCAACAAACAAGGGATGAGGCTATGGCACACCTAATGTCTGACTTGGCTCGTATCTCTGACTGGGGTAAAAATAGTATGGTTGTTTTTAATGCATCTAAGACTCAGTTCTTACACCTATCAACCCAACAGAATCTTCCACAGGTATACCCATTAATGTTTAATAATATTCAGCTTAATCCTGCATCATCCTTGAACATGCTTGGGGTTTCATTTACTCGGGACTTATCTTGGAAAGATCATATTACATCTCTTGTAAAATCTGCTTCCAAGAGATTGGGTGTGCTTAGCCGACTCCACTCTTTCTTTACCCCTGCACAATTGTTGACTCTATACAGGGGTTTTATCCGCCCCTGTGTGGAGTACAACTCTCATGTGTGGGGAGGCTCCCCACATACAGCCCTTCTCAATAGGGTGGAGTCAAAGGCTTTTCGTCTCATTAACTCTTCTCCTCTTACTGACTCCCTTCAACCTCTGTCTCTTCGCCACACTGTTGCATCTTTATCTCTTTTCTATCGCTACTTTAATGGTCACTGCTCCTCTGAACTGTCTGCTTGCATTCCTCCACCTCTACGACGGGCACGTAGCACCCGTCTGGCAGCAAACTCTCATCCCTTTTCTGTCCAACTCTCTAATGCAAGAGTTAACCGTTACTCCCAGTCTTTCATTAATGCAACAGGTCAGCTCTGGAACTGTCTCCCTCTGTCTGTATTTCCTGCTGCCTATGATCTCCAGTCTTTCAAACGCAGTGTGTCCAGGCATCTCAAAATGATCGGATCTTGAATTTGGCTCTCTATTGTATTTTGTTTTTCTCTTTGAGGGAACTGTTACTGCGGGCTCATGGTCTTTGGTTCCTTCTTCCTCGCATAAAAAAAAAAAAAAAAAAAAAAAAAAAAAAAAACTTCTGTTCATTCAGTTCAACACCCACCCTTCTCATCACTTGCCACGTATACCTGTGGATCATTTTGCGTCTAAAGAGGATATTGGCTATCACCAATCCACTCCTTGCACAAATGTTCACTAGAGCACTGCAATTCTCATCCACTTCTGCAGGAACCCCCCACTCTCCAACTACTCCATCCACCTTCACATTCCCTACTTTTCCATTCATATCTCCAGTCAAAAACACTCTCATTCCTTTCAAACTTTTCCATGCATGCTTCCACATTTGTCCAGAACTCATCTTTCACTCTACTTGCACGATCTTGCGTTGGTGCATACACACACACACACACAATCGCCCACATTTGTGGTCCAACTTTCAATCTTACCCACACAACCCTTGAGCCGACGGATCCATACTCTCTTATATTCTTCTTCCATCTCTTGCACACAACAATAAGAACTCCTTTTGCCCTCTCATTCTCACCTACTCCCGCCCAAATACCCAATTCATGCTCCCATTCTCTCACACTCTCACCTCTCCATTTTGTCTGAGTTTTTCCACATACATCCACTTTTGCATCCTCAAGCACCTGGACAATCTCTCTTTTTCACCTCATCATTCGCACCCCTTACATTCCATGTCGCAATTCGTACCATGTCCTTTGTTCAGACCTTATTCATCACCTACTGGTCAGTCCTGGTCCGTGGCTTTTAGTTCGTATTTTTTGTTAATTTTTTTTCCGGGAAAGGGCACTAACCCTCCGCCAACCTACTTGCTCTCATGTAAAGAACACGTGTTGGTTGGTTATAAGGTTACCACTCCGTGCTGTAAATGATCTCCTGGTCTACAGGAAATAATTTGGCTTGCCACTCAATATAAAGCTACCTTAAAATATAGTACCGCTACACTAAGTGGGTGGACGATGCGTGCCCTCACCTACCTAAATTATTATTATTATTATTATTATAAAAACTGCCACCAACAACAACAACAATAATAATAATAATAATAATAATAACTAGAATTCTGTAACTGTTCTGCAGTCACTAGTCGCCACCTACTGCTTCTTACAATGAACTTGACCCCACTGGGAAGATTTGGATTTTTTCTGTCAGCAATGGCACATAACCGGACACAACCTGGGCCATTCAGATTCCTTGTGCAGTTCATATTGAATTTTCCAGTAGCCACGACCAAATTATTCACAACATAATACAGATATGACTCTTTCTGACATGCCCTTCCACTGCGCATAAAGGATCTGGATAATAATACCGGGTAACTAGAACTTTGTACCTGTCCTGTGGACAGTCATTAGTCTCCACCTTCTGTTTCTTAATATGACACCTCATTGGGGAGGTTTGGAATTTTTTTCTATCAGCAATGGCCCATACCAGGACACATAACCTGGGCAATTCAGATTCCTTGCACAGGTCCCACTGAAATCTCCAGTAGACATGACCAGCTTATCTAGGTCAGAACATAATACTGATATGACACTTTCTGACATGCCCTTCCACTGCTTATCAAGGATTTGGAATTTCTTTCTATTAGCAATGGCCCATGCCAGGAAACATAACCTGGGCCCTTCAGATTCCTCGCGCAATCTCCAGTTCTCCTGGAATCGTTGCCAGACTCTGAGGCCGGAATAATAACTAGAACTCTGTAGCTGTCCTGTGGTCAGTCACTAGTTCCACCTACTGTTTCTTAACATGACCTCGACCCCACTGGGGCGATTTGGATTTTTTTTTTTTTTTTTTAAATCAGCAATGGCCCATAACACATAACCTGGGCCCTTCAGATTCATCATGCAAACTCCGGTTCTCCTGGAATCGTTGCGAGAGACTGAGGAAGTAATAATAATAATACGTTACCAGCAAAAACAATAGACCCCACCTATGTAATAGGTGGGGACTAATAATATCAGCAAAAATAACTGGAGACGAATAATAATACAGCCGGATCAATTTAGTCGCCCCGTGCGAGGTGTGGGTGTCCCGGGATAGACTATTATGCTCCAGGACAATTAACCCCTTTAGTCCGATGATGTAATTTATACTTTATCTTCGCTACCACCGTCATATTTCCTTCACATATGGAGAGACGATTTGCTGTAAATGGACTGAAAACGGAATCCATTCACTCCTACTGCAACGAGGTCTCCCATTAATCCCTTCATTCCGATGACGTACCGTATTTTTAATTTTAATCCAGTAACCACCAGAGGATTTTATTCGCCGAACCTAGTGAACTTTAGAAATAAATGGATGAACTATGGTCACATCTAATCCCTCCAGTTCGAAATTTTTCTCTGTACGAGTAAAAAAGTTCCTACCATATCTAACCCCTCCAGTCTGAAAACCTTTCTCTAAAATATAGTCCATATCTAACCCCTTCAATTCGAAATCTCTCTAAAACAAAGGCCAAATCTTACCCCTCTAGCTCGAAATCGCCCTCAAAAGTTGAATCAAATTGTATGGATTCAGATAAAATACAATAAAAAATACATCACTGGAATGAAGGGATTAACTGAGTCAAGTCGTGCAGAGGCAGCAAGAACCAGGCGAAAATACGTCATCAAACGCGTAGGCTAAAAGGAGGAGAACCGGCTTCATCTGACGGTGGTATTTTACGTTCTAGAAACTTCAGCCGTCTCAGTGTGATTCAGATCGATACGCCAACGTACAGCTCTTCGTGGATGCAATCAAACTCCATCACTACGATGACGCCTTTTTAGTTTCATTCCATCATTCCAATTGACTTTTATTAAATCCGGTGATTACTTTTTTAAATTTTATTCTTGCTATGTCTCGATACAATACACTTAAT
>NC_137018.1:31992438-32047438 GCF_032717465.1 Coenobita brevimanus
TCGAGTATTTTAAACTTCAGGTGAGCGATTTCCCTATGATTTTTCGATGTTTCTCACCAAAAGTGGAGGTTTGGGCCAAAAAAAATTTTTTCCAAAAATGGTCGGGATTGGGGGGAGTCATTGGTGGAAAAGTGGTCGGGATGGGGCAGGTTAAACATGTAGCTTTATAGTATCAAATCATGTGTCATGAATAAGTAGCATATCTGGCTTGAATTTTCGTATATTTTCCCGGTTTATGTGTAAGCAAATCATATAAGCTTCTAAGTGAAAAATTTATGGGGGGCTAATGAGTTTTTTGCGGGGCTAAGCCCCTCCATAGCCCTCCGTGGCTACAGGCCTGAATACGAGTATAAATGACGCTGATGTAGAATTAAATGGTAGCTTCTCAGAAGTTGCAGATGACATTGAATAAGGTATACATTCATCATGAAATGACAGATTATGATTACGAAGAGATTTCTATATAATAACTGAAGTGGTCTATCACTGTATGTAATTGTCAGTTATTACATGCTGTGTGTCTGTTTAGAAACTATGAGAATGAAATGACGGGCCACGAAGATAAAAGCAACTGCCTGTGCCATACACCTTGTGGTTCTTGTTTTGTTGACCCTAAATCTTTCCAGCAGCGTACTGTGCAAATAAAAAGGAAAACAGAACACTAGCTTTTATTAGCAGAAATATCACATACCTGGTATAAGTGTATAGAATAAAATCTCTATACAGTAAGCCACGGATTTGTAATCCGTGTTACTTTGCCCAACGAGTCCCTATTGTTTTTTTTTTTTTGTTTTTTTCCCGCAGAAAAACGCGGTTCCAAGGTTCCAAAGTGGCTAATTTCCGAGTAGATTTGTAATACCCGTGCACCCAGGATGTATTCCGCAGCTACTAGCCAGTCACAGACTAGCACCAGTCGAACAGGGCAGTACTCCCAAGGTGAATGGAAAGCTGATGACAGGGAGAGCTGGAGCTCCCGTTTCATCAGCCATCGGGACTAGTTCCTGACCATCCCCCCTTTGCTGAACTTTTTCAGTGTCTCAGTAACACAGAGAGTAGGCCAGCATCCTTTCCAACACAAGTTTCTCTAACAGTCAACACCAAACTACATGCACAACACATTACACTTCCTATTCAAAATTTAACAGAAATGGCGTCTCATAATCAAGCCTCGGAGTCCTCAGAGGGAGGGGGGCACAAATGCCCCCACCAACCGACCCTCTCCTGGCGACGACCCAACGAGATGCCTGGAACCACTGTCTGATTCACTTCTACATTTCTGCGACAATCGTGGCCTTTTTTCTAACTTTCTCTCTGTTCAGCATCAACTCTCCTCCTCTAAACCTCACCTTCTGTTCCTAACTGAGACTCAGGTGTCTGAGGCATCTGATAACAAACCCTTCTCTGTATCCTCCTACATTCTCTATATTCATTTCAGAGGCATTTGTGGCTGTTGTGGATATGTATGAAATGCTTTATCTTGTTCTCGTGTTCCTGAACTTGATTCTTCTGAATTCTCGACTCTCTAGCTTCGGCTTTCCTGTCATTCTCTGACTTAATATATCTGTGCTGTTCGCTTATCCACTGAGTCTACTGACTATGAAAAATTCTTCGTCTATCTTCCTTCTACAGTGGAACACATCCTCTCCATTTCTCCTTTCTCTGAAATCTCCATTCTAGGAGATTTCAATGTTCACCACCACCTTTTGCTCTCCTCTCTCTTCACTGATCCACCTGGTGTAAAAGACTGCATCTTTTCTATCCTTAATGACCTGGAGCAGCTTGCACAGCACCTTACCCGTATCCCTGACTGCCTTGGAGAGAGTTCCAACATACTTGACCTCTTCCTTACAACTAATCCTTCTGTTTACACTGTTATTATTTCTTCTCCATTGGGCTCCTCCGACCACAACCTTCTCACCTTAACCTGTCCTATCGCTCCAATACTGCCAGTGGGCGCTCCAAAGAAACATTGGTTGTGGCATGTTTGGGAGGCCCTCAGGCAGTACTTCTTTGATCTTCCCTGAAATGATTATTGCTTCCTTTGCCAAGAACCATCTGAGTGTGCCATGCACATTAGGAAGGTTATTCTCTCAGGCATGGAAGCATACATTCCATCCTCATATCCTTTGACTAATGCAAAGAAATATTGGTTTAATCAAGCTTGTTCTAATGCTGTCCACAACGAGGAGAAGGCCTATAAAATGTACCGGAGCCAACTCACCTCTGAATCTCATCTTTTTTATGTTTCTGCCCAGAATCATGCTAAGTCTGTTCTTGGCTCTGCTAAAAATAATTTCATCCATACTAAATGCTTTGAACTCTCCAACTCGAATTTTTCCCACTCCTTCTGGCACCTTGCCAAAAATCTTTCTAACAACTTTGCCTCATCATGCTTCCCTCCTCTTTTCTATTCTGATAGCTCTGTAGCTATTTCTTCTACTGATAAATCAGAACTCTTTGCTCAGACTTTCTCCTCCAATTCCACCTTAGATGATTCCGGTGGTGTTCCTCCATCACTTTCCCCCTCTGACTTTCTCATGGCAGACATAAAATTTCTTCAACTGATATATCTTCAGCCATGATTGGCTCAATACTGACAAAGCATATAGGCCTGATGGGGTCCCTCCTGTTGTTCTCAAGAACTGTGTTTCTGTGCTTACACCCTGCCAAGGTAAACTCTTTCACCTTTGTCTGTCAACTTATATCTTTCCTTCTTGCTGGACGTTTGCCCTCATTCAGCCTGTCCCAAAGAAGGGTGACCATTTCCAACCCTCTAACTATTGCCCGATTGCTTTGTATCTCAATAGTTTTCTAGTATATTCTTAATAAAAATAAATAAATAAATAAAGCATCTTTCGTATTACATTTTTTTCTGATCTTCAGTATGGGTTCCATCAGGAATGGTCCACTGGTAATCTTGTCACCTACCATTCAGACTCCTGGTCATCTTCCTTTCGGGACTTTGGAGAAAGCTTTGCCATTGTACTTGACATCTCAAAGGCTTTTGACCGAGTCCTTTCTGTCGTTCTATAGCTGCTGTTGTAGACGGCCACTGTTCTTCTAGATCTATCAATAGTGATGTTCCTCAGGGCTCTGTCCTATCACCAGCCCTCTTCCTTTTATTCATCAGTGATCTTCTAAGTTGTATATCAAACCCTGTCCACTCATACGCTGATGATTCCACCCTTCACTTTTTCATTCTATTCCCGCAGCGTCCGTCTCAACAGTTACTTCAACAAACAAGAGATGTGGCTATGGCACACCTAATGTCTGACCTGGCTTGTATCTCTGATTGGGGTAAGAGTAATTCTGTTGTTTTTAATGCATCAAAAAACTCAGTTCTTACACTTATCAACCCTTTAAAATCTTCCACAGGAGTACCCACTAATGTTTAATAATATGCAGCTCAATCCTGCATCATCTTTAAACATACTTGGGGTGTCATTATCTCGGGATTTATCTTGGAAAAATCATATTACCTCTCTTGTAAAATCTGCTTCCAAGAGATTAGGTGTTCTAAGCCGACTTCGTACCTTCTTTACCCCTGCACAGTTGTTGACTTTATACACGGGTTTTATTCGCCCCTGTGTAGAGTACAGCTCTCATGTGTAGGGAGGCTCCCCACGTACAGCTCTCCTCAACAAAGTGGACTCAAAGGCTTTTCGTCTCACTAACTTTCCTCCTCTTACTGGCTCCCTTCAACGTCTGTCTCTTTGCCGCACTGTTGCATCTTTAACTCTTTTATGTCGCTACTTCAGTGATCACTGTTCCTCTGAACTATCTGCTGGCACCCCTCCACCACTACGACGGGAGCGTAGCACCCGTCTGGCAACAAACTTTCATCCCTTTTCTGTCCAGCTCTCTAATGCAAGAGTTAACCGTTACTCCCAGTCCTTCAAGTATACAACAGGTCAACTCTGGAACTGTTTTTCTTTGTCTGTATTTCCTACTTACTATAATCTTCCGTCTTTCAAACGCAGTTTTTCCAGGCATCTCGAAATGAAAGGATCTTAAATTTGGCTCTCTGTTGTATTGTTTTTGTTTTTTTCTTGGAAGGAACGGTTTGCAGGCTCCTGGCCTTTGGTTTTTTCTTAATGCATAAAAAAAAAAAAAACGAAGAGCTTCGAGGGGGGGAGGCATTTTGCTTGTAATTTACTTCTTTGAATGAGGCAAGACTATCTGCTAATATTAAGGACGGACCATATTGTGCGGACCTTAAGATTTATCTGGTCTGTGTAACTTTTCTGTACACCTATACCCATCATTTTCTTTAGGGGTCTTAGAGTATCTATCCTCTCTGTCTTTCAATCAGTCAGTCAGTCTCTGTATTTGTTTATCTGTCTCTGTCGATCTATCAGTCTAGGTATCTATCTATCTATCTACCTATCTGCCCATGTCAGACATTCTCTTTCTCTCTCTCTCTCTCTCTCTCTCTCCTTCAATCCTTTCATCCGATAAGACCGTAATACAGTATATAGGAAAATGAGCTTGAGAGAGAGAGAGAGAGAGAGAGAGAGAGAGAGAGAGAGAGAGAGAGAGAGAGAGAGAAAACAAGAAGGAAGTGAAGAAAAAGAAGTTAGGTGGTAGCCTACTCTTAACAGGAAGCATAGCTGAGCCATGTTTTGCTCTCTCTCTCTCTCTCTCTCTCTCATATTTTGTAGTTCATTAACTCCCTGCTTTCCTCTCCCCACCGGTTTCTCTCCTGCCTTTTTCTTCCTTCTCCTCCCCCTCATATTCTTCCCTTTTCTGTTCTTCCCTCCTCTCCCTTCTCTCTTTTCTCTCCCTTTCATCCCCCATTTTCTTCTTCCTCTTCCAATCCCTTTGTGGCTTCCCACCCGTTTTCTTCCTCTCCTCCCTCGTTTCTCTCCCCCTCCTGTCCCCTTTCTCCCCTTTTCCCATTTTCTTCCTCTTGCTCCACATTTCATACGGTATTCTTTCTATATTCTTTCTCTATCATCCCGCTCTTCTCCTTTCTTTCTGTCGTCTTCCCCATCCATCCTTTGTATTCCCTTTTCCACTTCTTCCTTTCTCCAATCATTTTTCGTCTCTTTTCCGTCTTCAGATAATATTACTTTTCCACTGTACAGTAGATAAGTTAGTGTAGAATACACACACACACACACACACACACACACACACACACACACACACACACACACACACACACATATATATATATATATATATATATATATATATATATATATATATATATATATATATATATGTATATATATATATATATATATATATCTATCTATATATATATATATATATATATATATATATATATATATATATATATATATTCTTTCTTTTCAGTCTTTCCTATGAAATACCAAAGGCAGTTTTCATTGCTGCATGGTGGTCCATCTCACTTTTCACTGCCGAATTCGGCTGGAGGGTTTCGTTGGTGGGTAGAACTTCTTTCTTTGCTTTCCTTACCTTCATCTCATAGAATCAGATATCGTAGTCGTAGTCTTATCTGTAACAAACAGCCTTGAAAAGATAGTTAAGTTTGTTGCTGTTTGCTTTCCTTTGTATTCCTTGGTACACTCTTCTCATCTTTCCCTTTTCCTCCTGTTCCCAGTTTTTGTGTCTTGTTCCTGTGTCTCTTTCCCTTCCCCATTTTTCGCTATCTCCTTCATTCTCCCTTTTCTCTCCCCTCTCCCCCTCTTTCTTCCCCTCACCTTCCTTTCTTCCTCTTCCTTCCTTTATTGTCCCCTCTCATATCGTTTATTTTCCCCTCCCTCCATTGTTTCTCTCTCTTATTTGCTTTTTATCTTCCCTCCTTTCTCTTCTCTTCCTTCATTTTCTTCCCCTTCCCAATTTCTCTTTCCCTTCTCACCTTTTCCCTTCTCTCCCTGTTCCCTTCTCCTCTCCTTCCATATTTCCATTCCATTTTCTCTCCCTCTTTCCCTTCATTTTCTTCTGCCCTCCTCCCCCTCCCTTTCCTTCTACTTCCCTCCTTCTACTTTTTTCCCACTCTCCTCCATCTCTCCTCACTTGTCTTGCCTGCCTTCCTCCTCTCCTTCCTCTTTTCCACTATCCTTCCTCTCCCCACTTTTTTCTTCCCTCTCTTTTCTTCCACTCTCCTCTCCTCCCTTTTCGTACCTCCCTTCCTTCTCCCCTTCTTTTTCTTCCACTCCCATCTTTCTCCCCTCCAATTTCTTCCCCTCCCCCTCCCCTCGGCCGTAATGAGTGTGATGGTGTTATGAGTGTTGGTGTCTCACACTCATCAACACCTTATTACTATGCAGATGAGCCTATTCACAACTCCCAGAATCCCACACAGTCACCTTTACCCTCCTTCCTTCCTTCCTCACTTCCCACCTCTGTTTTTGCTGCCGTCTTACCCTACCTAATCTTTCTGCAGCTCCTCCTTCCTGATCTTTTCTACTTGTGTTTACTCCTTTCCCGCCCTTCTTCGCCCTTTTACAGCTGTGTCTTGTTCTTCTCCCTTTGTTCTTTGTTCCTCCCTTTCCGCCTTGGTTCGTTTTACAGCTCCTTCCCCATCTCACTTTGTTTTTACCCCCTTCCCCCCTAACCTAGTTGTCTTACAGCTCATTTTAGCTCCTCTGGCTCCGTTTTTAGTTTTTTCTTGCTCTTCATAGTCTTTTTAAAGCTCCTTCCTACTCCCTCTTTTTCAGTTTTTAGTCTCTTGCTCATCATAGTCTTTTACAACTACTCTCTCTCTCTCTCTCTCTCTCTCTCTCTCGTCTCTTCTTGCTCTTACTCTTTATACAGCTCCTTCCTGCCCTTCCGTCTCTGTTTTTTAGTCCCTTCTTGCCCTTCTTTGTCCTTGTACAGCTCCTTCCTGCTCTTCTCTCTTTGTTCCTAAAATCTTTTTAATTACGTTCCATCCCCGTCCTTTCCGCCTTTTTTTTTTTTTTTTTTTTTTTAACCTCTGTCTCCCGTGATTCGTCCATTCAATTAACCGTGCTCCACAGATTCGTTCATTTGTAACGCTTCCGCAGCCCCCTACCAGATTACACACACACACACACACACACACACACACACACACACACACACACACACACACACACACACACACACACACACACACACACACAGTCACCTGTCCCCTCTCCTTTCTTTGTTTTTGGGACTTATTTTTTCCCACCGCTCTCCTTTCTAGCTGCTTAGTTCATCTACCCCTTCATCAGTTCCCCCCCCCCTTCTTTCTCTCATAAGTCGTCCTTCAACCCCATCAGCCCAGGGACGTCATTTTCTGTTTATTGTGGCTAACGGTGGGCTATTTTATTTAGTTTTGGGGACCCCCCTCGCAGTGAAGGGATTATTGAAGGATTTTAGTCAACAACTATGTAAGTGGTGGATGGATTACTTTGTCCATTCACTTGTCCATTAACCTTTCCGTCTACTTGTATATCTGTCCACCCATATATCTGTCCATCCATCAGTCGATCCACTTATCCATCCATCCATTGATCAGTTTACTTATCCATCTCTTCACATATCCCCCTGTCATTTTATCCATCCATCAGCCCATCCACTTTTTCATCCATCTATCCACTTATCCATCCACCAGCATATACACCCACCCAGTTATCCATCCATGTCGTTATCCATTCACTTACACACCCTTTGTTAACCTACTTTTCCAAACATTTTCTCTCATTTTATATAAGGTAATTACAGTATTTAATTCTATACAGGATCTGGTTATCTTGCTATCTTATCTTTAGAAACGAGTCCATCAGCAAATCGATCTCTTATGAGCTCTATCTGCCTGTCTTTCTATTGGTTTATTTCTCTGTATTATAGCGTGACGATGCAGCCTGTAAGGGACTGCTTCGACAAAAGGTTCTTCAGGCAGTTCTACCCTTTCTGCTCTACCCGTGTCCCCAGCATATCATTCATAGTCGTTCCGAGTCCTCCCCAGTCCCACTTAATCCTCTTAGTTCCTCCATCAATCCTTTTCATTCTTTTTAGCTTTCCCCGACTCTCTCCGATCCCCCTTGCCAGTTTCCAATCTTCCCCCCCCCCCTTTTTTTTTTCAGTTTCTCTTTAGGCATTCCTAGCCCTCCCCAGTCAAATCTAACTTCCACCCAGCCCTCTCCAGCCTCCCACATAGTCTCTTGCAAATCAAAGTCTGCTTCTTCATGCTTCACTCCATCCCTGCTTGTTGTCCTGTCAGTCCTTCCTTGCCCTTGGTCTCTCTTAGCCCTCTTTAGCTCCCCTTATCCCTCCTCAACCCTCTCTACTTTTCCTCAGTCTTCTTTAGTCTCCTTTTCCCCACAACCCTCTTTAACCCTCTCGCTTCTCTCAGGTCCTCCCCACAACCCTCTTCAGTTCTACGTCGGCCCGTCGATGCTACACTCCCTTCCTTTGTAACACGCCCTCAGTGCTCCGCGGCCCTAGTTTCCCTCTAGCTCTAGCGCATTCTACTTCTCCCCAGCCCTGCCTATTTCTCTCCACCCCTCTCCACTTCTCCCCAGCCCTACCCACACGTTCCTCCAGTGCCAAGTCAGCCTGTTTGTGCTTTCTAACCTCCATTTTACTGCCTCTTCAGTCCTCTTCCTCTCTTAGTGTCTCCTCAGCCCTCCCTAATTCTCCTCAGCTCTCCCTACTTTTCCCCAGTCCTCCATACAATCCTCACCCCTCCCCACTTCTCCCCAGGCCTCTGTGTTTTTCCAGATCCCTCCCACTTCTCTTCAAGCATTTCGACTTCTCCCCAGCCCTCTCCACCTCTCCCCAACCCTCCCTACTTCTCCCTAGCCCTCTCTACTTCTCCCCAGCCCTCTCTACTTCTCTCCAGCCCTCCCGACCTCTCCCCGGCCCTCACTACTTCTCCCCGGCCCTCGCTACTTCTCCCCGGCCCTCGCTACTTCTCCCCGGCCCTCCCTACTTCTCCCCAGCCCTCCCCACTTCTATCCAACGCTCCCCACTCCTCCCCAGACCTTCCTACCACTCCCCACCCCTCCTTACTCCCCAGGCCTGCCTTCCTACCCCCTGCAGTGCCAGGCGGACCGGTTCATGCTTCACTCCCTTCCTATTTACTGGCTTACTCGACCAAGAACACACCGCTCAGGGCTTGACGGATTGTGGTGGTTGTGGTAGTGGGAAGGGGGTCACTGTGGTGGTTGTGGTAGGGGGAGATGTGTTGGTGAGATTTTTTGATCGTGGGGCGGTTGTGATGGTAGGATGGTTATGGTGGTGGTGTGATTGTGAGGTGGATGTGATAGTGAGATAGACGTTGTGGTGGGTAGTTGTGGTGATGGGTGGTTGTCGTGGTAGGGTGGTTGTGATAGTTGAGAGGTTGTGGCGGTGGAGAGGTTGTTGTGGTGGATGGTTGGGATGGTGGGGTGATTGTGGTGATGGGATGGTTGTGGTGATGGGATGGTTGTGGTGATGGGGTGGTTGTGGTGGTGGGGTGGTTGTGGTGATGGGGTGGTTGTGGTGGTAGGGTGGTTGTGGTGGTGGGGTGGTTGTGATGGTGGGATAGATGTGGTGGTGGGATGGTTGTGGTGGTGGGATGGTTGTGGTGGTGGGATGGTTGTGGTGGTGGAGTGGTTGTGGTGGTGGAGTGGTTGTGGTGGTGGGATGGTTGTGATGGTGGGATGGTTGTGGTGATGGGGTGGTTGTGGTGGTGGGATTGTTGTGGTGGTGGGATGGTTATTGTGGTGGGGTGATTGTGGTGGTGGGATGGTTATGGTGACGGCGTGGTTGTGGTGGTGGGATGGTTATTGTGATGGGGTGGTTGTGGTGGTGGGATGGTTATGGTGGCAGGGTGGTTGTAGTGGTGGGATGGTTATTGTGGTGGGGTGATTGTGGTGGTGGGGTGGTGGTGGAGGTGAGGTGGTTGTGGACTGGCTGTGGAGTGGTTGAGGTGTTAGAGGTAGATAAGGCGGTGGACTGGTTGTGGTGGTGGTGATGCAGATAAGTGTGGCAGTGGTTGTGGTTGAAGGCTGGTAGTGAAGAAGGAAGTGATGGTTATGGAGCTACTAGTTAAGGAAGTGGTGGTAGTGGCGGTTGTAGTAACGGTGATGGTGGTTGTAATAGGGCCGTTGTAATAGCAGTTGTTGTGGTGTTGGTAGGGATGGTTAACTTAATAGAGGTGATCGTTTTGGTGTGATGTATATAAAAAGTGATGACTGTGATGATTATAGTTGCGATGATGGTGGAGGGAGAGCAGTGACAATGGTGGGGTGGAGGGTGAATCGGTGGATGGATATGTGGATGAATGGATGAGTGGATGGATAAATGGATGGCTGTAACTCTAAATGTATGGTCCAGTGGACTGATGGAGACGTATATGGACGGAAAACTGGATAGATGAATAAATGAATACGTTAATGTATTGTCGAAGGAATAAGTGGACGGATATATGAGTTAGATAAGCGGATGAAGGATAGATACATAATTGGATGGACAGATTAGTGGGGGAGTAGATAAGTGGAGTGACATACATGCAAATTAAAGGGTAAGTGGATGGATGGTTTAGGGGATAGATGTACTGAATAGATGGTTTAATTGATGGACGATTAAGTGAACACGTAGATAAGTGAATTCAGGAATAAGTAGATGGATGAATGTGCTGACAGTTAAGTGAATGGACGGATAAATGGATACGTGGATATGTGTATGGGCGGATATATTGCTCGGTAAGTGGACAGACATAAACGATAAAATATAAATGGCTTATTGGAAAATGGATGGACGGATTAGGAGACAGATGTATGGATGTGTGGATATATATTAGTGGATGCTGAAAATATGGAAGATGAAAACTATGGTCAATAAAAAATAGTCAGCTTTCTCTTTTCTGGCATTGCTCCGCTTGCTTTGATTGTCAGAGTTCACTCATTTTTTTCCAGGAATATTTTCAGTATTAATTTGTTGGCGACGCAGAAGCCTTAGCTAATTGCAACTGAGTCAGTTTCTTTGTATATATGCATGTATGAATGTATGTACACTGTGTATATATGTGTCTGTATATACTTATGTATGTATGTATGTAAGCTAATAAAATATCTCGTAAATGCCCGATCCCATCTGGAGCATAACTGGTACTTGGTATATACAATGTGTGTGGCTCTGGGAAAAGTTATTCGATTTTGGTACAGGTCAATCGACGATCATGATTAGAAGTCAAAGTTCAGGGCGTGGCATTATCTCATGAATGCCTGGACTGATTTGGCTCAAACTTGGCACACACGTTATGCACGGGGATGGGTATCAGTGATTTGATTTTGGTGAAGGCTGATCTAAGGTTATGGGTTAAGTCGAAGTTCAGGCGTGGCCAATGCCGGTCCTAGTTTTTCTGAGGCCCTACGCTGGATATCATTTGGAGGCCCCCCCCACCAATTTTTATTTACATTTCTCCCCGTACCTTATATATTCACCCCTCAAGTTATACCCCTATCCTGAGCAATGTAAAGTAAAGGCGACATCACACTAGGACAAAAGTGGCTAACATGCGAGCCAGTTCTGCAAGCTGCTAGCCAAACTGACTTACGGTGAGCGATATTTCGCTTGTGAGGCGAAATGGATATTGGTGGCATTAGAACTCATGTGAGCCTGTGTTAATTTTGTAATTGGTGAGAAAATATTCTGTTACTTACAGAAGGAAACTTTAACTAAGATTGTCAAGTAAATACAGTTTAATTCTTGTGTTATTTATTCATTTTTATTTTTTTTCTTGTAACATGAAATAAATATTTGGACACTCGGTTCACCAGCCTCGGAGGCCGTCTGTTTTGTCTCCAAACAACAAGTAGAAATCAGATTTGGATATGGATCCTGCTGCAAGGAAAACTCTGGTAAACTGCTTTGTGGCTCTGGAGTTGCTAAAGTACGTGAGGCACTTACGGAAACTGAGGAAAAGAGAATGGGTACTCCGTTGTGGTTTGTTTATAAATGACCACGAGATACCAAGGCAGACGACACTGTTAGCTGTTTTGGCTCGCAAAAAACCACGAGTATGATGGACACTCGTCTCTGCTAGCCGTTTTGCCTCACAAAAGCCGCTCGCATGTTAGCCACTTTTGGTCTAGTGTGATGCCGCCTTAAAAAACTTGCACTGCATAATGTTTTATTCTTTGAATAATAATAAAATAATGATACCTTGTGTGAAACTATAATTTACAAATAATTATTACTCAGATATATAAAAACAGAAATGGTCATTGCCATATAACTCCATAGTGACAAAAAGGCTACAACATTATATATTTTGTAAGATTATGAATTACTACTATTTAGAAAAGGAAAAATTTAGAGCTAAAATGCCTAATAGTGGCATATAGGTTGCAATAAAAATACTGAAACAAAAACATGTAACATCAGTAAAAATACCATTATAATCGGTAATAATTCTGAAATCTACACCAAAACGCTGTAGGCTCTCATATATAAGTAATCATAATCCACAGAAAGATTGAAGATTCTAATGTTATACTATAAGTAGCGATAATGAATATTATTATTATTACACAAGGAACTTTAGCAATTAATTTAGACTTTCACCCTCCTGCATCTTCTTGAGGCGAAGTCGTCTATTACATCATCATAGCTGAGATGCTTCTCAAGCTCTTTGTTGATACTAATGACAGCAAGTGAAATGAAAAAGTTACCACTCAGCTAAATGTCACCCCCTATGGCTGTCACCCGGGGAGGCCGCCCCCCTGCCCCCCCCTTAGTACGCTACTGTATCTGATTATTAGGGGGTTTAGTCTTTGCGGTAGTATGTCGGACCAATTAACCAAAATCAAGGAGACTTGATTTTGTTGAAATAGACCAGTGTTTACGGTTGACACCACCACTGACACTTGCATCTTTCTTAGAAGCCATAGCCAGGGCTAAGTAGAAGTGGAATGAGGTAAGAAGAAGACAAAATACTCGGAACACACCCAGACATGCAGTGTAAGTAATCCAAGTCATCACGCCGTCACTCAACATTATCTGTGGCCTTCCTGTAACCTATTCTCATTTTCACCGAGTCTGGCACCATCAGTGATGTCCTCAACGCCTGCACTGTTGATGCAAATCCTCTGCATTAGGTGAGCCTCTTTTATTTTACCTTGAGAACCCATATAAAGGCAATACAAAAAGGTATATCCAGTACTGAGGACCTTTATGAATGCTATAGGTGTTGATGACATCACTAACGGTGCCAGACTCGGTGAAATGGAGTATAGCAGCAAAATGCAGTCCATAGACCTTAAATAGATAATTCATAGAAATATTCTTACTCTTGCATATAATAACTCGGTAAGACCATTAAAAAAAAAATATTTTCAGTGATCACCATTACATTAGCCTTTAAGATCCTCATCTGTCAAACTGTACCAACTGTGCATGATTAGCTATGCGTGCAAGCATATCTTTAGAGTAAGTAAATTTGACACATGACCCTCGTGAATTTTTTAGGCATTCTGATGAAAGAAGACCTCAATTTACAATTTTTGTTTTTAGCCTATTTCTTAGCTTGGTTTTGAGAAGATTAACTTTGCTGAATACTTTTTCACATTCAGCATTAGGATGAGTGGCCACAAAATTTACTGCCATGCTAGCTTTCAACCCAAAATTATCGTACAAACGGTACGATAATAGAATATGGTATCGTACATCGTTCCAGAGGCAATGTTATCGTACACATACGATAATTATCGTACGATAGCAACACTGTCAGCAACTCGGCTGATCTCCTGTAGTGGAGCACTCAGTATAGCCGTCAGAATTTAATGTTCAAAACCACTAAGCAAATTTCTAATTACCAATGCTTTTTGTTACTCTAAAAGACCAATATTATTTTTGCCTGCAATGATTCAGTTATTATTGTTTATACAACGTTCACGCACGTGGAACCATTTAATCAATATAAGCACCATTCTCGATGTAGGCCTACTTCATTTGTTAAATTTTTATTTATTGGTCGGAGGCCCTACGCACTGAGCGCGGTGAGCGTATAAGAAGGACCGGCCCTGGGCGTGGCATCTGATTGTTCTCTAAGCAATTTTGACCTATTTTTTCAGGAAGAAATGAAAGGAACGAACTTCAGTTTCTTCTCATTTCAATTAAGTTTGGATCTCTAGACCTAACACTAAAAAAAATATTCTAGCCTAACAAGACTAAGCTAATCTAACCTAAGAAAAATATGGAAATTATTGGGATTGTTATGCTGAGTGTTTTTAGGCCGACTCCTCGTACTAAAGACACTAGCTACTGAACGGGGTCCTTTTTCCGGACCGGACGTAATGCAATAACAAGGGAACAGGACATAAAAACTAGGCAGTCCACCTTTAACACATATATTACCTTAATTACAACACCTTAACAATATCACATAAAATGGTATTATAAACAGAGGATACAAACATACAGAGTTACGTTATTGTAATATGGGATATTCACACACTCCTTAATTATGGTTTATAACAGGTTAAGAGTCCGTAGGGGGGATGGGATTCACTTGTATCAAAGTCCAAATGGTCTTAGCGTGTCGGGGCAATGAAGATGTCGGGGCTTGAGGAGCCGAGGAGGGATTATTACTATAAATTAACAAGGGAGGTAGAGCACTAGAGTTCACTGTTTATGCTCGGCGCGGCGACTCTCGCCCGCGCATACACTGGCAAGGGGACGGGAGACTACTCTAGATTGGACTTTGGGAGTGCACTGTTCGGATGAACCCAGAACTTATAGACTTTGTTGGGGGATGGTATTTACGGACACTCTTTGGTATAATCCCACTGGTTCACTCTGTCACTGGATCACTACAGGGAAGAGGAAGTCACTATTCTTGCCCGAGTTTCTGGGGCGATATCACTTTGTCACTGTAAGGTGTAGGTCCTCACTCTGGTCACGGTGCAGGGAGACCCTCTTGCCTGGGGTCTCGACCTGTTGTAGGTCCTCCTCTGGTCACTGTGAAGGGAGGCCTGTCTGCGTCGGCCCTAGGGACTGGGGCCAAACAGGTGTAGCAGACGGGCCTGACGTCGTAGGGTCTGCGGCAGGGGGAGGTCGGCGTTGACGGGTTGCCGGGCTCGCCTAGGGGTCCGAGGACTGTGGAAGTCTACCGGGGAACGCGCCGTCAGGTGTGGGCTGCGGCCTCGTCTCCCGTTGGTGCCTGGGGAAGACAAGAATTTCCCGGGGGTAGGAGGTAGGTCCCGACTGGGACCAGGCCTCTGTTCAGGTGACACTTTAGAGGTAACTCCCCCGGGTGGTGTCCGGCTACTCCTGCAGGAGTTAGCTGGCTCGAGAGGACACATGGAGGCCGTGGTCTCCTTTACACTTATGGAGGGTAGCGCAGAGGCGACTCTCCCTCTTGTCTTTGTGATTGCCGTGGCACCAGGTTGATCGGTCCTGGGACCCACTTGTGGCGGTGTGTGAGGGTCTCTTACCCTTAGAGTGGCTAGGGGCGTGAGCCCCGTACAATCCACTATTGGGCCTCCTGCCCTATTTGTTATAGAGGGCTCACAAACCACGTCAAAGGACCTCCTGTCCTGGTAGTGGCAGAGGGTATTACGCCCTCGTGGCTCACTGTGGCAGAGGAGACAAGCCCCTCGTGGCTCACCTGAGTTACTGCGGCAGAGGAAGGAACTTCCTCATGGCTCGCGGTGGCAGTAGGTGGAAACACCCTGTGGCTCACCTAGGGACCTCCTGTCCCGTTGGGGTGAAGTTGTGGTCGTCACCACACGACTACGAGGGACTGACGTATCAGTCCCACCCCACTGCTGTCGAGGGTTAACCCGCCGTATAACTTGTTGCGGGTCTGGGCTCACCTGGTGTTGAGGTAGTTGCGGGGAGAAGGGGCCCAGGTCAGAGGTGGTCGGATGACCCTCTTGTCCCGGGTCACTAATCTGACCGTTATCTCCTCCTCGGGTGGTGGGGTGGTGGTGGCCCGGTGGTGGTGTGGGGGGTGGCGGGGCGGAAGGTCCGGTCGCGGGCATTTTACCACCGTCGTCGTGAAAAAATCACGACCCGTGACTGCAGGTGGTAGGTGATGGTGTTTGGTGTCATGTTGACTGGGGTGAGGTGATGCAGGAGGTTGGTCCAGTGGTTGGTCATTCTGGTTGTTTCGTGGGCTGGGTTGATGAACAGCCTGATGGAGGATGGGTGGTTCGTGCGGCGTAGACGGCGAAGAAGCTGGTGCGTCTGTCGGATTCTGATGGGCGGCTGGCCGTGAGATATCCACTGGACGCGGGTGATTTTCATGCTGGTGGTTGCTGCTTGGTGGGGCGGCTGTAGCTGAATGCTGGCTAGGGTTGGCGGGTTGGTGCTTATATGGGGGATGGGTCGGTGGTTAGGGGATTTGAGACTTTGGGGAATTGGGACATGGGGTATTTCCATCACCCGAGGTGCAGAGGGAGAGTGATGGGGGAGATGTTTGGCGTAGGGGGACTTAGAGGTGGGGTAAGGTTGGTTGGCTGGTTACCGGGGGTGGTGTTGGTGTAGATCTGGGTGGTGGCGTGAAAGGCGGCCTGATCTAGTAGTGGTGGTGGTAAGGGTGGGTGTGGGTGGTGAGGGTGGCTGAGCACGTGGTGTTGGTGAGGGTGTATGGGTGGTGGGAGGTGAGGGGGGTGGCCTGGTTGTGTGGCGGGTATAGTGAGCATGGTCGCTGGGTAGGGCGGGTGCGTTTGCTTGGGTGGTTCTGGGCGTGGTGCGGGCGCAGGTGGGCGAAGGTGGAGGAGTATGGTTTGAGGAGGCAGTGGTTTGGGTTGATGGAGAGGTAGGGGATGGAGGAGGTGTGGTGTGAGGGGTGGTGCGTGAATGGGTGGGGGAGTGTGGTGTGGGCGTTGTTGAGCATGTGGTGGTGGTGGGTGGTGGTGGTGTAGGCGGCGGCTGAGGTGAGTCAGGATCTGGGGTGGTGGGGGGTGGGGTGTTTGTTGGTGTGGTGGTGGGTGGGGGTGGTGGGGTGGGCGGCGGTTGTGTGGGGTCATGGTCTGGGGTGGTGGGGGGTAGTGAGGTGGTAGGTGAGGTACTGGGTGGGGGTGAGAAGTAGTAGGCGTGGTAATTTCCGGAAGTGTCGTCATGGCCAGGTGGTCGGGTAGGGGTGCTGGGCGTGTGGTTATTGTTGGGTGGGTAGAAGGGTCGCACGTGGCGGTTGCGATACGTGCGCTGCTGGCCGTGTTGATTGATGATGACTTGATACGGGTTGGGGACTTGAGTTATGGTGAAGGGTCCGATGAATCGTGGTGCCATTTTGTTAGGAGTAGGTAGTTGGGCATGACGACAGATTGTCCTGTTTTGTAGGGGTTGGTGTGGATGGTATCGGGTGTCAGGTCTTGTTTTGCTTTTAGGTGTTGGAGGCGTCGTTTTTTATGGTGAAGGGGGTCAGATGGGGAGGGTGGTGAGTGTGGCTGGAGGTGGTGGCGGAGCGGGAGCAGGATCGGGGTTTCCCCGAATACTCGCTCGTGTGGTGTTATGCCGTCTTCTCGCGGGCATGTGTTCAAGCCCCATTGAACTATTTTGACGTGGGCAGGCCAGTCTTCATTTCCTGTTTGTGTGATGCGAGTGCGGACTTGATTTAGGAGGGAGCGATGGCTTCTTTCACAAATGCTGTTGCCTTGTGGCCAGTAGGGGGATGAGTGGGAGATGTGGAATCCGAATATTTTAGCTAATTCCTGCCAGACTTTTCCGGTGAGTTCTGGTGCATTGTCGGAATGCAATGCCTGGGGAATGCCAAAATATGGGAACACGTGGCGAGTCAAAGCATCAGCGACAGATACTGCACTGTGATCTTTAGCAGGACAAGCTATGATGAATTTTGAGTAGACGTCGACGAAGGTGATAATATATTTATATCCTGCCTTGGGGGTGAGTGGTCCGACGACGTCAAGGGATAGCAGTTGCCAAGGTTTAGTGGCCATAAGTTTTCCGGATGGGCCTGGTGTGCGGGTGATATCTTTTCCTAGCGCACAGGCTCGGCAGGATTGCACGATGGTTTTGGCGATGGTGGTGGGGTTCGGTGTCCAGTATATGTCATTGAACACTTGGGTGAGTTTCTTGGTGCCCAAGTGGATTCCGTTGTTGGCATGGAGGTGGAGCATGGTGTCATGGGCGGCTGTGGGGCTTAGGACTATGTGGCCGTTAGGGTCAAACAAGTGTTCGCCATGCAGGTGGAGCTTGCTGAAAATATGAGGCGGAATCCAGGTAGGGCGTTGGTTGTCTTGCCACATCTTAATCAGGTCGGGTTCTGGTGTGATGGCATTAATGGGTAGTCTTGATAGGGCGTCGGCGTTCAGGTGTGGAGCTTGCCTGGACGGTACGATATTTCAAAAATCGTATTCTTCTAAGGTTCTCGCGCCACCTAGTGAGCTGGGCGTTCGTGGTGTTGGACTGGCGCAACCATTGTAGGGACTGGTGGTCCGTGATGATGATCACATGGGTGCCTGAGATGTATGAGCGGAAGTACTCCAGTGACCATATTATCCCTAGGCATTCACGTTTGGTGGCCAGAATTTTTTCCGCCGAGTTGAGGGTGCGGCTGGCACAGGCGATGATGTGTTCGTGGGCCGTCCTGTACTTGTGCAAGGACTGCCCCTATTGCGTGGAGGGAGACGTCCGTGTACAGGCGGAATGGTAGGTTGTAGTCCGGAAAGGCGACGACTGGGGCGGAGGTGAGTTTGGCTTTGAGAGTGGTGAATGCGATGTGTCGGGGGTTCAGTCCAGGCGAAGGTTCTCCCTTCTTTGTCAGATCGTGCAAGGGTTTTGCGATGTTCACTGAAGCCTTTCACGAACCGCCGATAATAGGATGTTAGTCCTAGGAAGGCCCTGGTTTCGTGCACGTCGCGGGGTGGTGGAATGTTGGCGATTGCACGCAGCTTGTCGGGGTCGGGGGAGATGCCTTCTGCGTTGATCAGGTGTCCGAGAAAGGAGACTGATCTTTCAGCTAACACACATTTGCTGGGTTTTAGCTTCAATCCGGCCTGTCGTATGCGGTGGAAAACCTGTTTGAGGCGGTGGAGATGGTCGGCCCAGGTATGGCTGAAGACAATTACGTCATCCAGGTAGGCTAAACAGGTTTCCCAGGTGAGTCCGCTCAGCACTGATTCCATTAGGCGGGAGAAGGTCGCAGGGGCGTTGCAGAGTCCAAAGGGGAGGACGTTGAATTCGTAGTGCTTCCCGTTTGATGTAGAAAAAGCGGTTTTGTGCTTGTCGTCGTGTTGAACTGGAACCTGCCAATAGCCTGGTTGGAGGTCTAAGGTAGAGAACCAGGTGCATCCATGTAGTGAATCTAGGGAGTCGTCGATCCTGGGTAGTGGCATAGCGTCTTTGATGGTAACGTCATTTAATTTTCGGTAATCGACGCAGAACCGCATGGTTCCGTCTTTTTTCCGCACGAGTACTACAGGTGATGACCATGGGCTGGTGGAGTTTGATATGACACCGGCATCTAGCATTTCTTGAACCTGCCGGTCTTCTTCAGCCCGTTGTTTAGGATTTTTTCTGCGAGATGGTTGGCGAATGGGAGGTCCTGTAGTGTGAATTTCGTGGCTGAGGTAGGTGGTATGGCCGAGATCAGTGGGGCCGACGGAGAATAAGTCCTGGAAGTCCAGGAGTAGTTGGTGGAGGCTGTTTGACTGGGCTGGGGAGAGATGTGGTGGTTTGTTGGGGTGGGTGGGGTGATGGGGGGGTGGTGTTGGGCATGGTTCTGCCTCTTCTGTGTCGCCGATTATGAGGCCTCGGGGCAGGGTTAAAGGTGTTGTGGCGAGATTAGCAATACGTATCTGGTGGGTGTTGGGAGGGAGGAAAGTGGGGGAGACTAGGCAGGATGATAAGGGCCCGTTGGGGATGGATGGTGAAAAAAGGACTGATGTACTTGAGGGTCTGGTGAGCGTCACCCATGCTTCGTGGTGGGGTGGAATGGTAATGGTGGAGGCAATTGTGGCAGGGAATGTGGGGTTTTGTGATGGCATGGGTGGAGGGGGGGGTTGGGGTGGGAGGGAAGTTACTGAGGTCCTTGGGGAGTGTAAGCTTGGGTTACAGGAACAGGTGGGCTGGAGGTGGAGCGTGTGGTGGTGTGTTGTGTGGGTGGGAGGTGTGGGGGTGGTGATGGTGTTTTTTTCTCTTTTTTTCTTGTCGGTGTATGCTTGGTTGGGTTGGGCTGGACCGAAGTGGAGGCGACGTTGATAGCAATCAATGGTCGCGTGGAGTTTCTGCAGCAGGTCCAGGCCAAGGTAACCATCATATTGGCTGCAGGAGGAGTCAAAAATGATGAATGGGTGGTTGGTGGAGACTCGTTGGTGGGTGGTAGTTTGTAAGGCCCTGGTTTCCCCACGGATGGGTAGGGGGCCATCCCCGGCGTCAACGAGGTTGGCTGAAGTGGGGAGAAGTGGGCCGAATGCTGCGATGTGGCGGGAGTAGAAGTGGGAGTAGAGACAAGATCTGGCTGCTCCCGTGTCCACCAGTAATCTTGTCTTGACCCCATTCAGCCATATCTTGTTGTAGACTGGGGGTTTGTAGGTTTTTGAGGTGGCCCCCGCCACCGTGGGGAGGTGCGGGGGCGGGCCTAAAAATCCATCTGCTGAGGATGGGGGTAGTCGTCGTGCTCGTCTTCTTCCGGTCCTCGGTAGAGCAGTGGTGGTATGTCGTCCTCCTGGGCGTCGTCTTCAAGGGAGGTTTTGTTGAGGGTTCTTTCGCCGATTCGCCTTGAGTTGTTCCCTTATGTCATGAAGGGGGCAGGTGCGGCTGCAAGCCGTGAACTCCCAAGGGTTTATACTGATTACGTTCCCTTGTTCCCTGGGGTTGTGGCGCTTCCTGTGCGGGTAAGCCCGGGGTACTGTGGGGGGCGGGTCTGCAGGCGTCTGGTGGGGCGTCGGCTTGGCTTTTGGTGGGAGGTTGTGGTTTGTGGGGAACTTTGTCACTGCGTGAAGCGGTTGTGGTGTGGGACGGGCGGCGGCGAAAGGCGCCTGACGAGCTGCAGGTCTTGGTCCATAGTTCCTGAGGGATCATATATGGAGAAATGTTCCCTGACTATGTTCGGGAGGATCCTCAGCAGGGCGTTGAAGGTATGAGTGTCCCGAGTATGTACTTCAGCTTCGGGATAAGCGGCGGTGACGAGGCGCCGAGCCTGGGTGAAAGTATCATCCAGGTTACCGTCATAGGTGAGGGCGTCGAGTTGTGAGTGCGACAACTCTGCCCATGGAAGGCATGAAAGCCTGTTTCACTATCTGAGTGAACTGGTCCCATGACAGTTCTGGGACTATTTTGGGTGCGACATTTGTGATGATTTTTCCCAGATTCGGTAGTGTGACTGCAATTTTCTCCTTATCTGATTCAAATCCTATGTCTAAAAGGGGTTTGATCATGTCCAAATAAACATCTATGTCACATTGGTCCGGGTTGAATTTTGGTAATTGAATGTGCGGTTTAGCTGCCATTGTGCAAGGTTTCCTTTAACGTTCCCCCGTGCGTTACTCGGATCCAGAACCACCGCTTGCCACCAGTGTTATGCTGAGTGTTTTTAGGCCGACTCCTCGTACTAAAGACACTAGCTACTGAACGGGGTCCTTTTTCCGGACCGGACGTAATGCACTAACAAGGGAACAGGACATAAAAACTAGGCAGTCCACCTTTAACACATATATTACCTTAATTACAACACCTTAACAATATCACATAAAATGGCATTATAAACAGAGGATACAAACATACAGAGTTACGTTATTGTAATATGGGATATTCACACACTCCTTAATTATGGTTTATAACAGGTTAAGAGTCCGTAGGGGGGATGGGATTCACTTGTATCAAAGTCCAAATGGTCTTAGCGTGTCAGGGCAATGGAGATGTCGGGGCTTGAGGAGCCGAGGAGGGATTATTACTATAAATTAACAAGGGAGGTAGAGCACTAGAGTTCACTGTTTATGCTCGGCGCGGCGACTCTCGCCCGCGCATACACTGGCAAGGGGAGGGGAGACTACTCTAGATTGGACTTTGGGAGTGCACTGTTCGGATGAACCCAGAACTTATAGACTTTGTTGGGGGATGGTATTTACGGACACTCTTTGGTATAATCCCACTGGTTCACTCTGTCACTGGATCACTACAGGGAAGAGGAAGTCACTATTCTTGCCCGAGTTTCTGGGGCGACACCTTTGTCACTGTAAGGTGTAGGTCCTCACTCTGGTCACGGTGCAGGGAGACCCTCTTGCCTGGGGTCTCGACCTGTTGTAGGTCCTCCTCTGGTCACTGTGAAGGGAGGCCTGTCTGCGTCGGCCCTAGGGACTGGGGCCAAACAGGTGTAGCAGACGGGCCTGACGTCGTAGGGTCTGCGGCAGGGGGAGGTCGGCGTTGACGGGTTGCCGGGCTCGCCTAGGGGTCCGAGGACTGTGGAAGTCTACCGGGGAACGCGCCGTCAGGTGTGGGTTGCGGCCTCGTCTCCCGTTGGTGCCTGGGGAAGACAAGAATTTCCCGGGGGTAGGAGGTAGGTCCCGACTGGGACCAGGCCTCTGTTCAGGTGACACTTTAGAGGTAACTCCCCCGGGTGGTGTCCGGCTACTCCTGCAGGAGTTAGCTGGCTCGAGAGGACACACGGAGGCCGTGGTCTCCTTTACACTTATGGAGGGTAGCACAGAGGCGACTCTCCTCTTGTCTTTGTGATTGCCGTGGCACCAGGTTGATCGGTCCTGGGACCCACTTGTGGCGGTGTGTGAGGGTCTCTTACCCTTAGGAGTGGCTAGGGGCGTGAGCCCCGTACAATCCACTATTGGGCCTCCTGCCCTATTTGTTATAGAGGGCTCTCTTCCCTCGTCAAAGGACCTCCTGTCCTGGTAGTGGCAGAGGGTATTACGCCCTCGTGGCTCACTGTGGCAGAGGAGACAAGCCCCTCGTGGCTCACCTGAGTTACTGCGGCAGAGGAAGGGACTTCCTCGTGGCTCGCGGTGGCAGTAGGTGGAAACACCCCGTGGCTCACCTAGGGACCTCCTGTCCCGTTGGGGTGAAGTTGTGGTCGTCACCACACGACTACGAGGGACTGACGTATCAGTCCCACCCCACTGCTGTCGAGGGTTAACCCGCCGTATAACTTGTTGCGGGTCTGGGCTCACCTGGTGTTGAGGTAGTTGCGGGGAGAAGGGGCCCAGGTCAGAGGTGGTCGGATGACCCTCTTGTCCCGGGTCACTAATCTGACCGTTATCTCCTCCTCGGGTGGTGGGGTGGTGGTGGCCCGGTGGTGGTGTGGGGGGTGGCGGGGCGGAAGGTCCGGTCGCGGGCATTTTAGGGATACCTAAAGAGAGAGAGAGAGAACAAAATAACTGGAGGCAGATGAAGAAGAAATTAAAAAAAAAAAATGAAAACAATAATTGCTGGAAAAAACAAAATGAACGTTTACCAAGCTAATAAAAATAGCAGAAAACAGAAGGATAATTTCAAAGTGTATGTAACTAATGCATTCAGTTATATGCGTTATATTAACATTTTTAAGGCTACTAAAGTACGATTTACTTCGAGAGAGAGAGAGAGAGAGAGAGAGAGAGAGAGAGTGTTCTAACTGACCTCTTACCCAACGTTGCATCTTGTAAAAGTGGCCTAAAAAAATCCAAGCCTTCGTACACCCTTCCTCACACGACACACCATCCACCCCAAGAGACTTCCCTACTTCTCTCTCTCTCTCTCTCTCTCTTGCTTTCGTTCGGTTTTGGAAATAGTACAAACTTGGCTGTTATGAGAAATGATGATGATGATAATGACGCTGATGATGATGGTGATATAACATAAAAATATTAGTATATACTGTATATAAATTTATGTGCCGTACTAAGAATGATATGGTGGAAAATTATTTTGTGTGTGTGTGTGTGTGTGTGTGTGTGTGTGTGTGTGTGTGTAAAACCCTATGCATGCTAAGGAGGCTAGTGAGAAAAGTTTCTGTTCGGTCGCTGAAGACTGCGATGGTAACAGAAAATTACTGGAAGGAAGAATGGGAAATTGTTGTAACAGATGGAGAACTCTTTCTTGAGAGGACATGAGAAAAGGTATTAGGACAAAGTAGCGGAGTTGCCACTGCCCTTGTGGGAGAAGACTCCCACATTGCCTGAGTCCCTGGATGGCCACTCCACCTGCGGGAGAAGACCCCCAGCGTCCCATGTTACCCACTGAACCTGTGTTCCTCCTCGGGTCCATTCCACCAGGAGAATATTCGCCAAGGACCTATTCCTACCATGGACCTATTTTCCTCTTGTGGCTAATAATGATAAGGTTGTAGAAGTAAAAGTCAGTCTACGGCAATACTACGATGCTGATTATTTCTAATTAGTTCTAATCCTGGCCATGAAGGTTGTCACTTTATCTGCTGTAATAATATGCACATCTACATTCGTTTTAAAAAGTAACACCTGTCGGAGGTGTTTACAGAGTTCATCATGTATCCCCATCGATTTCCACAGACAGACAGGCGGACAGACAGGCAAATTATAATCAGATCAGTCAGTCATTAGTTCCTTAATCTGAAATATGCTGTCTGAGCTCAACCCTCAAATTTACACTTCAGTTTCTGTTCACCCTGCCTGTGCCTCTTTCCCGGTCTTTAGACGCCCCGAAAAACGTATATTTTCAATTTGTACCAATAGACTCTATTGGATTTTCAGCAACGTTTCACAAAATATTAGCAACCGTAATTCGCAGTAAAAAGCTACACCTGTTAAGCTGTTTGGAGAGTTCCCCTTGATTTCCATTGAGGGCAGACAAACAAACAGGCAGACATTCTCTTTAAAACCACCAGTTTTTTTTTTTTTTTTTTTTCCCCGAATTACATTCTTTCTGATCACGTCCAAGAAGACCACAGGCAGGACAAGCTCTGCAGTGCTTGGTAGGGTCACTGTGACCTACACTGGCGGGGAGTGGGGAAAAATTTTCTAGTGCAAAACTAAGAATCAGCTGCGTTGGAGAGCCTATCTCCGCAGCATGCGTGTGACTGGCCGCCACATTGAAACACCCGCACTCGTCGCCTCCATCATGGTAATGCAATTGGAACACCGTTCCTTGCTTGCAGTTTCTGATTCGCTGTTGCTTACATAAGGTGGGCAGTGGGCCATCACATTATATTTTCCAAATTCATCAACTAATTTCAGAAGGCGCGGGCGTCGAGTGTAGTGCAGAAACATCATCAGCGCCGCCCTGTGCCCCTGGTGGCGGGCACACAAACTACGCGGCGTTACCCATGCCATATGAAAACCCTTCCACGCCCCTTCAGGGCCAATGCAGCAATGCTTGTATATCATACTTTTTTCTTTCTTTTTTTGTTTTTTTAATTCATGACACTACAGTAGCAAACCATGAGCGGCTGAGCCAAACCACCCTCTTACAGTATGTCCGACAGGAGAGCTTTTCCGATTCTGAGATAATTGATTAATTTGACGTATTTCTTATCAACATAATACTTTTTACGTTTACCGGTGGTTATCTGTTTAATTTAAACTGCATTTAGAAAAATAACATTTATTCTCATGGTCCCTTAGTTGATGCTAGGGTTTTGATTGGTGGAGGCAGGGGGCCTGCTAATTGAAATTATTCTGATTGGCTGTACTTGCGTTGTCCCTCCTGTCAAGTGTCACCCTTGACGTTATCTGTCAATCAGGAAGAAGGACACTTCGTTATGTCTGCATATAGAATAGTAAAGTGGCCAAAAATATTGTTGTTTGGAGACTCACTGACTCAAGTAAGTGTATTAACCTGTGTAACAGCGATAAATTTTTACAAGTTGCCAATACACCTCTGAAGTTGTGCAGAATATTTTTCTGGTAGTTTTTAATGAGATTTGAGTGATTTTGACCTTCATTTTTTGTCGGAAATGCTTCATTTTGCCGCATTTCCAATCATGAACTTCGACTGGATGAGGAGGTGAAATGAAGTATTTTCAACAGAAAACGAAGGCAAAAATCACTCATAATCGCATATAAAACGACCTGAAAAATATACTGCACAACTGGTTAACCTAATCAGACCTAACCTAACCTAACCTAACTGACAGAAAACGAAAGCAAAAATAACACAAATCGCATCAAAAACTACCAGAAAATATACTGCACAACTGGTTAACCTACCCAAGCAGATCTAAACTAACCAAACCTAACCCAACCCAACATGCTGCAGCAGAATGCTTACCTTAGAGATACGATGGTCCAGATTGTGCTGTATATTTTTCTGGTGGTTTTTGATGCGATTTGAGTGATTTTTGCCTTTGTTTTCTGTCAAAAATGCTTCATTTCACCTCCTCATCCAGTCAAAGTTCATGATTGGAAAAGAGGCAAAATGAAGAATTTCTGACAGAAATGAAGGTCAAAATCATTCAAATCTGATCAAAAACTACCAGAAAAAATACACCGTGTTTTCTCAGTAACTCAGCGGTTTCCTCTGTTTCCGAGTGGAAATGCTTAGTAACGCTTAACTAATCAATATTACACCCGGTGAACAGATTACGTCCTACTTCGTCGGTAGCCATAGTGAGAAGGATTTGAATTTTCCACCAAGAAGGAATCAAAGACCACGCTTCAAATTGATTGGTAGAATACCATCACGTGACATAAAGTATGCCTATGAGTGGGTGAAACAGACCTAGCAGACGCATGCGCAGTTGATGGAAGGAGAAACATGCATACGAATGCACTCATTTTTTACACGGACTGGTCGAGTCAAGATCTATCTATTGCCAGACGCCTCAATCCCGTTTGGGGTGGCCACAAACAAATCGCCTCCAAGTCGCCCTGTCCCCCGCCATTTCACTGCCGTGCTCCCAAATCACACCCCCCTCTCTCATATACCTCTCCACCCCATCCCTCCATCTCATCCTCGGCCTCCCCCTCCCTCTTCCCCCCTCCACCTCACTCACATACACTCTCTTCGTCAGTCTTTCACCCTCCATCCTCTTCACATGGCCAAACCACCTCAGTATGTTTTTTGGGGAAATTGTAATTAAATTCATCTCTGTAAATATTGATTTCCAAATGGGGTTATGGGGGTTCATTGCACTCTTAGGTAGTATACTATGCATTTATGGTGGTAATATCCCTGAACTGCATATTGGCAACTTGTAAAATAATAACATAACAGCAACAACGTGACTCCTAAAACTAGTAACTAAACTTTAATTAGAAGGAATGTAATTGCATGATATACTGTCCCATAGTTTCTGGTTTCCTTTTGGTATTGATGGTCGATGAAGTTCTTATTAGAATAATATGCAAATGATACATAACAGGATCAACTGTAGGAGAGTATCCATTCATAAATGTTGGTGAAACTGCAGGACAGCTCCAGTGCATAAAATTTACTTTTTTTTTTTTTTTTCAAAACTAACAATTACCATAGTGATAGTTTTAGAAAGTTACAGAAAGGCATAAGTTTTAAGATATCAGCAAGCACACACACACACACACACACACACACACACACACACACACACACACACACACACACACACACACACACACACACACACCATGGCAAGGGACGATCTGCAATTTCGGTCTTTTAGTTTGATTCAGTCCCAGAGTCAATAATCCATGTTCCCCGCAAACCTAACCTAACCTAACAATTCCTAAACTAACCTTGTTCAACCAAATCCAACTTACTTTATCCTGAACTGACCAACTGGGACAATTTGGGGACAAATGAGTTTTGGGTCTGAATCAACCCATTGCCCTCTATAGGACACTACTGCCGATGTCAACAAACCTAACTTTGTGCTGTTGAGTAACGTGTTAGTTTTTCGGAATGTGAGTGTTACAAATATGTTACACAATCTTTAGTAATACAGTAAAACCTTGATATAACAGACTTCAGTAGATTGGAATTCACTTTTATCAGAATTGAGGAGCTACAGGTCTAAATTCTTAAAGTAGCTACGGTATATCGGAAGAAGTCCGATAAAGCCAGAAGCAGTCTGGACTGCCTGACCACTTTAGCTACGTTCACCACCATACAGTAAATAAAAGACATGTTAATCAATGTGCAGTATGTTTCATTTTTAAAGGCTCCAACATGCTTGCATGCGTCGGCCTTGGTCACCTAATGGCGGCTTTCCGTGCTGCGCGATCCATTGCAGCCTCCCTGTTCAGTCCCTTAACCCTGAGGTCACACTTAATGACCTCATCCCATGTCTTTCTTGGTCTACCCCTCATAACCCCACCCCCAATATTAACACTTCTCACCTTCCTCACCCAATTGTCATCCCCCATCCCCTCCACATGTCCAAACCATCTCAATCTACCTCTCCTCATCACAACACAAGTACACTCCAGTCCCATCCTACCTCTCAACTCTTCCATTGTACACCCAGTCCCCCTGGACCTTGCATGCAGGGACGCACTACACATCCACCTAATCATTGTCATTTCTGTACGTCTAAAAATTACACTCCTAACACATGCTGCATACAAAGACCCCTTAGCACGTAGGGAGAGCCCTCTCAATGTCAGAAGAGGCAACAGCTTCTTGAACTTCTTCCAACCACTTCTCACTCAGTATACCTCTTTTCTAGCCCTACGCTTGGCAGCCAAGTATTCCTCCTTGCTACCACCTTTCTTCCATTCCCGGAAAAGCCTTCTTTTCTCCTTAACTGCAGCTTGTACACCCTCATCCCACCACCAAATTACTTTATGTCTTGGTGGTCCTCTTGTCCAGCTGCATGTTACATCAGTAACTCTCAAGAGATTGTTCTTGAGGGCTCTGTACTGTTCATTAATGTCTTTGTCTACAGCTCC
The DNA here is from genome assembly GCF_032717465.1 of Coenobita brevimanus. Classification (NCBI taxonomy): domain Eukaryota; kingdom Metazoa; phylum Arthropoda; class Malacostraca; order Decapoda; family Coenobitidae; genus Coenobita; species Coenobita brevimanus. Next base: position 32,021,103 of record NC_137018.1, read on the forward strand.
CTGTTCAGCCACCACTCTCCTCATCTCGCTATAGAAGGCATCCCTTACTACTTGGTTTTTCAGCTTCCATATTTTCCTCCTAGGTACATACGTCCTCTTTTTTCATCACTCGTTCTTTAAGCACCATATCACAAATCAATAGTTTGTGCTGCTGCACACATTCCTCACTTTCTATAGCTATAACATCCTTCACTAACCTCCTATCAACCCTCGTAACCAGAAAATAATCTATCTGACTGCTATTTCCCCCAGACTCATACGTAATTAACCTACTCTCTCTTTTTATAATATATGTGTTGCACACAATCATGTCCGTTGCTTCTCCAAACTCGAGTATCCTTTCCCCTCCCACATTCCTTATACCATACGCACATCCCCCATGTACTCCTTCATAACCTTGTGCTGCTTCACCTACATGACCATTTAAGTCCCCTCCCAAAACCACTATCTCATCATCCCGCATACCACCTACTACATGTATTAAATCATCTCAAAATCTATCTTTCTCTGCTTCATCCAATCCTGCCTGTGGAGCATATGCCAATATAACTGCAGCTATCTTTCTACCGAATAGAATTTTCTCTACCAATATCCTGTCGCTTACTCTTATGACATTCATAACATATTCCACCCACTTCTCCGCAACCATCACACCAACACCCCCATATCCATCTGTCCCCCCCCTGCCATAACAGCTTATAGTAAGAGTCCTTCCCAACAATCTTTCTGGCTGATCCACCCCAGTACCAGACTTCCTCCAAACACACCGCATCCACCCACCTCCTGCTGAATGCCACAACGACTTCCTTCGCTCTTCCCCTCAAACTTCCCACATTCCATGAACCCATCCTCATCCCCCTGGGTGATTTACTGTCCTCAGGCTTGCTTTAAAACTTATTCCTGTGTTCTGTCATAGTCAGGATTAAAAAAGGGTGATAGACATACCACAGGCCCCACTCACTGCACAGTCCCAGGTCCAGGCAATGGATCTGGGATCCCTAGCCCACCAGCTTACCAGTGGCTGTGGTAGTGGCCTTGGGGCACGCTGCCAGGACAGCTGCAGGGACACCCTCCAAGCACGCCTTGGCACTGCAACTATCCTGCCATTATACACCCGCTGATAGGGCAGCCTCCTGAGGCGCTACTTCCAGGTTCAGGCCCATCTCTGTTGGGCAGAAGCAGCAGCCTGGGAACCCCAATGCCCTGTACCCTTTAGCACAGGCCTGAGCCCCATCTTGCCCTGGACCCATGACCTATGCCGGCGGAACCCCCGTCACACCTCCCCCCAGAAGTCTGCCACTAGGTAGCGGGGACAAAGTTTTCTGCCCGCATGCCCTTGCTGGTGCCAACCCCTGTAACGTAGTGGGATACGTCGTGTGAAATGTAAAATGCATGTGATGTAGTGCATAAGATAGTTAGAGGAAATGTTTGGGAGAGTATGCTGGTCTGCTCTCCATGTTACTGTCACACTGAAAAGGTCAGCAAAGGGGGATGGTTAAATAGCTAGTGAAACAGGAGCTCCAGCTTTCCCTATCACCAGCATTCCCATTCCCCTCAGGAGTACCACCCTGTTCGGCCCGTGCTATTATATACAGGTATATTATACCATTTGATTATTGTTGTGAATGTATGTTACAATACAGTACTGCAGTGATAGTGAAAACAGTTTAAAAACTGTTGGTGTGATCCAAACTAGTCTGATATATCGGAAAAAGTCCAGGATAGCAGGGGGAAGTCTGGATGTCACTTTTATTGGAATTTTGCCTTTTTTGGAATGGCTTGGGCTCCAATTTGCCCATTATAGTGAGTTTTTACTGTATATATAAATGATATTTCCGCAGAATCTGGATGTCATAAAAAGATTTGCAAATATGAAAGGTAACCTCTGTTATTAAATTTTCATCATTTATTAATGGGAGCCCTCCATCAGTTTGACCAAAAGTTTAAAACAAGGATTAAGTTTCATCATAGTTTGATTTATTTTTGACATCCAAAGAAAACTGTCCAGAGAAGACCAACAGGCATTTTATAGAAACACCCAAAAGTACAGTAGTTTTTATATACCAGTATCTCACAGATACCCACAGAAGAATCCTGGAAGAGGCTAATGTGCTTGTGGCTCCAACTCAAGATCACTCATACTGGCTTTAACGGTCATGTGGTTATTGTGATCGAGGTGTCTGTGCTCAGTAATGTACATTCATAAAACTGAGATTTCTGTTTCTGGAATTTCCACACTTCATCCAAATTCTTTTCAAATTCACTGTCTGACATTCAAATATCCAATACAGTACTATTTGTATTTTTATATCCATTTCCTTGGGTAATTCCACTTTTCTTTGTTATAACCCCATTTTTCCCTGGCAAATACCGCCAAATTTAACAGGATTTTGAAGAAGAGGGGAAATATGGGCTACATATAGAAATACTTATGAACACTTTTAAATACAAATATACCCCAAGACATCCCCAAAAAAGCCCTAACAATCTAATCTACTGTGACCTAGTGTTGCCTAACCTAATTAAAACTTGCATTTACCTAACCTAAACAGGCGTAGCATTAACTTGACCTGACAAAATAAATTTAAATATCAGGTATCCTACTAATCACTGGAATTTTAGCCATTTGTATCTGGTTTTCTGTTGATTTGTTGTTTTTTATGATACGTAGCTTTTTGGTTTTGTTTTTATTGCTTCTCTTGCTCTGGATATTTGTTACTAGTGGTATGTAGCACAAGAACTTTAGGTAAAATTTTATGCATGGATGCAGTGATTTAAACATTTCTTGCAATCACATGATCATTAGGAAAATAATTTTTGTACATATTATGCAAGACAGGTGTTACATATTCATTTTAGACCACAAAAAGTGGAGATGAATACAGTATATATATACAGTATTCCGTATCATTTCGGCCATCCAGGAAGTGTTATCTGACTTGTAGGCCTACTGTGTCATTACACTTGTATATGTTCACTAATTTATATATATATATATATATATATATATATATATATATATATATATATATATCTATATCTATATATATATATATATATATATATATATATATATCTTTATCTATCTATCTATATATATATATATATATATATATATATATATATATATATATATATATATGCAGTACCCTCGCGTCCAGCACGTAATATTGTCATGCATGGGTCATGTGTTGGACCAGAAACGTGTTGGACTAACAATAGAGCTTATGGGGAAAAATGAATTGTCAGCAACCCTAGGAAAAGTCACCCTAAATACCTACCATATACCTATACATATATTGGTACTATTGTAATTATAATAAATGGTACTGTGCTATGAATGATAACTAACCTTTTAGGATAGTATTGGTGGGCTTGCTGGGAATGGAAGGTGGTATCCAAGGCTGTAGGTAGTCCTACTGGGTCCCCGGAGGATGGCTGCTGGTGTCACTAGCGGGTAATGGCTGTTGCTCCTCCTCAACCTCCCTCATAAATCCTTCGAAATCACACTCAGAATCATTATCTTCGTCCACAGCCATGGAAGGTCCTGCTTTTGCCTGTCCTAGCACTTCGTAATCCTCGGCAAAGTGCATGCTTCTCACACTGTTGCCAGAGCCCCATCTCGTGACTGTGGAAAGTGATTGCTGTCGCTGACTCGGTAGAGAATAAGGAGAAGCAACTTTGTTTATAAACTGGTACGCACGCCGATGAGAAGGGTTTCAAAACGATTGATATTTATTCTAAAATATTAATATGTATTCAGTGTCAGGCTAAATGTTCAGTGCCGTAGTACGATACATTCTCTGTCGAGTCGCCTGGGTTTTGGTCACACTGTTTTGCCCGTCGTATCCTCGGCAGGAATCCATCCAGATGAATTCCAAATGCCCGTGGTATCATCGGCAATTTTACCACGTTACCGTTCCGATTTACCATTGTATCCTCGGCAAACCTGGTATGAAGTGCCATGTGATAGCCTTCGGCTGCCAGGATCTTGTCTTAGTTTTTTATTATGATCCTCACGTTGGCTTCATTCATGTCGTAGGCCTTGGCAATGTCAACTTTCCTCTCCCCTTTCTTCTTCCTCTCGATGCTTTCTAGCTTGGTGGCCTGAGGGAGGTGCCGACGCTTCTTGGGGTTCTCAGAAGGCTTCCTAGGCATCGTGAGCAGGGTAAAATGCAGTAACAAGGGCAGAAAATGCAGCAAGAAAAAAGCACCTTCCAATGCAATTATGCGACTGAGTGGTGCTGTGGCGGGAGAAATTTAAACAAAACATCACGTGAGAGCAGAAGCGTTTCTTATTGGGCAACATCACGATCACCTCACGATAGTGGGCGGGGGAGGCTACTTGATTGGAAGTTTTTATTGGCTGTCAGCATCACGGGAACATCCAGTATGACCGTGTTGGACCAGGGGTGATCGTGGTAGAAGCGAACTCTGCGGATTTCACCCACTTCTCGGAGCTCCGTGCGTGTTATGCTAATGCACCCATGTTACAATAATTAAATTGTATTAAATTGTACTAATTTTTGGCTCTCCGTGCTGGACGCGAATCGTGCTGGACAAATGCGTGTTGGACGCGAGGGTAATATACAGTATATATATATATATATATATATATATATATATACATACATACATGCAGTGAACTCTCACATTTGGCGAGTAATAGGTGCAAAAAAAAAACTTACCAAACTGGAATTTGCCAAATCTGAACTGAATAACTAATAAGAAAAAAATAAATTGGTTCTGAGCATGCATGACTGGACTGATTTTCTACCTATATTACAGCATTACTGGGTGCAAATCATGTGATAAATACACATAACATGATTCAATTTAATTTATTTTTGCCAAGAAACAATACAAAACAGAAAAACTCACATTAGAAAAGAAAATAATGGGCCTGATGTACATGTTGTGTATGGTGCATGGATGCCTTAGTTGGTGGTCTGCCAAGGTCACCCATTCCACATTTGTGTTTCATTAGCTATTATGTGTTCTCAAGTCCTCAGCACAGGCAGGAATCACAAAAAAACACAGACAAAATGCTGCACACATGATGGTGGTTGGCTGAGAAGTGTACTGCACGTGATGGTGGCTGGCAGAGAAGTGTAAACAAAGATGTCTTGGAACCAGGGTTGCCAGAGTCTTGTGACCAAGAGTGGCGGAAACAGGCCTCAAAGTAGCGAATTTCAGTATAAAGTTCATTTTTCATTCATTTGCCAGACGCCATGTATCCCAAACGGGGTGGCCAAGGGCTTAGAGTTAATTGTTTTACAGGGAGGGGCACTAATCCTCCACCAACCCCACTTGACACGTAGGGAGAACATTATGCCAACATAATTATGTACAGTATATATAGAGAGAGAGAAAGAGAGAGAGAGAGAGCAAAATTCAAAATTTAGTAGCACACGGTTTCCAAAAGTAGCCCAATTCGCTACTTGTAGCACAATCAGGCTACTTCAGGAGGTTTGAGAAGACAAGACTTGAATTTCACAATGCAAACTAAATTGTTTAAATTAATTCAGATTAATAAAAAGACTGTTGAAATTAATTGGCATAAAATATATTTTTATTATATTTTCATTATAAACAACTCGCCAAATGTGAGATTTCTATCGCCAAATTAGAGTGTTGTGTACAATCCGATCCCATTGCCAAAAGTGAATTCGCCAAATAAAAACCTGCCAAATGTGAGAGTTTACTGTATGTATATATATATATATATATATATATATGTATGTATGTATATATACAGTCAATCCTTGTAAATCGCGTGTTTATAAATCACAGATTCATAAATCACGGCTAAGTGGCTGTCAGACTGCCGGCACCCTTAAATCGCTGTTAAGTCATGAAAATCGCAGACCTATGCACCCAAGTGGGCCTTTTCCGAGGAGAATTGTAAACCGCGGCATTCAAATTGAAAATCGCGACCCAACAACCAATCACCATGCATCCCTGGTGGCAAGTGTGCATACTAAGGCTGCCACGTTGTTGCTGTTCTTCCCACCAGTCTGCACACTACAGACCATCGCCGTGGAGTATGAGAGCTACCTGCTTTTTTTTGTTCACCTTCCCCCCCCCCCGCCTCCTACCTTCCATGGCCCCTCCCGAACCCCCGATGAAGTGCTCTAAGCAACATGGTGCCAAGAAGCAGCCACCATTGTCGTACAGCCAACGTTTGGAGCTCATTCGTCGTGTTGAGAAGGGAGAGAAGTTTTCAAGGCTGGCAAAAGAGTTAGGGAAGAACGAGTCGACCATAAGGACGATCTACAAAAACAGGGAGAGTGAAGAAGTGCATCAGAGCTTATGGGACTTGGCTCATTGACGGCCGGGTACGGTGCAGAGACGAGGCAGTAATTTGGACAGAAAGATGTCTGGAGATGTTCGTCCTGAGGCGGGCAAGGAAGAATATTCCGGTCGACGGCTCAGTCATCAGGGAGAAGGCTAAGAGTTTTCACAAACTGGCAAGTCAGCGGCTTGGTATCAACCCCCCTAAGCCCTTCCATGCTAGCCATGAGTGGTTGGCTAACTTTCTGACAAGGAAGCACCTAAAAAATGTGCACACGACTGGAGAGAGTGCGTCTGCTGACGTGGACGCGGCAGAGGACTTTTCAACCGTCCTCCAGGCAGTTTTGGAGGAGGGGGGTTATACAGCAAAAACTGTTTTCAACATGAACGAGACTGGGCTTCAGCGGAAAAAGCTGCCTAGCACCACATACATCCCACGTCAACACCGAAAGGCCCGAGGAAGGAAGCTCGACAAGGGGTGCTACACAGTCATTTTTTGTACCAATGCCAAGGGAACATTCAAGATGAAGCCTTTTGTAATTAATAAGACAAGAAAACCCCGTGCCTTCCGCAACCTCGAAGACATGGATCAGTCAGGGGTGTATTGGCGTCAGCAGGCTAAGGAATGGGCTACTACAGGCTTAGTCGTGGACTGGTTTGACAGATTTGTTGAGGATGCGAAGGCTCATTGCAAGTGTGTCAAAGTGCCATTCAAAGTGTTGCTGCTCATGGACAATGCTCCTGCTCACCCACAAGCCCTAACCTCACGTCACCCCAGCATCAAAGTTATGTTCCTCCCACCCAACACCACCTCTCTTCTCCAGCCACTTGACCAGGAGATAATAGCAAATACGAAGCTGTTTTACACCCAGTTATTTTATCGCCAGTTTACCTCAGCTGTCATCGACGATGCATCGGAACGGCAGCTGCTGAGAGAGATCATGGCAGACAGCAGTGACAGTGAGACAGAGGTGGGTGTTGTTGAGCCCGACCCCGGAGAAAGTCAGGAAGTGTTGTCTGTGCACCAGTTCTGGAGGAAATTTAGCATCAAGGACTCTATCGATGCACTACTAGAGGCTTGGGGCAAGCTTAATGTTGCAACGATTGCACGTGCCTGGCGCTTACTTATGCCTAACGTCACGAGTGACGACGCGCCAACTCAGAGTGTAGAGGACAACGTACAGGCTGTTGTTCAACTGGCTCGGAATCTGCCAGGCTTTGGTGAAGTGTCAGCTAGTGACATAATGGACGTGATTACTGAGAAGGTTGATGATGCTGAGGCTGTCGTGGAGGCTGTTATACAAGACGACGAGCACTTGGAAAGGCAGACCAACCGTGAAGTGAGTGAAATGAATGAGCAGGAATGTGGCGAGCCTTCTATGAAGGAGCTCAGTGATTTGCTTGTTTACGTAGACTTGGCCAAGGAGATTGTGAAATTCATTGAACATGATGAGGAAAGGTGTAATGAGAGTATTGGTTACCTAGAAAAAGCTGTTCGTTTTTACAAGGAATTGCATAATCGCAGAGTTAATGAGAAACATCAGGAACTCATCACCCACTATTTTGCCTGGGTAAGGGCAGAATCTGAGCCTGAACCACAGCCTGGCCCTTCGCACACTGAGGACGTGGATGACGTAGCATCTGTCATCTCTGAGGCAGACTTTAAGGGCTTCCTGAGGGAGTCAGAGGAGCTGGAGAAGGGAGAACAGCATGAGGGAGCACCCCCACCTCATGCTGAGAGGTTCTAAGTTCTTCCCAACACCACCCCACTCCATTCACTTAAGCAATATCATCATAAGATTTAGGTGAGATCCCTTAACATGGCTTATTTCTATTTAATACATGCACTGAATATTCCAAAATTTGTATGTTTGTGTTTGATGGTGCCTAGATAGGTGTAGGTAGGGTGCTGTGGGGGGTGGTTGGCCAAAGTCCAGACCCAAATTTATTTTTCACATAAGAGTTATTATTTATAAACCACGAAATTTGTAAATCACGGCAGTGGTCCAGACCCAAGTTGCCGCGATTTACGAGGATTGACTGTATATATATATATATATATATATATATATATAGTGGAATCTTCTAAATCGCGGTGGGCACACATCAGGATTTGAGAATTCCACATACAGTGTATTAGAAATAACTAATCTTGTGGGGAAAATTACTTATGGGTCTTTCATCTTGGAGAAGTTGCCCCCCTTATCCTCAAACCTACTTAAAACTGGTCACCAGCGAACACTAACAACCTTCATGCCTAGCCTGGGAAGGAAGTGCTGTGATTGGATTACAGTAAGTGCTGTGACAGAATATGATTTGTTCAGTAATTGTCATGCTAGACTAAGATAGATGTACGGACTTGAGGCAGTGGTGGCGCATATTACACGAGGCATCGGAAAAGCATTCGTTTTGATGACTGCATCCGCGAACTTTGTGTAATTTCCGCGATTTACTGATGTTGCAAACTTGCACGATGCTGCCACGTATTTTGTATCCACAATTCACAGGCATGTGATTTAGGAGATTCCACTGTTCATATATACACATACAGTGCTCAACAAAAGTTTTGGGTGCCTATGTCAAGGCGCGCAATACTTTTGGTGAAAAAAGAATCACCCTTTTTGGGGAGAAAATATTTAGCCAGAAGTTTTGGGTGCTAACATGACGTCATGGCAGCCTGAGGCCTTACTGTGCGCTGGTTGGCTGGCACCTCAGTTGCTTGCGGGCTGCGAGAGAGAGGGGAATCCGGCTGCTCCTCTCTCTCTTGTTGCACCCTTTTTTACCTAGTGAACTGCAATGTTTTGGCTTTCGCTACTTTAATATGGCCCCTACCCGTGAATTGTCTAGTGAAATAATATCACAGATCATTGCTCTAAAGGAGGCAGGCCACCCCACGAAGGAAATTAGTGATTTGGTTGGTGTGGCTCGGTCGACTGTACGGAGGTGGTGTGCCCGTTACAGAGTGGAAAACAGTGGTGACATTCCTACAAAGAAACCACGGTCTGGTAGGCCCAGGAAAACTTCCCCGAGGTCTGTTACTGTGCTCAAACGTACAGTGGAGTCTAGTCCTCGTGTGACTGCAAGGAGAATAAAGAAGAGCAACCCGGAAGTGTTTGGCGAGGTTTCAGTGCGCATTGTTTCTCGATGAGTCCATGAACTTGGTTACATAAGCCACAGGCCTGTGAGAAAGCCTCTTCTTACATGTAACCAGCGACTTCATAGGCTTGCCTTTGCTAAGAAGTACCTTACCTGGGGTGAGGAGCAGTGGTTGTCAGTGTTGTGGTCTGATGAGGCAACGTTTACTGTTACCTGTAATCGAGGAGCGCGAGTGTACCGGCGCAGAGGTAGTGACCCGCTTGACCCCTGTTACGTGGAAAGCACGGTTAAACACCCTGATTCACTAATGGTATGGGGTTGTTTCTCTTTTAAGGGGTTGGGGAATCTTGTTATGCATCCCAAGAACTGCAGAGTGAATCAGGACATTTAGCTGGAGCTGCTTTGTGATCATTTACCTGAGTCCTTCGAGCTCACAGGTGCACGAGTGTTTCAGCAGGACAATGCACCTGCTCATAAAGCCAAATCTGTCACCAGCTGGCTTCATGACTGCGAGGTCTCCTTCATAAATGACTGGCCAGGCAATAGCCCAGACCTCAACCTGATAGAAAACCTCTTGTATCTCATAAAGAAGAATCTCCAAGGGAAGTACATGAGCTCTCTACCTAAGCTGGAAGCAGCCATTCGTGAGTCCTGGGCAAGTATATCACCCCAGCACCTGAGGAACCTGGCCCTTTCACTTCCACGACATCTCAGGTCCGTGAAGAGGCGCAAAGGAAACCCTACCAAGCATTAAAGGTAATTATAATGCATTATTTACATGTTTTTTCCTTAGTTGAAAGGTTTGTTTTGTTGGGGGGGCGCCGGGCGCCATATACTTCTGTCGAGCACTGTATATCACCATTTTTGCTTATGATCATGATACCGGTATACTGTATAATTGATTGTTATCCAACTGATTTTCCAGGAACAGAACCTGATTGTGTGACAGGGTTTGAATGTACTATACTGTATATAGCATCGGCATTTGTACTGTGTTGTATTTATTACATACCGAGTATAGCATTTAAGTAGATGATGCTTGTATCATGTTTGTATGGTGATATCATATTGACATTCACATAAGGAAAAATGTAGATCATAGGATCTTGATTACTCTAGAGCTGTATGATAATGACTTTACTTGATTGTTCTTAGTGTGGTACCATCCAGGAGAATAGCTAGGATTTAAAAGATTACACAGCCAAGCATAGTATGGGGTGGCCCAAGGATAACTCTTTAGGGGTGCTCAAGGGTCTTCCCCCATAAGTTTGAGTGGCCATTGTAGGGGTCAGGTATTTTTTTACCAGTGGCTGGTGCAACTCGTTTGGCTGTTACTTTAACCATCTGAGAGTTGTACTCAGTTATGGGACATCTCTTAGCTCCTGAAAGGGTTACAAGAGGACTATATTCTACTCTTTCACTTAGAGAGGTCAACCCATGGCTGAATAAAATTGTCTTGAGGTATGAAGAACACACTAATAAAAGGCATCAACATTGTAAATGCATTAAATGCTTGAGTATGGTGACAGTTTTTGTTTTCTTGCAAATCTTTATCTGTCTGTTGCCAGGTACCTTAATTTCATAAGGGTGACCACAAGCAGATTGCCCTTCTGTCACCCTGTCCTCTGCAGTTAGGCTTCCCTTTCTCCAACTTTCACCATCCTCACTCATCTTTTTACCCTATCCCTCCATCTTATCCCCAGTCTCCGTCTCACCCTCCACCTCTCCACTGAGCCTAACTCATATACAGTAATCTCTCAGTGGTCTGTTGTCACAGTATCTGGCCTATCACATTATCTGGCGTTTTTTACTCAACTCTGTTAAAACAGTATCCAACAAAATTAGGCAATATCCGGCTCAAAAACGGGAAGCAGTTGGTGATACCGTGCATTTTTCAGTGGTAATGTGTATCATCCGGCTCAGACACGGGACCCAATCAGCCCGCGGGCAGACTGAAACTCGTGCCAGCCAGTCACAATGCGTTATGGGAGTGGCCCACCCACTGCACCAAGTCGGCTGTTGCCCTCTCATTCTCTCCACTGGATGCTGTATAGTGAGGATGTATGTGTGCCTTGTGTATTTGTGACCCACATGGTGGCTACTCCCCATTGCTGTGACTTATCCTGTAGCCCTGTGCCTCGCTTGTTCCTGTAGTGCTGTGACTTCCCTTGAGGCCCCTCATTGCCCTCTGATTACTGTACCCTAGTTCTGCGTGATGCCTGAGTTTCTGGCTTCTGTGGCGATGCCTTGGCTGCTGCAGGTACTGTAATACTGTACTGCATGTACTGTATCAATACTGTATTGTATTTTATGCCTTTAATCTTTCACATATAGGTCATAGCTATTGTAGGAAAGTTTTTAGGAAAGAGGTTTGAGATGGATAGCTTAGGGTGGTGATGTAGTATCTGGCTTAATGCCAAATGGAAAGCTGACTGGGGGTACTGATACAAAATCCAGCATTTTTGCAATAGAAGTATATGGTGGGGAGTTTGGCTGATTTACACCGGATATTTGAGAGATTACTGTGCACTCCTTTTGCTTCTCATTCTCCATCCTCTCTAAATGGCCAGATTATCTTAGAGTATTTCTTCAAATACTTGATAATGGCAACATGGAATGTAAGAGGAGTGACTGATGAGGTGAAAGAGAGAGAGATTGTCCAGGTGCTTGAGGGTGCGAAAGTGGATGTATGTGGAATAACAAACAAAATGGAGAGGAGAAAGTGTGAGAGAATGGGAGTATGGATGGGGTATATGTGCAGGAGTAGATGAGAATGAGAGGGCAAAGGAAGGAGTATGTATAGTTGTGAGTAAAAGATGGATGAAGAGCATAAGACAGTATGGATCACTTGGGTCAAGGATTGTGTGGGTAAGGTTGAAAGTTGGAATACAAATGTGGGCGATTGTGTGTGTGTATGCGCCAACACAAGATCGTGCTAGCAGAGTGAGAGAAGAGTTCTGGACAAATGTGGAAGTGTGCATGGAAAAGTTTGGAAGGATTGAGAGAGTGTTTTTGATTGGTGATATGAATGGTAAAGTAGGGAATGTGAAGGTGGATGGAATAGTTGGTGAGTGGGGTGTGCCTGCTGAGATAGATGAGAATGGCAGTGCGTTAGTGGACATTTGTGCTGGGAGGAGGTTGGTAAAAGCCAATACCCTCTTCAGGCATAAAATGATCCACAGGTATACATGGCGAGTGATGAGAAGGGTGGGTGGTGAACTGAATGAAAGGAAGGCAATGATTGATTATGTGTGTGTGGATGATAGAATGCGAAGATGTGTAATGGATGCAAGAGCTTATAGAGGTTGGGGGAGTGGACTTTCTGTCCACTACTTGGTGGTGGCCAGAATTAGAATCCAAGTAAGATGGAGAAATAGAAGAAGGGAAAGACGAGAGGAAGGAGTAGTTGCAAGGAGAGTGAAAAGGTTACAAGAGGATGAGAAAAAGGCAGAGTATAAGAGAGAAGTGGAGGAACGATTGGGCAAATATGAATTGGAGCAGATGGGGGACGTGGAAGGTGTGTGCAGGATATTTACAGAAGAAATATGTGCAGCATGTGATGTGGTGTGTGGGAGGAAGAGAAGATGGAGGGGGGTGCAAGGAACAGCATGGAGGACTGAAGAGGTGAGACAGGCTGTGGCACAAAAGAAGAAAGCATACAATGATTGGATGAGAAATAGGGGCGTGGAAGAAGTTGAGAGGCAGAAGAGAGAGTTATATGTAGAAAGAAAGAGAGAGGTGAAAAGATTAGTAAGAGAGAGTAAGAAGAGAGTGGATGAGGAATTTGGAAGGAATGTGAGTGCAAGGTGGAGGGACTGTAAGAAAATGTTCTGGAAAGAGGTGAAGAGAGTAAGACAGGGTGGAAGTGAGGTTAGCAGGGGAGTGAAAGATAAAAATGGTAGATTACTAGTGGAGAAGGGAGAAAAAGTGAGCAGATGGAGAGAACACTTTAACCCCTAATGCGCGGCCATGGACAGCCGACCCCCCCCCCCTGGATGGCGGGGTTGTATCGCGGTCTGAGTACCTGTAGGAAAATATTAGCCAAAAATCAGAGATTAACCCTAGAACATTATACTTGGTATGGCAGATAGTACTTACATTCAGCTTTCTCCAGAGACAGGTGTTGAGCCTTCGTGGACTACCCAAGGACTTGTGGAGACTTGCAAAGTTGGGTAACCAAATCTTCACTTTCACACCTCCAGCAACCCGGTTTCCCCTCTACCACAGCCTCATTCTGTCACAGTAAACTTTATACTACAACATACAGGTAGTTTGGAATCCGTATTTGTACAATAAGCACTGAAAATAAGGCTAAAATCAACGGAGCGTACGGCCGACATGCAGCACGGCGGCGGTCTTCCCGTCACTCAACAAACATTTCCATTTTCACAGCTAAAAACATGTATACTACATTATTTTCAATCATATTACTTCCCAAAAGATCACCGTGGCGCGCTTTTTATTCTGCCTTACGCCCGTCACTTTATTCTCGTTCCTGTCGGCCGCTTGCACTGACTCGGAAAAGCTAGAACTCGCCATAATGTCACTTTGAAAGCCTGCGGTAAACTGACGCTAAACAGGGGCAAACCGTGCGAAAAAAAGCTAGTGTTACAACTGAGGAAACAAGCGTTTCCTATTAGCATAAACTGCTTGTGAGAAGAGAGCGCAGATTTACAGTTCTGAGCAGTCAGAGCGCTGCCATGTATCACAGCCAGGCTGGCCGGGCCGTGGTGGGGGGGGGAGGGGGGAAAAACGCAATACTTGGCAACAACGGAGGTCAGTAGTACAAAGGTAAAGTATGCTAATTGTAGCTAAAGGGTGGTGGTACTGATAGACAATACCAGCTGGAACACCCTTGCCTGCGTTTATTCAAAATTAACTCGAATCACAAACGCGACGCTCCGCCGTTATGTCCTTTTTGGCGAGCGTCGCAAACACGACGATCCGCGTTTAAGGGGTTAAGGAATTGTTGAACATACAGGATGGAAGTAATGTGAGTATGAGTGGCTGGGGAATGACTGGGAGAAGGAGGGAGGTGAGAAGACAGGAAGAAATCAGTAGGATAGAAGTTGTGGAAGCAATGAAGTAAGTTAAATTGGGGAAAGCCCCAGGAATTGATGAAGTGTGTGGTGAAATGCTGAAGCATGGGGGAGGGATAGTAGTAGAATGGATGTGGAAGATGTGTAGATTGGCCTGGGAGGAAGGTAGAGTCCCAGAGGATTGGAAGTCAGGTATAATTATTCCCTTGTACAAAGGAAAAGGGGAAAAAGAAGTGTGTGGTAATCATAGGGGCATTTGTATAATAGGAAAAGTGTATGGTAGGATACTTATTGACAGAGTTAGAGAAAGAACAGAGGAATTAGTTGGAGAAGAACAGGGAGGCTTTAGGAGGGGAAGAGGTTGTGTAGATCAGATATTCATTCTTAGATCTTTAGTGGAAAAGTTTCTAGAGAAGGGAAAGAAGTTGTACGCGGCTTTCATGGATTTGGAGAAAGCATATGACAGGGTGGATAGACAAGGATTGTGGAAAGTATTAAGAATATATGGAGTAGGTGGGAAGTTGAATGCTGTGAGGAGTATGTATGATGGTGCGAAGGCTGCAGTGCGTGTGGATGGTGAACTAAGTGAATTTTTCTCTTTGAAAGTTGGGTTGAAACAGGGATGTGTCATGTCTCCATGGTTGTTCAATCTGTACATGGATGGGGTAATAAAAGAGGTACAAAGTAGGGTAGTGGATGTTGGAGTGGCCCTGGTGAGAGAGGATAGTTTTTGGAAAATCCCTGTACTGTTGTTTGCAGATGATACTGTGTTGTTGAGTGAAAACGAAGGGGAGCTGCAAGGCTTGGTGGTTGAGTTTGGGAGAGTGTGTAAGAAATGGAATCTAAAGGTGAATGTAGGGAAGAGTAAAGTGATGATCTTTGAGAGAGGTGAAGTCAGTGAATGTACAGTGAGGTTGGATGGTGAGGAGTTGGAAAATGTTAGTACATTTAAGTACTTGGGTAGTGTGATGAGCAAGGATGGAGGTTTGGAGGGTGAAGTGCCTGAAAGGGTACAGCAGGGAAGAAAGGTTGCTGGTTCTTTGAAGAGGGTGAGAGGCGGAAGAGAGAGTTATATGTAGAAAGGAAGAGAGAGGTGAAAAGATTAGTAAGAGAGAGTAAGAAGAGAGTGGATGAGGAATTTGGAAGAAATTTGAGTGTAAAGTGGAGGGACTGTAAGAAAATGTTCTGGAGAGAGGTGAAAAGAGTAAGACAGGGTGGAAGTGAAGTTAGCAGGGGAGTGAAAGATAAAAATGGTAGATTACTAGTGGAGAAGGGAGAAAAAGTAAGCAGATGGAGAGAACACTTTAAGGAATTGTTGAACGTAGAGGATGGAAGTAATGCGAGTATAAGTGGCTGGGGAATGGCTGGGAGAAGGAGGGAGGTGAGAAGACAGGAAGAAATCAGTAGGATAGAAGTTGTGGAAGCAATGAAGAAAGTTAAATCGGGGAAAGCCCCAGGAATTGATGGAGTGTGTGGTGAAATGCTGAAGCATGGGGGAGAGATAATAGTAGAATGGATGTGGAAGATGTGCAGATTGGCCTGGGAGGAAGGTAGAGTCCCGGAGGATTGGAAGTCAGGTATAATTATTCCCTTGTACAAAGGAAAAGGGGAAAAAGAAGTGTGTGGTAACCACAGGGGCATTTGTCTTCTTAGTATAATAGGAAAAGTGTATGGTAGGATACTTATTGACAGAGTTAGAGAAAGAACAGAGAAATTAGTTGGAGAAGAACAGGGAGGCTTTAGGAAGGGAAGAGGTTGTGTAGATCAGATATTCATTCTCAGATCTTTAGTGGAAAAGTTTCTAGAGAAGGGAAAGAAGTTGTATGCGGCATTCATGGATTTGGAGAAAGCATATGACAGGGTGGATAGACAAGGATTGTGGAAAGTGTTAAGAATATATGGAGTAGATGGAAAGTTGTTGAATGCTGTGAAGAGTATGTACGATTGTGCGAAGGCTGCAGTGCGTGTGGATGGTGATCTAAGTGAATTTTTCTCTTTGAAGGTTGGGTTGAAACAGGGATGTGTCATGTCTCCATGGTTGTTCAATCTGTACATGGATGGGGTAATAAAAGAGGTACAAGGTAGGGTAGTGGATGTTGGAGTGTCCCTGGTGAGAGAGGATAGTGTTTGGAAACTCCCTGTACTGTTGTTTGCAGATGATACTGTGTTGTTGAGTGAAGACGAAGGAGAGCTGCAAGGCTTGGTGGATGAGTTTGGGAGAGTGTGTAAGAAACGGAATCTAAAGGTGAATGTAGGGAAGAGTAAAGTGATGGTCTTTGAGAGAGGTGAAGTCAGTGAATGTACAGCGAGGTTGGATGGTGAGGAATTGGAAAGTGTGAGTACGTTTAAGTACTTGGGTAGTGTGATGAGTAAGGATGGAGGTTTGGAGGGTGAAGTGCTTGAAAGGGTACAGCAGGGAAGAAAGGTTGCTGGTTCCTTGAAAGCAGTGATAAGAAACAGGGAAGTGAGCATGGAAGTGAAAAAGTTACTACATGACAGTATTGTGATACCAACTCTAACGTACGGAAGTGAAGCTTGGACGTTGTTGGAAGGACACAAGTCAAGAGTGAGAGCAGTGGAAATGAGTTATTTAAGAGGAGCCTGTGGAGTCACATGGAGAGACAGGTTGACGAATGAGGATATAAAGGAGCATTGTGGTGTTGATGTGGATGTGATAGGAAGCGTTATGAGGAACACACTGAGGTGGTTTGGCCATGTGGAGAGGATGGAGGGTGAAAGACTGACGAAGAGAGTGTATGTGAGTGAGGTGGAGGGGGAAAGAGGGAGGGAGAGGCCGAGGATGAGATGGAGGGATGGGGTGGAGAGGTATATGAGAGAGGGGGGTGTGAGCTGGGAGCAGGGGAGTGAAATGGCGGGGGACAGGGCGACTTGGAGGCGATTTGTTTGTGGCCACCCCAAACGGGATTGAGGCGTCTGGCAATAGATAGATAGATAGATAGATAGATAGATAAGAAACAGGGAAGTGAGCATGGAAGTGAAAAAGTTACTACATGACAGTATTGTGATACCAACTCTAACTTATGGAATTGAAGCTTGGACGTTGTTGGAAGGACACGAGTCAAGAGTGAGAGCAGTGGAAATGAGTTATTTAAGAGGAGCCTGTGGAGTCACATGGAGAGACAGACTGACAAATAAGGAATTGATGGAGCGTTGTGGTGTGGATGTGAATGTGATAGGAAGTGTTATGAGGAACACACTGAGGTGTTTTGGCCATGTGGAGAGGATGGAGGGTGAAAGACTGACGAAGAGAGTGTATGTGAGTGAGGTGGAGGGGGGAAGAGGGAGGGGGAGGCCGAGGATGAGAAGGAGGGATGGAGTGGAGAGGTATATATGAGAGAGGGGGGTGTGAGTTGGGAGCAGGGCAGTGAAATGGCGGAGGACAGGGTGACGTGGAGGCGATTTGTTTGTGGCCACCCCAAACGGGATTGAGGCGTCTGGCAATAGATAGATAGATAGATTTCTTCAAACATTTTCAGTCATGTCCACATCAACACCACAGGGTTTGGAACAGTCATCAGTAGCCCTTTCAGTGCAGGGATTTTTTTTTCACTGATAAACCAGATGATTTTATTCAGATTAAGATCTCTCTCTCTGTAGCTGAAGGGGTTATATATATTATCTCATAGTTGAAAGTCCTGTACTTTGCTTTGATAATGATGAACTATTTATTAGTGACAGTAGCATGGTAATATTTTATCACACTCTTAACTTGTATAACACTGTACTTTGATAGCTACTGTGGTGCATAATGCTATGATAGTTTGCTATTGCTACTATTTTATGTTAATGAAATGCACAAATAGTTTTCTTTCAGTGCTGAGGGCTGCTGGGGTGCTCTGGTGGCTGATCATTTTCAGAGGTATGTTGCAGATAATTGCCTTTGTACAAGATACTTTTTTCATATTGTAATACTGATTGTGGTATTCACCTTCATTACTGAAGATGTTAAGAATTATCCATCTTTTTGATGCCTCATGCCTTGAAAGTACCTAACCACATTCTACAATAATTTTCAGAGGAGAGTCCTGAGTTTTTGGTAGTGGGTGGAGATGCCCACCATGCACTCAGTATAGTGCTGCCTCTCTCTACACTTAGTAACAAGCCAAATGGTTTCTTGTAATCAAGGACACCATTTACTGTGTAGAGTGGTTATGTTGCAAACAGATGGATGTCAAGTAGTGTAGTGGGTTATGGTGCTCCAAATGGATGTGGCCCATAAGGGTTTACATGCAAGGGGTGGCTGGGGTTTATTGCTTATATGTCATTCAGAGACAATCACCTGGTCACCCTTGCCTTGAAGACCTTGAATGAATAGCCTAGTCTCAAGTTCCTGTGCTCCAAAGGGATTTGATGATAAACAAAATACAGTAATCCCTCCAAGATCCGATTTAATTGAGCCGAGGGCATGTTCGGGACTTGGTTTTGTCTGGGACTTGGGAAAAATGCACCTGGACAGGTACTTATAGACCCCAACCCAACCTAACTTTGCAAGCCACCTATATAACTCCCTACCGGACATGCACAGCACCTATTTAAGACCCTATGCACACAAATAAGGGCCAGAAACCATGAAATAAATGAAAAGGAATCAGAGAATGAGAAATTAGAAGTGAGTATGGAAAATATTTATCAGAGTACAGGGTACTTACGACACGTCTATGGCTGACACGATTAACCCGCCTCCTCTAAGGCTTTGACAGTGGTGAAGGTGTGCCTGAAGCACGTACAGTAATCCAGTGTTGTGCTGCACTTAATCCTTTGCACTGTGAATTAGAATTGTTTAACACTGTACATTCTGTTCTTACTTGCGTCACGCCAGTTGCAACACGCTAATGTTGCACTGTGCACTCTGTGCACTCTGAATTCAAATCCTTTGCACTCTGAATTCTAATTTCTTAACTCTGCACAACACTGTAAATTCCCATGTGGTCTAGTGGCGAGGTATTGCAGTTTATTCACTGTTTATTCACAAATACAAGCACGTGGGGAGCCATGGCGACGAGCATGGAGTCATGATGGTAGGTAGGCGGGAGCTGGGGAGGATACAGGGGTGCTCTAGTGGTTGTCGGTGGAACCACGCGCCAAAACACAGCTGTTTCTCACCGCGTGGCAAATTCAAAGTAGGGTTGAATACATGTCGTTTTTTTGTTTTTGCTTTTTTTACGGTTTTGGGCCATTTTTTGGTTCCGAGGACCCGAGCCCAAAATGTCTGGGACTTGGGGTGTCTGGGACTTAGACGTCCGGGTCTTACAGGGATTACTGTAGGTAGACAGAGCCGTGGGTTTCAGCTTTACAAAGTAATTTTTTTCAAAAGGAGTCACAGGTTTGTACCATATGCTGGAACAATATTATGGTATTCTGACGTTAGACGTCTTTACAAAAGAACTTTAAGCTAAAGTGAGTGGTGGTTTGCCGTCATGAACTTTAGTATTTAGTTTCCTCAGACGTTTCAAGAGGTACAGTAACTTCTTGCCATATGTTAATGATGTGTTCCAAAATATCATGACTTTACTGTGAGCTGGGGGAAACTGGCATGTCAGCTTTATAGTAAGCAGTAACAAAGACATTTTTTATTTATTTATTTATTGAAGTTATTGGGAAAAAAAAAGGTGGAAAAGAGAAAGGTGACTGACAACAAAGGCTTTCCATACTACAGTATACAGGGACAATATAACTTGTGTTAAGAAGCAGAGAATTTCAAATGCCAGGATAATGAATTAGTAAATGTATGACTCATTTTACATGACATTCTGTAGTATTCTTGTTTTGCTCTCTTTTCCAAGTGTCTGGATCCTGGCAGCTCCCTCGTGATAAAGGGTAAAGATGATCATGGTTATATGTCAAGGATGTTTCCCGAGATATCACAACTTCATAGATGCGGGAACATCACCAGGAGAGTCCCTCTCCTTCTATCTCACTAACATTCTTAGGATGTGAGGTGCTTTTCTCCTGTAGAATGTAGTGATACCCCATATTGTGGCCCCTCCACATCTGTCTTGTACTTAATTACTTGCTTCTATACTTTGGTCTTGTAAGTTGGAATTGGCACACCAGCTTACAGGTATCAGCGAAACTTTAAGAGGCATCACAGCGTATGTCATTGCCGAGGAATTTTGAGCAGAAAAGAATGAAATAAAACGCAGTATACTGTATAACAAGGAGTTACTGTGTTAGGAAAAACATGGTAATGCTCTTTACATTATGAAATAACACAGAACCACCAGAGCTATTTAACCTCTTCACCATGATGCCTGTCTTTTTAATTTTACTCCAGGTAGTTCTAGACAATACTGTATCATTCGGCTGGGCTGAGCCGTGTTAAAACTAAAATACTTAGATGTAGTTCTCATTAACCCCTTCATAATGAAAAGCCTCTCCTAACCAGAACGGAATTGTCTGACAATTAGAATAAAATGAAAAATCGTGGGGCCAAAGGGATAGTGAAAAGTGTGAATCCAGTGAAGGGATCATTCTCTATTGTTTACCAGGGAAGATATATGGTTGAGTACTTATAAAGTAGGTGCTGAACATTACGAAAGATGATGATAGAGAGAAACAAGGTGTATTTGTATAGGGTAAGGGGTGTATAGACCAGATGTTTACATTGAGGTACTTATGAGAAGTATCTTGCAAGGAGCTGTATAATGCATGTACTATTTTTAAGAAGGTTTATGATAGGGTGGATTGATATGGTTCATGGAGTGTGATGAGAATATTTGATGTATGAAGGGATATGTGAAAGGCAGTACTGTATAGCCATTTTGTGAAAGGAATGGTGCACATGGAAGAAGATAATAATATCTTGAGTACTGTATAGTCTGGCAGTCATGCTGGTTTTTTTGCAACTTTTTTCATTGTTAATATCATGGAAACTACAAGTGTGGCTTGCTTCAGTTTTTTGCCTCAAGTTATAGGTATATGCATGAGGAAAACGTACTGTGAAAACAGAGATGCTACACTAAATAATCACTTGATATTTGGGAAAACTTGATGGAGCAATCACCCCATGCTTTGGGGCAATTGCAGCAGTCTGTATAAAATTAAAGTACAGTGTTGTCATGCATAAATACTGTCTCCCAGTGGCATTTAAACCTTCAAACAAACATTAAACACCACTGACAACAGAGCATTGTGAGATATTAGAAAATCATTGGGTGCTGAGAACAGAATGTTGTGAAATATTGAAATTCATACAGCATAAACAGAATCAATGCTAAATCTAATATATTGACATCATCAAAGAATATGAAATTTATTGTACAATGAGACCCTTGGCACCAAAAACATCTTTGTATATTAGTCTCCCCATCACAAACTCAGGTTTCTCTAATTTTAAAACAAACTGCTGTGTAGTGACAGCAGTACCTGGGACCTCAGTCCTCTTGAAAGTCAGAAACCCAGGCTGCATTTTCTGTGATTCTAGTAAAAAAAAAAAAAAAAAAAAAAGACAGTTGCCCCATTGGTGCATATTCAGGACTACACACTGTATGATCAGAGCTATAAATTCACATGATTGGCATAAGATACCTTATCCTGTCCACATTTACTGACAGAATTTTGAAGATTGCAGGTAGCTTTATTCATTTAGCACCAAATCATAGTGTTTCCTTCAAAAAAATTTGTTAACAAATTGATGATAAACATAATCCATTAAAAAGAGTAGTTGAACATATTAATCATGTAACATGATGGAACTTAGGAATTATGTAGAACATTAAGTAGTGAATTAATTCCAGATGGTTATACTGTATTTCAGTAGGCACCACTGTATATATTTTGGTAACCACCTGTTTAATGGGCAATTTCAGTTAGTGGGTGCAGTTTACGCTGGACTTAGTGCAGTTACCCCGCCGTACAGTACTGATGTAGGTGTAATGTCACTTAAGTTTTTTTAATGTAAATAGTTCAGGTAAAATCAGCTAACATTTATCCACCTGTACTTTACGAATGATCAAACCTTAGACCATCAGATGATGGTCAGGTAGCTTCCCTGTACCACTACAGGTTTCTTATATCATACAGGGTCTACTGGGTGTGCAATGGGAGAGGTTAATAGCTGCTTCATGACAGTGTCAGAGGGTTACCTCAGTCCCTTCATGCCATTAGTGGAGGTGAAGGAATCTTGTCTACAAGTTAGTGGCAAGTAGAGTTAGCTTTTACCTGATTGTGACACGGTAGAATGCTGCCTGACTGTCATTAGATGATTTGAGGTTCAATATCCGGCACAGTATAGGTGGATAAGTATTTGCTGATTATTCTCTTTGGGACCCAGACAACAATATATGCTAGTTAGTAGAGGGGCATGTAATTTGACAATATGTGACTACTAGAACATGTAAGTCACTCAGACTGGGTTAGCTTTGGTTTGATTTATTGAACTATACTAGAAGGGCTAGGAAAATTAATTTCTCCCCCAAAGCAAAGTGGAGCAGCGTATGAGTGAGGGAAGGTGGTTGGACAAGAGGGACTATTCTATCATTCATTCATTCGTCATCTAATCCAGTTATTCCCCATGAGAGGCATAGGAACCCAGAGCTAGGCAAGTTGGTCCTGACATTTAAGATGAGAGTGATCATCCTCACTTATCCCTTAGTAACATTACATGAGCAGTAAACCCCAACCACCCCTTGGATATAAACCTGCACCGGCTCAATCCAATTGGAGCACCTTTATTGCCCACTAAACCACCAGGTGCCATAATTTGGTTATATGATTACCACCCAGCTTAATGAATGGATTTCTGGTGTACAGGAAACCATTTGGCTTGTCATTCAGTGTAGAGTCACCTTTAGACAGAAGGAAGAGGAAAGAATGAAAGAAAGAGAGACAGAAGAGGAAGGATGGAAAGAAGGAAGAGAGGAAAAGGCAGGCACCCGAGAGCAGCACTGCATCGAGTGAGTGGATGTTAAGCGCCCCCACCAACCACTAAGGAATATTCTTAAATAGGGGTAATGGTGACCCTCATCCACTCATTTGATGTAGTGCTGCCTACTTCTTCCTTCACCTTTATCATTCTTTTTCTGTGTCTCCTATTTCTCCCATCTTTCCTGTCACTTTTTATTACTTTTCTTTCCATTTCAGGTGGCCTTACATTTGGTGACAAGCTTAATGGTTTCCTGTAAGCCAGGAAACCATAAACAACACTGGGTAGTAACCATATAACGAACCCACACATGTTCCCTTTGTGTCAGCACATGGATTGGTGGAGGGTTAGTGCCCCTCCCTGTAAAACAGCTAACTCAAAGGCAAACAGCCACCCCTTATGGGATTATGGCATCTGGCTATAGATATATTCAGGCTCAGTTGCCACAGCATTCAGTAGAAAATTGATAGGCAGAGAAGAACTGGAGAATCACAATGACATGATCACCACTGTATGAGAAAATGCACAAGAGAAGATGGAAAACTGAAGCCAGACAGTTTCTGTGGAGGAAAGATTTAGGAAGTGGAGAGATGATATGGGGCACAAGGGCTTAAGAGTAAATGCAGATAAAACAAAAGTGATGGTATCTAGGGCTGGTGGCAGTACTGTCAAAGAAGAGGGAGAGTGGGCACGTGCGATTTACCACAAGGGCGTGGGAAGTAATTCCATCTTGTGCAGTGTCTGTGATAAGTGGGTGCAAAAGAGATGTAGTGGTATTAGAGGTAGACTGCGAGGTAATGCTGATTTTATGTGTGCAGTGTGTTGAGGAGAGCAGGTGGAGATTGTCAGGTGTGAAAGGATTGAACTTGCTGGCAAGTCTTTTGAGAATGTGGGAGAGTTTTCTTATTTGGGAGACATGTTATGTGCTAGAGGTGGGGCTGGAGCTTACTCTGTGACTAGGGTGGGGAGTGGTTGGAAGAAGTTCAGGGAGCTGTTGCCTCTCATGACATTGAGAGGACTCTTCCTCTGTACTAAGGGATCTTTGTATGCAGCATGTGTTAGAAGTGTAATGCTGTATGGTAGGGAGACTTGGGCAGCAAAAGAAGAGAATGTTTGCAAGCTCAGACATACAAAAACGACACTGATTGGGTGGATGTGCAGTGCGTCCCTGAGTGTGAGGCCTGGGGGGGGCAAGGTTTATGATAAAAGATATGAGGGGTAGGATGGGAGTGGAGTGTATTGGTGTTGTGATGAGGAGAGGTAGATTGAGATGGTTTGTGCATGTGGAGAGGATGGTGGATGGTAATTGGGTGCAGAATGTGAGAAGAATGAATGTTAGGGGTAGGGTTGTGAGAGGTAGACCGAGAAAGACCTGGGGCGAGGTCGTTGAGTGTACCTTCAGGGATAAGGGACTGAATAGGAATGTTGCCAGAGATTGAGCAACATGGAGAGCTGCCATTAGGTAACAAAGGCTGATGCTTGCAAGCTTGTTGGAGCCTTCAAAAATGAACAAACGAATGTGTATATATATATATATATATATATATATATATAAGTAATCACTCTAATATCCGGATGCCCAGTATCCGAACATCCCCACTACCCGGACATAATCGTCCCGGGGTCCAATATTCCCAAAATGGTCCGAACACCCCCCCCCCCCCCCAAAAAAAAAAAAAAAAAGAGAGAGAGAGAGAGAGAGAGAGAGAGAATTTTTCCTGCCCGTAATTTGAACTTGCCGTGCGCGGCGCGGGAGAGCATTGTTGTGGCGCGTCATTCCTCCAACGTCCGATAGAGCGCCGCTGCATCCTCCCCACTTTCCGCCTGTCTCTTGCCGTGAGTGCACGCTCGTCGTTATGGCTGCCCACATGATCGCTTTTGTGGTGGTGCCTTACCTGCTGCAGGCACTCCTGCTGCTCTCGGGCCTCCTCTTAGTGTGTGTGATGATGGCCCCACCACCTGAGAAAAGGAAGAGAGCGGTGTTGACTCTGGAGAAGAAACGGGAGATGTTGGAGAAAGTAGATGCGGGGTGGTCTTCTTCCCGCATTCTCCGCGAGTTTAACCTGGCCCGGTCTACTTTGTTCGATATTAAGAGATCCCGAGGCAAACTCATGCAGTACACGGCTGACTTCTCGTCGAGAAGCAAACGCAACGTGGAGAGGAAGGTTATGTTTACCCCCAAGTTTGCAGAAATTGACCGATCCACGTTGATTTGGTATCGACAACGTGCTGCTGGTGTGATGGTAGGTGGAACGGAGCTGAAGGCTGCTGCTGAGAAGTTCGCCAGGCTTCACGACGCCCTAGACTTCAAGGCATCGGAGGGTTGGCTCTTTGCGTTCAAGTTACGGCATGGCCTTACCAACCGTAAAGCACATGGCGAAGCATTGGACGCTAATGAGGATGGAGTTGACGAGTTTTGGCACAAGGTGAAGGGCTTGATCGACAGGGAGGGCCTCACTCTCGGTCAAGTCTACAACGCAGACGAAACTGGCCTATTCTATCGCTCGCTGCCAACGAACTCTCTAGCCGAGGAGACGGAGAAGCGTGTACCTGGCCGCAAGCTCTCCAAGGAACGGATATCTGCTTTGTGTTGTGTCAATGCTAACGGCATGCACCAGCTTAAGCCCGTTGTTGTTGGCCGCGCAAAGCAGCCTCGGTGCCTTCGTGGGGTGATGGATGTCCTTCCTGTCGTCTGGTACCATTCTTTGAAGGCATGGTTTACAGCTGTGATCATCAAAGACTGGTTCCACTGCCACTTTGTCAAGGAGGTCATCCATTACCAGACGAAGACACTGGGAATCCCGCGCGACCAGGTAAAGGCCCTCCTTCTCCTCGACAATGCACCTGCCCACCCGTGCAACAAGGACTTGGTTGCTGAAAGTGGCCGTATTAGATGCATGTTTCTGACACCTAATACGACTGCTCTCATCCAACCAATGGACCAAGGAGTGATCGTGGCAACAAAGCACCTATACCGTCGGAAGTTCCTGGACGAGGTGATGGTTGTTCTCGAGGACGAGGAC
>NC_137018.1:32052438-32169938 GCF_032717465.1 Coenobita brevimanus
TAAAGTACGATCTTCAGCTGTGTCATGCTAATGTTTCATAATGAATAATCGCTACATGTTTTTCATAACACTATTTATTTTTGTTTTGATGGACAAATTCATGAAATGGATGTAAAATAAAGCTTATCGATATTTAAGGAAGGAAGGAATAGTAACTGTCCCAAAACCAAGATGGTAGACTCAGCCCACCAATTTTTTATTCTCTCTGACTATATTACAGCTTCTCTTCCTTGTAGCAGTGAGTAAAATAATGTTGTTATAATTTTTCCCTTCCTTTTAGTGACAAAGAGGGCACATAAAATGTATGGGGTTTATTTGACCAACTTTGATGTCGATTATTAAATAATCTGGTGAAGAGTAGCAGTTTTTCCTTGGTTAGTGACATCAGGAATTGAAAACCCATCATTAAACCTGGATTTGGCCATCGTTAGGTGGGGTATGGTGGTATTTCTACCCCCATCGTTCAGCAGGGGTATCACATCTAGGGGTATCATATATCGAGGTATACATGTATATACATACTGTATACAATTTCTGCTTCTCATCACCCCCGGTCTCAGGCATATACTGCAGGGCCGCTAGGTAGTGTAGTTGTATTCGCTGCATAGTCTCTCTCTGTCTGTCCCTCTTTCCTCCCCTTTCCCGTGTACTCCATTAATGGGATAAAATGGAAGTGTTGTATAAGTGTATTTCTTGGGATAAAGGTACAGGAAAGAGAGAAGTGGCATGTTTCCCCAGCCTGGAATTAGCCTCTGTTGAGGCATGACCCAAACATCACTTCTGTTAGCCTGGCCCAACATACCTTTCAGTGCAAACTGAACCTTGCTCATTACAATACTTGTTTGATAGTAATATTTTTATTTATTATAATATTACACATTTTGTATTTACAGTTTAGTATTGTGTTGTATGATATCTATTAATTTTTTTTACTCTAGAAACAGGGCCAGATTTAGGCATAAGCTAAACAAGTTACAGCTTAGAGCCTCACAGTCTGAAGGGGCCGCTTGAAATCTGATTTTTTTTTTTCCTTTATGTTACACGTTTATAATTTATATGTAAGTAATGATTTAACCTACTTGTAAGTAATGATTTAACCTACTTAACCCACTCTTCACAGATTTGTTTAGCATATTGGGGACATTCTTGTCAAGTTCAGTTGTTACACAACCTTATTCTT
The DNA here is from genome assembly GCF_032717465.1 of Coenobita brevimanus. NCBI lineage: Eukaryota > Metazoa > Arthropoda > Malacostraca > Decapoda > Coenobitidae > Coenobita > Coenobita brevimanus. Next base: position 32,053,619 of record NC_137018.1, read on the forward strand.
TGCTAACAATTGCCACGTTGGGTCTGGTTAGTACTTGGATGGGTGACCGCCTGGGAACACCAGATGCTGTTGGCATCCCTACGTGTCAAGTGGGGTTGGTGAAGGATTAGTGCCCCTCCCTGTAAAACAATTAACTCTAAGCCCTTGGCCACCCCGTCTGGGATGCATGGCGTCTGGCAATGAATGAATGAATGAAACATACAAGAGGATATTAATGTGAAAATAACGAAAGTAAACAACAGAGAGGAATGTAAATTCTGGAGTGAAGGAGAATAGGGCCATTATATTCATTTCTTTCAGCTTGGCCCAAAATTGCCATCTTTCTTGAATGCTGAACTGAAATAGAGTAATAAACTAATGCTATAAGTGGTAGTTGGGGACACTAACCATCCACTCGCTCAATGTAGTGCTGCTCTCGGGTGCCTGGCCTTTCCTCTCTTCTTTCCGTCCTTCCTCCTCTGTCTTTCTTTCCCTCATTCATTGTGTTTCCTTCTGTTCATGGGTGACTCTACACTGAGTGACTAGCCAAATACATTTACTGTGCTGGGTGGTAGCCATATAACCAAATTATAGTGCCTGGTGGTTTAGTGGGTAATTAAGGCACTCCAATCAGTTTGAGCCTGTGTAGGTTTCTATCCAAGGGGTGGTTGGGGTTTATTGCTTTTGTAATGCCACTCATGGATGAGTGAGGCTGGTCACTCTAATCTTAAATGTCGGGACCGACTTGCCTGACCCTGGGCTCCTATGCTTCTCATGGGGCAAAACTGGATTGGATGATGAGTGAATTAATTAACCAATGTTATGATGCTATAGTGAAGAAGTACATTAGAAAAGATGAAGAGTTGTAGCATTTTCTGCCATTGAGCAATGTGAAATAAACCGCATAGGACAAAAATCTAGGCCAAGTTGAGGTGAATGAACTGTACTGTCATCTCACAGGCATGCAGATCTGGTGTTATAGGTTAGCATACAGCTAGGTCTCATGTAACTCTGTCAGTCTGGTGATTTTTTTTTTTTCTTTATTGTTTTATTGCCATCTCCAGATGATGATGTTCAGGTTTGAGGAGACCTCTAGCAATGACGGATTAAATAAAGGCTACATCAGACTTTCCAGTTCAGAGAGTTTCGTCCAAGCTGAATAAAATTATCTATGGATGGCTTGAAGAAAAATATAAAACAGTAATTGGACTGAAGGGAATTTAAGTTGTTTCACTTAAAGGGATTTCTTAACAAGTTGCTGATGAGTTAACATATTTCCTTCACTAATAGTTTCTTGTAATTCATGATAAATTCAGTTTCAGAATTAGATGTTTTTTACATACTTAACCATTCACTCATGAATCAGAAGCATGTCATACTTAATGTTCTGTTTTGCCAACACACATCTGACACTTCAAGTGAGGACTGACTGTACTTACCTGTAGACATACAGTTTTTACTCCTAGGCTGCATCCACACCAAAAGCTTGTTGGCATGGGCAGGAGTAACCCATGGAAGTTCTGGCCTGCATGCTCTTGTGACCAGTGGAGCTACATATACTGTATGGGTTACAGTGATGCGAAACTCCTGTCTGCACCAGCAAGCACTTGGTGTAGATGCAGCCTTAGGGACATATGCTTAATACTTAAACTGCAAAGTGGGATGCTGGCTCCTAATTTTTTTTTTATAGTTCGGTTGTGAAATTCCTGTGGTTATTAGGTATGGTCAGCCTGCATCCTACATGACAGATTGCAGTCAGCAACAATATAGGAAGGTCAGACATGTTCCATCTTTATCATATGCTTCAGAAATTGGGAGCTTGCAATTCAGTTTGGGATTTAAGGCTTATACCCTTCAGTCCAGGAATGGAGCTTGTTTTTCTTTCTATTACTAGGTAAGTTAATTAAACTCTGGCAAAACTGGATAAGATATATATAACCTTCACACCAAGAAATCTCCCTTTAAAGTTAATATGATTGACTGGAAGTAGCAAAAATATACTTAAAAAAAAAAAAAAAAAGCCTGAAGGGTAAAGCATACACTGTATAATGAATAAAACTGGCTGGAGGTAGCAAGAATACAGTAAGTCCTCATTATATTTAAGTGATGTGTTTCACAGCATCAGCTTTTTTGTACAACTGATAAATTGGGGGAAATTGGTAACACATCTTCACAGGTAACAGTGGAGCTTTAATAGGTAATGATTTTGTAACAAACTGTGGTCTTCATGGCAAAAAGGACTTAACCCATCGCATCCAGCACATATTCCCACAAACCCTTCCCACAGCCGGGCATTACTGAGAAAATTGTTTATTTTTAAATCTTCATATCTTAGTTAATAGTTAACCAAAAATAAAAAACAAAGTGTCATAATACTCACCAATCCTTCGACTTCAAGCTGATTGCATCAGATGATCCGTGAATTGCGTGTAGGGAGATTGAGTGAGTGGGGAAAGGGGGCAGTTTTTGTTGTTTTTTTGCCGACGTCCGTATGCATGGCAGAGGTTCGGTGACACAGCTATGGCTTAGAGTAGCCCTCCACAATAATAACACTTCGATAACACTTCCAGAAGACTGCAGTCCACTAAAAACACTATTTACATGAAAACTTTTCCATAATTGGGTGTACTTGCTGCTGTAAGGCCAGTAACTGTAGCAGTGACCTTTATGCAGGCTGCCTGCTTGCTTCACCACCACACCACCTTACAGACAAACAGACAGACACTCTCTCTCTTTCTCTCACACACATGCAAGCACGCACACACACACACACACACACACACACACACACACACACACACACACACACACACACACATACACACACACACGGAGATGTATGTTTGGCATGCATTGTCGCTCGATTCTGACACTGCTGTGTGACTAGAAGTCTGGGTATTACAACTACTACAAATACTACAATCATTATTACTACTGCTACAACTACCACTACTACAACTACTACTACCACAACTACTGCTACCACTACTACTACAAATACTACCACTAGTACTACAACTGCTGCTACTACTACTACAACTACTACTACTACTACTACTACTACTACTACTACTGTTACTACTACTACTACTACTACTACTGCTACTAATACTACTACATAAAACCTAAAAAAAAATATTGTGAACAGAATAGTTATTCACGTACTGTCCATAATCAATAATACTGTATTTTCCACCATATACAAAAGTTTTTCCTGTGATTTAGATTTTTTCATCATAATAAATATACACACACAAAAAATTTCAATAAAAAATAAGGCACTGATTTCATCATGAAACAAACATTCTGCTTCCATTATTCACGTAAATAAACAGAGCGGTGGCACGAGGCACCACGATCCCTCCTCCTTCCTCCCTCCCTTTCTCCACTTCACTATAATTTCCACTATAAATAATTTTTTTCCTGTGATTTGTACTTTTTCTACATAACAAACACACACGAAGACTTTCAATAAAAACTAAGGCACTGATTTCATCAACTTCCATTATTTCACGTAAATAGTCAGAGCGGTGGCTCAAGGCTCAACGCACTGCGTTTCCTCCTCCCTTCCTCCTCCACCTCTTCCCTTTCTCCACTCCCTACCTCCTCTTCCATTTTCTCATCCGTGCCAATATCTCCCTTTCCAAGATCGTCAATACCCTCTGAACCTTTCCCATCATCAGAAATAGCAGATGAACATACAGGGGGAAACAATGGGTGCACACCCCCCTCACATGATGCATAAATATCGACAGTCATTATGGCAGTCACTTTCCTGAGAGGAAGAGTCACTTTCTCCACTCAGAATTGGCGATCATGTCCCCTCGAGTTCTCTCTCTATCGCACTTTCACTAAGGCCTTTTCTTTTCTGGCCTTTGGATTTCGTTGGTGTTAAGTTGGCGGCCGCGGGCACTCAGCCAAGGATCCAGACGCAGGGAAAACTTTTTGTCCAGGTCAGTTCATTACGGAGGTATGCAAGTAACTGGAACATGACTCAGATGCATGCAGGAGGGTTGCCAGTGGCTGCGTGTGTTGAAAATAACCTGCTGAATTTTCAGACAATGCCTCAATACACTAGATCATGTATACGTGTCACCCGTACGTCCCCAGGGCGTCACATATACATGTCACCTGGTTGCGATGGGTTAAAAAGGTAGCATGTAATGAAGATTTACTGTATTTGAGCTAAAAAAGTCATTGGATTGGAGGGGTTAACCATACAACTGTAGTGTGATCTGTCAGGCGTGCGGATGTGGTGGTACGTGGTTTCTCCGGCTATAACACACGACAGTCCCGTGCCCTCCTTCCCCACGTGGCATCTGATCTGAATGGAGTGGTGGCAGCAACAATTCTCCTAGGTGCCAATGATGCCAGTCAGGAGGAGAACAGCCAGCAGTCAGTCCCCATTCAAGAGTACAGCCAGAATCTCAAGGATATCATCACACACTTTCAGGTTGGACTGTGGTATCCTTAACTCCATCTGTTCAGGAGCTACAGTATTATTTCATTCGTGCTCCATCATTCCTTCCCTCCTTTACTCAGCTTAAGAGAATGCCACAGTGGTGAAGTGGTTGCTGAAGGAGTATCTAGCCTCTTCAAAATGTAAAGTTTGTCTTAAGGAGAATAAAATTGTTTGGAGAAAATAAGAATAAAATGAACAAGAAAGAGCAGTCAAAGAGTGCAACTCTCCCACACCCAACAGTTGATCTGAGGGCTGGACATTTAACTTTGCCCTGAGACCTCGACCCTTGACCAGTTGCTGTCAAAATTAAGTCACTACCTGTACATACTTGACCCATAACCCTTCTGCCAAGGCTGGCCCAAACTGAATCAGAACTGAGTTGACCTTGACCACTGATTGATTGTTCTCAAAACTGAAAACCTTTTATCTTTCCCTTACCTTTCCAAAAAGCTTGGTGTAAGTCAGATGAAAAATATGTAAGTTAACCTTACCATATGACCCATACATTTACCTTTGTATTTCATAGAAAAAAATAGTAAGTCAACACCTTGGTTGATCAACAGTCCTTCCACTAAGTTTCTTTCAGATCAAATGAACACATAGTCATTTTGTCCATGCATAATCAATCACACAGAGAGGGGTGTGTGAGCTGGGAGCAGGACATCGATATAGCGGGGGACAGGGCGATGTGGAGGTGATTTGTTTGTGGCCACTCCTTATGGGACTAGGGCGTCTGGCAGTAGATAGATAGATTGATAGATAAACACACGTCAGACATTGGCTTCGACCTTTAATTGATTGTTCTTAAACTCTAATCCCTGTGTACTTGTGCCACTCTCAAACCTTTCAGCAAATCTGGTCTAAATTGGATAAAACTTTAAGATGACCTTGCTAGGTCAAGTTTTGACCAAGACTTGTGACCTGACCTTTGGTAAAAGGAAAAGGTAATCCTGTTACCCTTCCATCAAGTTTGATTGAAACTGAAAAGAACTTGAGTTATTTTGTTTGCACTTACACATGCACGTGGACACCTACACTGACACCCACACCCACCCACCTACCTGCGCACGTTCCTCCCCCCCCCTCACTCTCTCACGCACGCACACACTCACGCTCTCGTGAACGCCATACACACCCATGCACACATGCACGCATGTACGTATGTATGCACACAAGTACGTATGCACGCATGCACGCACGTACATACGCACACATGCACGTACGTACGTGCACACACACACACACACACACACACACACACACACACACACACACAGGTCACCGACAGAGATGGAGCTCTTCCTGGATCTTGGGGAATAATCGCTGAATCAGCGACGAAATGGAGACCAGCCTATTTGTGATTATGTGAATGAGTGCGTGAAGGGTGGTCCCGTCAGACAGTAGTTTATAAGAAAAGAAAAGAAAAAATGCAGTTTTGGTCATTAAAAGTACAAGATATAGTGGAAATAGAAAGTTTTCATGTGGTTGCATCATGGCAGAAAGGGATGGTGCTTTATTTACATCTGGCGAGAGGGATTTCCTGGGCTTCTCCAAAGATGATGTGGGAAATGGAGGTACTAAATTGAACCAAACGAGTAGCAGGAGTAGAGAAAACAGCGGAGAGGAATGTCCAGGAGTTAAAAAAGGTATGGGCAGTAATTAGAGAGTTACAGGAATGGACCACAGAGCAGGAAAGCAAGATCAAAATTCTACGGAATAAACTGGAAAAGTTTGTACACGTAGTAATGAACAAGAAAGAGAAGTCACATAATTAAAAGTGAGTTCTGAATCTGCCTCTAATGATATAAAACGGCTTAAGAGGGAGAATAAGAGGTTGCAAGAAGAAAGGGACAAGATGAAAAGCAAACTAGATGAGTATGAATCCAAATCAGGGATGCAAGATGAGCACATTAAAGAAATCAGGGAGCAACATAAGGGGTGGAAGAAAATTCAGGAAGAAGGAAATGTAAATTTAAAAGAGATTATAGAACAACAAAGCAAGGAAAAGGTGGAGAAGGAAGTGGTTAGGGTAGTGAGAAGTAGAGAATCTATAGTCGGATGTAGCAGATAAGAAAAAATGTGTAATAATTTCAGGAGTAAAAGAAAAACATGACAGTAAGATCAGAAAGAGAAAGTGAAGAACTGGGTAAGGTTAAAGAAATAATATCAGTAGTTATGGAGGGAAACAATAAAGCTCAAGAAAAGATTGAAAAAGTGTTTAGGTTAGGAAAGTACAAGGAAGGAGGGACGAGGCCATTGAAGGTAAAGTGTAAGTCCCAAGCAACAGTAAGTGAAATCATCAATAGAACATGGAAATTATCAGACAAGGAAGGGTTGAAAAATGTTTGGATAAGGAAAGATGCAAATGAGGATGAAAGAGCTAAAATAAAGGAGTTAGTAAAGGAAGCAAAGGCAAAAAACAAAGAGAATGGAGGAAGAGAAGACAGTGTTTTATTGGAGAGTTATGGATCAGAAATTGAGGAAGTGGTACCAACAGAGAGAAGGAGAGAAGAGGGTATAAAAAACATCAAAAGTAATTTGAAAGTGGTATATACTAATGTTGATGGTTTAATATCAGCAAGGCTGGAAATTAATGATTTCTAGAGGGTACATGAGCCTGATGTAATGTGCTTTGTAGAGGCCAAATTAAGAGAAGATATTGATGTTCATATGGGAGATGGTGAATACAAACTGTGGAAAAGAGACAGAAAAGAAAAAATGGGAGGAGGAGTGATGATAGCAGTGAAGAACAACATTGTGGAAATGGGAGAAGGCAGGGCTGAAGTGATAAATATGAAATTAGAAATTGGAGAGAATAGCAAGAGAGATATGGCAGTAGTGGATGTTCCCCCTAAGACAAGCATGGAATGATGATGAATACCAGGAGATGTTGTCAGACATGTCTAGTTATTTACAGAAAATAATTGAGAAAAGTAGCAGTATAATTTTGATGGGTGACTTTAACTGTAAAGAGGTGAACTGAGAGGAATGGGACTCAGGAGGCAGCGAAGATTCATGGGGCACTATATTATTAAATATAACAATGAACAGTGTGATGACGCAATGGGTTAAAGAAGAGACACGGTTCTGAGGTGAGGACACACCATCAAGATTAGACTTACTGTTTACCAGAGAATCCGATGTAATAGAATCTTTGAAATATTTGTGTCCTATAAGAGAAAGTGATCATGTGGTCATTGAGTTCCAGATGATAATAGGGAACGTGGAGCCAAGAGACGAACTTTTTAGGCAAGGAAGATACAACTTTGGGAAAGCAAATTTTACAGGATTGAGAAAATTTTTCAAAAATGCGGATTAGAGAAAATTCAGAGAAAAAAGAGACACACAGAGGAAATGGGATATCTTTCTAGACCTTTATAATTTGGGAGTGGAAGAATTTGTACGAAGAGTAAGGGGGAAAGAAAACAGGCAAAAGGAATGGTTTAATAGAAGGTGTATGATAGTACTGTATGTCCTTGTGAGGAGGACCATAAGGTGTTTATGGCATTCATGGATCTGGAAAAAGCATACAACAAAGTAGACAGAGAGGGATTGTGGAATGTTTTGTGCATGTATGGTGTAGATGGTAAGCTGCTAGGTGCTGTCAAGAGTTTTTATGATAGTACCGAAGCTTGTGTAAGGGTTGATAGGCATCTAAGTGAGTGGTTCATGATCGGTGTGGGCATGCAACAAGGTTGTGTGATGTCCCCATGGTTGTTCAATATATATGTGGATGGGGTGATGAGAGAAGTAAAAACACGAGTAATAGAGAGAGGGATGGCATTGGTAATGAATGGTGATAGATGGAATATCTCAAATTTGTTGTATGCTGATGATGCAGTACTGCTTGCAAGTACCGGACAAGAACTTGGTAGGCTAGTGCAGAGTTTTGCTGATGTCTGTGAGCGTTGTGCCGTGAGAGTAAATGTAGAGAAGAGTAAAGTGATGGTTATTGAGAGAGAAGGTGACTCCTAGTGTGATGTCACAGTGAATGGAGAGAGACTGGAATTGGTGAGAGAGTTCAAATTCTTGGGTACAGTGATAGAAAAGAGAGGAAAATGTGCAAAAGGAGTTGATAGTAGAGTGACACAAGGAAGAAAAGTAGCTGGTGCAATGAAGGCCTTGATAAACAGAGGCTTGAGTATTGCAGCTGCACGAGGCTTACATAAGAGAGTGTTTGTGCCAACTTTAACATATGGGTGTGATTCTATGATGTGGCGTGAAAATGAAAAGTCAAGAGTAAGAGCAGTGGAGATGGGACTGCTGAGAAATGTATGTGGAGTGCATAGGGTGGATAGGATACAAAATAATGTGATTCGTGAAAGGTGTGAAGTGAGGAAGTCAGTGGACACCAGAATCGAAGAGAGCGTTCTGAGATAGTATGGTCATGTGGAAAGAATGGATAACAAAAGAGTGGTGAAAAAGGTATACCTGAGTGAATTTGAAGGAGGGAGGAGATGAGGTAGGCCAAGGAGAAGGTGGAGAGATATGATGGATGAGTGTTTGAGGAAGAGAGGTTTGGAAGTCAGTGAGGCTAGGAAACTGACATGAGATCGAGCCGGCTGAATGAATGTTGTGAGGAGAAGTGCATGATCAGGGATTTTGGCACCCTTTGTGAGCATAGCAGCATCCGGATTGACTCAGTCGAATACGTTTGTGTGAAGCTGCAGAATGTGATGAGTGTTTTTGGCATATCCGGTAGAGTCAGGACTCCAGGGGCTTGAATGATGAGTGAATGGAAGTGTGGCCTATTTGGATTGGTCAAGTTTGTGCTGTCTGGACATTGCTACTCCTCACTCTGCCCATGGGTGGGAAAGAAGGTCCAGATGATGATGATGATGATGATGTATGATAGCAAAAAAAGAGAGAGATAAGGCGTGGAACAACTGGAGAAAGAGAGGTAACAACATAACAAAGGAAGAATAGAAAAGAACTAGAAATGAATACACAAGAATACGTAGAGAGGAAGAAAGGAATTTTGAAAAAGTTATAATAGATAAATGTAAGGATGAACCCAAACTGTTTTATAGATTTGTCAATGGCAAACTGAAACAAAAGGAAGGAATCACCAAACTGAAAGTAGAGGGAGAGATCTATAAAGATGCGGCAATGCAAGTTGAAATAATGAACAAATGTTTCCAGTCGGTTTTCACTAATAAAAAGGAGTTTGTGGAAGGGGAAGGAGTGATTAGAAATGTAGTGATAAAAAATATAAAAGTGGAAGTACAGTAAGTGTATAAATGACTGGAAACTCAAGATGTAAGGAAAACCCCAGGACCAGATGGAATCTCTAATTGTGTATTGAAGGAATGCAGTGAACAACTGGCAGATAAGAATCACAGTTTAATTGTGTGTTCTCTGGAGGAGGGGAAGGTGCCTTAGGAATGGAAGAGGGCAAATGTGGTACCAATTTATAAGGGAGGAAACAGGGAAGAACCCCTGAATCATAGACCAGTGTCCCTAACCAGCATGGCTGGAAATTTGTTGCTAGAGAATCCTGAAAGATAGATGGATAAAATATCTGGAAGAGTTGAATATTTTGACTGGAAGTCAGTTTGGATTCAGAAGTGGAAGGTCATGTATTTCCAACTTGTTGAGCTTTTGCTCAAGAGTGATTGACGTGGTGCAGGAGAGAGATGGTTGGGTGGATTGTGTGTACTTAGACTTAGAGAAGGCCTTCGACAAGGTACCTCATAAGAGACTAATGTGGAAACTAGAATGTATAGGAGGACTGAAGGGGAAACTCCTGGAATGGATGAGAGACTTTTTGAGTGACAGACAAATGAGGACAGTAATAAAGGATAGGATGTTTGGATGGAGGGAAGTAACAAGTGGAGTCCCTCAAGGCTCGGTGTTGGCACCAGTAATGTTCCTGATTTACGTAAATGATATGGTAGATGGAGTGAACAGTTGTGCAAGTCTGTTTGCTGATGATGTAAAGATCTTGCGGAAGGTAGAGGTTGAGGAGGATTGTAAAATGCTGCAAGAGGATCTGGATTTGATACATGATTGGAGCTGGATGTGGGAAATGAAATTTAATGTAAAGAAATGTAAAATATTGGAAATGGGTAAAAGTATCAGGAGGCCATCACTGAATTATTTGTTGGGTAATGAATTAATCACAAAAATGAGAGAAGAGAAAGGTTTGGGAGTGCTGGTCCAAGATAGTTTGTCACCTGAAAAGCACATTAACAAGATAGTTAGAGAGACTTATAAACTCTTGACTAACATAAGAGTAGCATTTCATTATATGGATGAGGTGATGATGAAAAAATTGATTGAGGCCATGATCCGCCCCAGGTTAGAATACGCAGCGGTAGTGTGGTCCCCACACAAAAAGAAATATATAAACAAGATTGAGAGAATACAAAGAACAACAACCAAGATGGTCTCCAGTCTGGCAGATTTGTCATACAGAGAGAGGCTGGAAAAGCTGGATTTTCCTTCCTTAGAGGAAAGGCGAAAGAGGGGAGACATGATTGCAGTGTTTAGGACCATGATAGGAGTAGATAAAATTGATCGAGAAGTTCTGTTTGTATGGGATAAGAGAGCAACAAGAGGACACGGAATGAAATTGAAAAAGTCAAGCTACTTGAAGGATATCAAGAAATATAGCTTTCCTTACAGACGTATAGACTTATGGAATAGCCTGGACAAAGAGATCATCCAGTCTAAAAACTTAAACGAGTTTAAGGCTAAGTTTGACTTACTGAGAATCAGCGACGGGAACCCATGAGCATAACACATTTCGTTTATATCGCAGTTAGGTATATTAGGTAAATACATAAATATTTGGAACAACTTAGATGAAAAGGTGGTGCAGGAGAAAAACATTCATGTGTGTAAAAGTAGACTAGATAAATGTGGATATGGAGACGGGACAACACGAGCATTGCTCAATTCCTGTATACTACAAGTAGGTAAATACAAATAGGTAAATACACACACACACACACACACACACACACACACACACACACACACGGAGTGAGAGAGAGAGAGAGAGAGGGAGAGAAGGGTGGGGGTGAGGGGGTGGGGGGGAAGAGAGAATAACAGTGCCTCCTTCAAGAATATGAACCACTCAAGAATGATTGCCATCATTATCGAGATGATGCCATGCACAATCCTGAGAACTCCATGAATTGGGATAGCGATGACAGAACTGCACCCAGGATGCTTTTTCCTCACATGCCTCTGTCACTGTATCATTCAGCCTTCCACGTCCTGCTTCTCTCTTTCCAATATTCAGTTTCAGTCTTTTCCTATAGAGTATACATGTCCCCAGCCGAATGTGTCCTGTGAGGGTCTGCTTCCATGGGGTGGTTGTGCATTGCTTCTCATGTAATGCCACTAAGCGGCAAACAAGTGGTCACTCCTTCCTTTAGTGTCTTTACCGAATAGTCTTGCCAAAGGCCTCTCTGCTCCTGGTGGGAGACAATAAAGGACTGAATTGAAAGGACTGGATGTCTTTCAGTTAAATGTTGTATATTAATCCTCGGTAAATCCCACTTGTCAGCTGCTATTAAGCTCATGCGTGCAGATTATTAAAGTTTAGTTTATCATCACAGAAGATAACAGTACACCCCATTCTTGTTATAACGATGAGAGGCATTTGGGAAAACCATAGTTGAGCCGGGGTGTCGTTAACCGGGGACGTTATAACATAGAAAGTATAGGGATGTGTTGGAGAGCCTTGGGATCCCCACCCAGCCAATCCAAAACCTCCCCAGTTGAGTCGAAAAACAAGTTTCTGGCTCACCTAACGCCCAAATAGCTTTAAAACAAGCTAAAGTAAGCCCAAAAGCAGTCTATAAGTCACCTAAACCAAAAATAAAATATAAAAATCAACAAAAATAATTTTGGAAAAAATCAAACAGTGTACTGTACCCCAAAATGACAGTGTTCACCTCACCGATGACTAAAACACATTTATCTTAAATAGAATAAAAAAATCAACAAAAATAAGTTTGGAAAAAAATCAAACAGTGTACTGTACCCCAAAATGACAGTGTTCACCCCACCGATGACTAAAACACATTTATCTAAATCTAAAAACAGTTTATAAATCAACCTAAACACAAAATTTAAATCTAAAATATCATCAGAGTTGGTTAAAAAAAAAAAATTGGATAAAAACCCATTGGGTAACTGGGGACTGGCCATCGTTAGGCAGGGAAGGGTGTTAGTTTTTATATATTGCTATGGCGGGGTATTGGAAAGTGATTGATCGTATAGCAGGGTATGGGTGTATTTTGGGGTACAATCAAGATGTGGTATGCTACGGGGTTGTCAAGTGAACACTCATCAAATAATTATTATATACCAGTGTCAGTATAACATGAGTTAAATGGGGATAGGGAGGGAACCAAGGACCACTTAACCAAAAATCTAAATAAACACCTCTGCCTCCCACCCGAAGTACCGGTACAATGCAGTTCGCAAATTCTGAAATGATCAGGATCAGGGAGCTTTTTGAGATCAGTATATTTTGGAAAACTGGAAAAATTACATTACTGTGCTGTACTGTAGTATGTATAGATATCCACATGCCCCTTGCCATACTTTTCAGCAATCACAATACAGTACTCTTACTACAGTTTAGCAACTTGGTATCCAATATTAATGGTTTCACTTTTTTTTTTTTTTTTTTTTTTTTTTTTTTAACACTCAAGGCCTAACTTAATGTTATCATTTTTCATCCCTAGGGTCCCACTGCCCAAGTAGATGTGAATAAATTATCCTGTTTGGGGACCGTAATGATAAAAACAGTTCTTTCAACAATAGTGTGCTGTACTGTATCATCAAATAATGAAAGAACATATCAGTAATGCAGTGGTTGCCATTGTATTGATACAGCTACCTGTTGTATCTGAGATCAGTTGATCCAGTTGGAAGACTACTGTACATGCTGAAAATTGTATTTGGTGATTTTAAGTTATCAGATCACAAGATATTTCTCGCTTTGCTCTACTGATATGTTAGAGGTTGAAGTGATATTTTTTGTTCGTCATTTCAGAGCTGAGATTTTCACCTGCCACTAATTTTGCATATTCATTCACAAGTTGTTTGGTGACATCCTTGTCAGCAGACATTTTTTTTCCCTCACAAGCCTTCACACATTTTATTCCATGATGTTTAAATCTGTTCTGCATAGTTATTTATGGTAAGTTGTCTGTGAAATTCCTTGGCTTTCTCAATCAGTAAAGGTCCAGAAGTAGCAGTTCTTTTTTGTGTAAGTTGTTAAAGTCATATACTGTAGCACTTTGTCAGTGGTGGCCTGTTTAGGTTTGCTTAAATTTTTTCCTGTTTCTCATAGATTCAGTAATTTCTATCTATCTCTCTAATTGCCAGACGCCTCAATCCCATTCAGGGTGGCCACAAACAAATCGCCTCCACGTCGCCCTGTCCCTCGCCATTTCACTCCCCTGCTCCCAACTCACACCCCCCTTTCTCATATACCTCTCCATCTCATCCTCGGCCTCCCCCTCCTCTTCCCCCCTCCACCCTACACACATACACTTTCTTCGTCAGTCTTTCACCCTCCATCCTCTCCACATGGCCGAACCACCTCAGTGTAATCCTCCTAACGCTTCCCATCACATCCACATCCACACCACAATGCTTCTTTATATCCTTATTTGTCAGCCTGTCTTTCCATGTGATTCCACAGGCTCCTCTTAAATAACTCATTTCCACTGCTCTCACTCTTGACTTGTGCCCATTCAGCAACGTCCAAGCTTCACTTCCATGCGTTAGAGTTGGTATCACAATACTGTCATGTAGTAACTTTAGTAATTTCACATGCAGGATAAAATTTCAATTTTTTTTCACGCTATTTCTTCAGGTTATACACAGTCGAAGTTCTAATCCCATACTCATCTTGTAGTTTCCTTGGTGCAAGACCTCTTTCTAGCTTCTTTAGAATTTACATTTTTTCTTTGATGTTTATCACTTTATGTTTTCTTATAATTGCAGTCACAGTTATCTCTGCTACACATCTTTGAAGACATTTTCAAGTTTAAGCGTGCAAGTCTAAGATTTTAAAATGGTTTTGTCCATGGTGGTAGAACAAAGAGTGGTGAAATCACCCATGTGGATGACATGGGTCAAGTAAGGGCGATCTAGCCAAGCTCGTGAGCTAGCTTAGGAATGTGTGTGACTTGTTCTTAGCCAAGCTTATCAGATAGCATAGGCAAGTGATTGTTGCATGCTAGCTCACGAGCTTTTCTAAAGAATGAGCCACACTTGCTCCAAGATAGCTCATGAGCTTAGCTAAACAACAGCCACGGTGCATTGTAAGCATGGCAGTAACTTCGGAAATTAAAAACATGATTCCTTTGAGGCAGCAAAACTTTTTCTATTTCTTTAATACAGTAAATGTACAGGGATCCTTTGGTTGTTGCGCACTTAGTTGTTGTGGTTTTTGCTATTACCTATCTATCTATCTATCTATTGCCAGACGCCATAATCGCGTAAGGGGCAGCCATTTGACTTTGAGTTATTTGTTTTACAGGGAGGGGCACTAACCCTCCACCAACCCACTTCTTGACATGTAGGGAGCACATATGGTTTGGTTATATAGTTACCACCCAGCGTTGTAAATGGTTTCTTGGCTTACAAGAAACCATTTGGCTTGCCACTCAATGTAAAGCCACCTGTAAAGGAAAAAAAAGCAATCAGAAGTGACAGGAAAGATGGGAAAAATAGGAAGAGAGGAGGGCAGGCACAGAAAAGGAATGATAAAGGCTAAGGAAGAAGTAGGCAGCTCTACATCAAGTGAGTGGATGATGGTCGCCACTGGATGATAATTTTCACTCTAGTCCTTACTGCTCATTTTGGCTGAAACTTTGTCATGCGTCTGAGCTGGTTTCTGTTGACCATGTGGTTTCTGATGGGTTTGAGTGATGAGCGATTCAAAGATGAGGCCTTACGTGAGGAGTTAATTCAAGTGGTGGAGACCACTAAATTTCCACCCCTTGCCTCTGAACTCTTTGCCTCGAGCGCATCTCAGGTCTCTATATGGTACGTGTTTCTTCCATATTGTCCCTTTTCATCATTTTCTATTAACCTTATGATGCCTATGTGTGATTCCAATACTTATCATAATATTATGTATGTACAGTACATACTTAGTGGGTCTGAATTGTTGTAAAAGAGAAAATTTGGGTTTATAAGTGGGGTGCTTGGTACCTATTTATCTATATATAGCCAGATGCCGTGATCCCGTAAGGGGTGACCATTTGACTATGAGTTAGTTGTTTTATGGGGAGGGGCACTAGCCCTCTGCCAAATCACCTGTTGACACACAGGGAACACATGGGTTTTATATGGTTACCACCCAGTGTTGTAAATGATTTCCATGTTTACAGGACACCATTAGGCTTCTCAGTTAATGTAAAGCCACCTGAAAAGGAAAGAAGAGTAATAAAAAGTAACAGACAAGATGGGATAAGTAAGAAAAGAGGAGACTGCCTGTTACCAGTTTGGAAAAAATCCCATAGGTTCTGTGCTTTTGTTATCGTACAATCTCAATATCATGCACTAGGTGCAGTACCATTTATGTGCGATAACCAGGGGATCACTGTACTTGAACATTTTTAAGGAAAACTGGTATTTTTGAAAATTTGGTTTTTGTAATTTGGGAATTGCACTGTACAGTATATCCTAGGCCAGTTTGTGTCATCATTAAGGGTCCCCCTTAAGGCTGGGGGACAGCTGGAAGGCCTAGACAATCACTCCAAGTCCTCAGGAGGAGGTGAGGAAAGATGAGGAGAGCAAAGTGATGATGCTGAGGGGGAGCATAGCCATGACACAGTAACATCCTGCCCATGCCTGGGCACATGTCTAAGGCCAGCATGCACTTTAAACCATTCAGACCAACCCGTGTTAGCCTTGAATTCTTCCTTGGCCTCCATTCCTTTCTTTTCTTTGAGATCCTTCCACACCTTGAGAGCCTTTGTGCAAATAAAGCTATGATGCATGAGCTGCTTCACTTTTTTATGTTCATTAATCAACAGCACAAGGAGGCATTCCCCATAATGGGTTCCTTAGTTTCTGTTCAGCATTTAGCAGTCAGGGTAGGCACGTTCTGTGATGCTACTACACTGTTCCCGTTACCCTGATTCTCTTGTGCCCCGCCCCTTTACCCCCACCCACTCACCCGACGGCCCGTCCACCAGTCTTTGCCGTGCCACTGTTGGGTAAACATGCCAGACGCTCTCCCTAATCGAAGCAACAAAACTTTTACTTAACCCCTTAACTACAATATCTTTTCCATTTACCTAGGAAATGTTTTGTAGTAAAGGATGTTGGAAAAAAGTACTAAGGAACGTCATCGGCCTGAAAGGTTTGTGAAGTAACAAAAATTCCCCCTATGAAAATAAAAAGGTATACATTCTACAAAGAACCGTATTGACTTTTTCCATATATATAAGATCGAAAAGGAAAGACAATAAGAAATATAGAACAAAAGTAACAGAGGAACGGGAGATGAATTTGAGAGGAGGAAGACGAGGAGGAGGAGGACTGGCACACATAGAATAAAAATTCTTATACGGCATTGTTGGTATAAATAATTATACAGTGGAACCCCGGAATTCGTACGCCTCTCTACTCGTACAACTCGGTTTTCGTACAGCCTTTTCACCTAAAAATCGCTCTAGTTTTCGTACAGAGACCCGTTATTCGCACTAAGAGATGCAGCGTCGTAGGTGCCACATGGTCGCCAGTCTGGCTTTGTCTTCCGCCAGCTATGCATCAGCCATACAGGCTCGATTAAACTTTGTGATGAATTATGTATTTTCGATAGAATATTGTACATAATCATGGGCCCTAAGAAGATTAGTGAGTCAGCTGAAGCTAAAAGTAAAGCAGTGAGAACAACAATTGAGCTGAAAAAAGAACTCATTGCAAAGTTTGAAAGTGGAACCCGTGTCTCCGATCTTGCCATTCATTATAGTATGGCGAAATCTACCATTTCATCCATACTAAAGAACGTATTAATGCAAATTACATTGTTTCTTATGGAAGAAAATGATTCGGTTTTCGAACAATTTGCAACTCGTACAGCCTTCAGGAACGAATTGTGTACGAATTCCGGGGTTCTACTGTATTGTATAAATAATTACACTGTTGAGTAGGCGAAGCCAATGACATTTTATTATCCTACTTCTGTATTCGATCCCTCTGATTTTAATGAATTTAATGAAGGAAATAAATAAGGAAAATTACGATATGATTATGATACTGTGGTAACTTACCAGGCATAACAGATGACTTAATATGTTTAATAGCAACAGCGGCACAGCTGCAATGTGTTACTGCCAAGCTTCGAACATCCGTGGCGCCAAAATTCAGCTGCAGTCGCGGAAGGAGGTGGGGTGGTTCTTTTCAAACTGATTTTGATTCAGTTAGCAAATTTTAGTGCTTCCTTTGTCAAACAGAATTGAATTAAAAGTAAAAGTAAATAATACGATACTATTTCGTGGTAAGGCTCATCATTCTATCAGTAAGAAGAGTAATTATCTCAGCCAATCAGGAATGAGTAGAGCTGGAATTTGGCGGGGCATCAGAAGGGGGCGTTGCACAAGAGAATCAGGGTAACGCGGACAGTATAGGACAGCATCAGAGTTTTAAATTATGGTAGAGACCATAGAGTGGGACAGCTTTAGGACCCCAGCAATTTTGCTTACCTTCTGCTCCTCCTTATGGTGCTTAACAATGTCCAATTTTACATCAAGGGGAAAGCTATGCCTTACCCTTGTAGGCTTGCTCTTGACAGCAGCAGTAACATGATGCTTTCTACTGGGGATAGCACCAGACATGATTTTCAAGTCAGAAAGTTTCAGTATTTCACACAAGAAAGGTTATCTTTACACTTATTATCGTACACTGCTCTATTTTTTGCGCACTTGCACTGTTATATGGTAATAGTGATGATGTTTCAGTGGTCTTGCACACACAAGACAGTTAGGTAACTCTGGGAACACAGGGGAGACAGTCACAGCTGTGGGACATGTTAACGATTGGATGAGCTCGTCAAAGGGGAGGGGGCACAAAGGAGGCCATGTGCGCAGAGGCCTAAGATGGGGGTTCTGTGCATGTAAACGGTGGGTGGCCTTCTTGGGCCAGATGTCTGACTGTTGGCTTGCATGCATCACAGCATCCACAAGGGATTATCGTATTTATGAATTTCAATATTGTAATTGTGAAATAGGTTATGACTTTTAGTTCATCATTCTGTTGATATATTGCATACCAAACTGATGTGTACTGAGACCTGACTGTACAGAGTGTTGTAATATTGCAGTATGATTTCTTGATTAAAGTACATTATATTACAGTACATTCAAATCACTGTTCTATAGTTAGTGTAGATGGAAAGTTAAGTAGGAGTATGTGGTGATTAGTCATGAGGAACCCCTCAGTTTAGCCATATTTTGGATAGACTGTGGTTTTAAACAACCCAGCAAACTTAAATATACAGTACAGCATTTTTGGAGTTGCTTTATCAGATGTTACCATTGCCATTCATAGATAGGTATTACGTACATATTCCTTGTACTGTACCACTAGCATGCTGAAGTGACACCTGTGGTGATCACCTCTCCTGCACTGGATGGTCGGGCATGGCAGAAGTACTGTGGTGACACTGGGCGTCCCTTCACTAAAGAGGAAGAGCTCACTGCCCAGTATGCCCAGACATGTGCCCAAGC
This sequence comes from Coenobita brevimanus, assembly GCF_032717465.1. Lineage (NCBI taxonomy): Eukaryota > Metazoa > Arthropoda > Malacostraca > Decapoda > Coenobitidae > Coenobita > Coenobita brevimanus. The sequence goes on from NC_137018.1 coordinate 32,072,774, forward strand.
TGCTGCCTCACTCAAAGTCCCTTGTGTTGATCTGCACACTGCTATGATTAATCAGGTAGGTTAACTTCATACAGTTGGTAAGGTAGTATTCCATTCGCAAGTGAGCCAGATGTGTTCATTGGATGGTTGTTTTCAAAACTGCATGGTTTGTAGTCATTTCCACACCCTGAGATCTCTTCTTAGAATCTCATTTCCAGTTCTTTTAGTCTCACTTTATCCATTTAATGCACTACAGTTATCAGATGTGTGATGAGTACAAATATGCAACAGACTTTATCCGTAAAATAGTAAATAGATGTTTCTTAGAAGATAACTTTGTGCAGTCTGAGAAACGTACCTTACTCCGGCCCTTAATTAAGAAACTTGGTCTTGATGCTGAAAGCATGTTAAACTATTGTCCTGTCTCTAATTTGGCATTCTTGTCTAAGATTACTGAGTGGGCTATATGTGATCACATTCTACCACTACATGAACAAAACGCAGCTGTTCCCCATGTTCATCCAGCTTATATGAGGTCTGTTCAAGAAGTAGCAAACCTTAGGCTTTAAAAAAAATTAATAGCTAACCCGTTGAGCTAGGACACCAGTCGCCCTCAAAGTAGGCCCTTTCTGACTTGACACACATAGCCCAGCATTCTTTCCATTGCCTGAAACATTTTTCAGAGTTGGTTTTCAGTATCTCATCGCATTCATCATGATCTCTTGGATGAATATTGCTCAAGACTGTTGGAGTGTGCAATTTGCAATCTAGACTTTCTGAAGACTGTTACCACTGGAGGTGAGACTTTGGTGTACAGGTACAATCCAGAAACCAAAGCACAGTCTTCCTAGTGGAAGCATGCGGGGTCATCTCGGCCAAAAAAAAGCACAACAGGTCTGCAGCAAGGTGAAATACACTTGTATGTTGATTTTTTTTTTTTTTTTTTTTTTTTAACCTATGGTGCTATGCTTCATGAGTATGCACCAGAAGGTCAGACTGTCAACAGACATTACTACCTTGGCATTATCCGTCAGCTTCAAGATACAGTTCAGCGGAAGAGACCATAACAACGCCCCTGCCCATTCTCAATTGATTCAGGAATTTTGGGCCAAGCACAGCATTCTTCAAGTCCAGCAGGCTCCCTGCTCACCAGACATGGGTACGTGTGACTTTTGGTTATACCCCAAGCTCAAAACTATGCTGAAGGGTTCCCGATTTGAGACGAGATCATGACAACTGTAACAAAGCACCTGCAGGAGATACCAAACACCAACTTTGAAAAATATTTCAGGCAGTGGAAAGAACGCTGGGCCATGCGTGTCAAGTCAGAAGGGCCCTGCTTTGAGGGGGATTAGTGTCCTATCTCAACAGGTTAGCTATTTATTTTTTTTAAAGCCTTAGGTCAGTTACTTTCTGAACAGACCTCGTAGGAAACATCACTATTAAAACTGCATTGACAGTGATTCATAATGGCTTTGTGGCAAACACCTGTAGTGGGATGTCCTCTCTTCTGGTTCTTTTAGATCTGTTTGTAGCCTTTGACACACTGGATCATGAACAGGTGCCGAATGATCTGCATTTTTATGATTCCCACAACATTATCAGTTTACTCTAAAGTCGTACCTTTCTGACAGATCTCAGAGTGTGATAGTTGACCACACTTGCTCAGACTCAGTGCCTCTTCTGTTTGGAGTCCCCAGAGTATTCATTTTAGGTCCAATTCTGTGTGCATTTTATTCAAGTACAGTAGTTTATCATCTTCTACTTACTGCACTTGATGTAGTTTATCATCTCTGCTTAATGCACATGGTGTGTTCTATCATTTTTATGCCGATAACATACAGCTCTATGTTAAGTATATGCCTGTTCTCTTCCTGCCTTACCTTGTTCTCCCCAAACTAACAAACGTAAACATGTCGTTGTATCCACTCCATCACAAAATCCTGGTCTCTCCCTCGTTTCCTCTACTGCCCAGCCTATCGAGTGTTCCCCCTTCTCCAAATAACAGCACCATAATGCTGTCATCAGCTTGCACTCAAGCTTTGTCCTCCCCAGTGGAAGCAGAATCCCTGCAAAGTATCATCAGTTATCTTCACTGTACCTCTTCCATGCCTACCCTTGTCACTGCAGAAATACATTCCCCCTCCACACTCCTTCCTACCCCTATTCCTCCTACCTGTACTGAACCTTCCCCTCCTGTTCTTTCTACCTCTCCTGCACCTCTTCTTCCCCTCTCTTCTGTTTCCCACTCTTTCTCTAGTGATCCACTTGCCTCCTCTGTGATCACTATGTCCTCCCTATCTTTCCTGATCTCTTCCATTCTTGATTTACTTATGCCCTCTGGATACTTTCTCCCTCAATGCTGTACACAGTCTCTGCACTCTTCCCACACTTGATTTTCCATAGTCATAGTACTCCTCCAGTGGAATATTAGAGGCTTCTGTATCTGTCATATGGACCTTTGTTTTCTTATTTCCTGCCATAATCCCCTTCTTAGCCCCCTTCAAGAAACCTTTCTTCATACATCCACGGTTCCTATTCCTGGCTATGCTGTTCTTGGATCCTCTCCTTCTTATGACACTGCCCTCCATATCCGCAATGTTGTCCCCTTTGAACCTTTCCTTATTTCTTCTTCTATCCCGCATACTTCTGCTCGTGTCTTTCTCCATCAGTGGATCACTGTTAGCTTTCTTTATTTCTCTCCTTCTGTTCCTCTTGATTTTCCTAACTTTGTCACGTTCCTTCTTTTCCTTCCTCCCCCATTTCTTCTTCATGGTGACTTCAGTTGCCGTCATTCTCTGTGGGGTGACTCTGTGGTCACCACTAGAAGATGTTTATTAGAACAATTTCTTTCATCTCAAGATCTTTTCATCCTCAGCACTGGCACCCCAACTTGCTTCAATATCCATAATTGCTCTCTCTTTCTTGTATGGAACTGTCCCCTTTCTCACCTTTAATTTCTGTCCATTTTCATTGGTCAGTATTAGAAGACAATCTTTTTATTGATCACTTCCCTGTCCAAGCTCTCTCTTACCTCTGACTGTCATCTCCCTCATCTCCCCCATTGGCAGTTCTTTACTGCTGACTGGGAGATATTTTCTTCTCTAACAGTGCCTCTGCTTCCTCCTTCATCTTTTTCATCTCACGGGATTTTTAAAAGCTGCCCTCACTGCCATTCCCTGTGATATGCAACTGTCTGCTGCCCTGCTTGTTTGCGATATCTCCATGTGAAAGGTGCCGCATGGAAAAGTTTTCGTCATAAACAGTCCATCCCTGATCGGATTTGTAGCCTTCCCATTTCGGCTGAGCATCCACCGCTTTCTGTTGTACCATCCATCAGGCTAAACGTTCTAGCTGGAGAGAATGTGTTTCTTCCATTTCAGTAAATTCACCTGCTGTAGCAGTTTGGTCCCGACTTCGTAGATTAATTATCAGGCAAACATATCCCACCCCAAGCCCCGGTTCTTCATATCAGTGGCCAGTCTGTAACTGATGCTTCCTTAGTTGCAGATGCCTTAGTAATTATTTGAGTCTTACTAGTACTGGGTCTTATCTGTCTCCAGAATATCATTGCCTTAAAAGCTGATTCGGAATCCATACCAATTTCTTTTACAGTGTCAGCTGAGGGACTTCTTAATGCTCCCTTCTCTCGTCGTGACTTACCATCTTCACTGAAATCCTGTAAAAATACGAATGAAGGACTTGATGGTGTTCATTACACTATGTTAAAACACTTCTCCCCACAAACCACATCCTTTCTGTTGGCCCTTTATAATAAATTTTGAACTAAAAGTTTCATTCCTTCTGATTGGTGCATAGCAGTCATCCTCCCGTTTCTTAAACCTGGTAGTCCTGGACACCGTCCTCAAGATTATCATCCCGTAGCCCTGACAAGCTGTTTATTTAAACTGCTTGACTGCATGGTCAATACTCGACTTGTGTGGCACCTTGAATCCCGTAGTCTTCTTTCCCTCGTACAGTTTGGGTATCACAAAGCACGCAGCATCTTAGATCCCCTTCTCAAACTCGAATATTTCATCCATTCTGCTTTTTCACTCTTCCAGTCGGTCATTGGCATTGTTTTTTTATTTAGATAAAACCTGCGATACGGCATGGAGGTATCACATTCTTCGTTGCCTTCACTTGGTCTGCATGGTAACGTGGGTGTTTTTTTCAAAATTTTCTTTCCTGCCAGACCTGTCACATCCATCTAAGAGTTCACTTTTCCCTTGCCTTTACCCAGCATGAAAGTGTCCCCCAAAGCTGCGTCCTAAGTACTACCTACCCTTTGTCTTATACAGTAATTCCATTAAGACCCGGACGCCCAAGTCCCAGACACCTGAAGTCCCAGACATTTTGGGCTTGGGTCCAAAAATGGCAAAAAAACGTCAAAATGCAAAAAAAAAAAAAAAAATGGTATGTGTTCATCCCTCCTCTAAATTTGCCACTGGTGATGAACAGCTGTGTTTTGGCGCATAGTTCCGGCGACGTCTGCCAGAGCGCCTCTGCATCCTCCCCAGTTCCTGCCTACCTACCGTCGTGACTGCACGCTCGTCGCCATGGCTGCCTACGTGCTCGCTCTTGTGGTGTTCAGTGAATAAACTGCAATACCTCGCCACTAGACCAAATGGGAATTTACAGTGTTGTGTAGTGTTAAGAAATTAGAATTCAGAGTGCAAAGATTTAAGTGCAGAGTGCAACACTGACGTGTTGCAACTAGTGTGTTGCAAGTAAGAACAGAATGTGCAGTGTTAAACAGTTATAATTCACAGTGTAAAGGATTAAGCGCAGTGCAACACTGGATTACTGTACGTACTTCAAGTGCATCTTCACCACTGTCAGAGCCATAGAGGAGGTGGGTTAATCTTTGCAATGGCCACGGATGTATTGTAGGTACCCTGTACACTGCTAAATATTTTCCATACAGTACTTACTTCTGATTTCTCATCCTCTGGTTCCTTTTCATTTATTTTATGGTTTTTGTCCCTTGTGTGAATAGGGTCTTAAATAGGTGCTGTGCATATTTGGTAGAAAGTTATTTAGGTGGCTTTCAAAGTTGGGTTGGGTTGGGGTCTATAAGTATCTGTCCAGGGGCATTTTTCCCAAGTCCCAGGCATGCTTTTGGCTGTATTACTTCAGATCTTGGAGGGATTACAATAGCTGTAAATGGCATTGTCGTTTCTCTACCCGATTTTGTTTCAGCCTACCTGAATGTTGATGATTTAGCTATTTACACTGCAGATTCAGATCTGCCTCGACTCCAATTCCTTCTTCGGTCTGCTGTTGATGCTGCCTCGACATGGGCTATTACTCATGGTTTTAGTTTTTTTACTGAGTCCTGTGCGGTAATGATTACTTGTTTGCAAACCATACCACAGCTGTCTCTATTCTTATATAACATCCCTCTTCCCCACCGATCCTCTGCCACATTTCTTGACCTCACATTTGACTCTCAGTTGAATTGGAATGCACATATCTGTTCCTTTAGATTTTTTACCATTCATGGTCTTCATTTGCAGCAAAGGCTGTCTCACCTTTCATGGGGTGCTGATTGCGTCACACTTTTCCTTCTTCATGCTGTTATTATTCTTTCCAAACTTGATTATGGTTGCCAGGTCTATTCTTCTGCCTCCCCTCGCACTCTTTCGATGGGAGACGATCCTCGCTCATCTTAGCTTGGGTCATACCCATCTAACTCATGGTTATTTGATGAGCCATGATCCTCAGCTCACCTGCTCACACTGCGACTGCCCTATGACTGTCCATCATTTTTTCTTGATTGCCCGTCTACATTCCATCAACGTCTTGCAGCGTTCCCTTTCCTTTTCTCACTACGTTGACCCCCACAACTTACTGATTTCCGAGGTGACTCTCCCACTGTTTCTATTTCCTGTATTATCACTTTTCTTACTGCACTTCATATCATACATTTAACATAATTATTTACCCTGCTTCCTTTTTTTTAGTGCCATATAGTCAGATTATGGCATGGTGCTAATTCTTCATTATTCCTTCCTTCCTTCCCTGTCATCAGCTTTCCATCCACCATGGGAGTACTGCCTTGTTTGGCTGGTGCTACAGCGTGTTGGGGAGAGCATGTAGAGATTGAGAGGTGTGAAAGGATTAATCTTACTGGAGAGTTTCTTAAGTATGTAGAGGAGTTTTGTAGTTTGGGAGACATATCATATGCTGTTGGTGGGGCTGGAACTATCGCTGTGGCTAGGGTAAGGAGTAGTTGGAGAAGCTCAGGGAACTGTTGCCTCTCCTGACAATGAGAGGGCTCTCCCTCTGTCCTAAGGGATCCATGTTTGTGGCATGTTATGAGTGTATCGCTGTTTGGTAGTGAGACCTGGGCAGCAAAAAAGAAGAAATTCCTAGGCTCCAATTACAGAAAAGTCAATGATCATGTGGAAGTTCAGTGTGTTCTCGAATGTGAGGCCTGGTATGGCCAGGATTGTGATAGAAGAGTTGAGAGGAAGGATGGAACTTGAATGTATTAGTGTTGTGATGAGGAGGTGTAGATTGAGATGGCTTGGCCATGCTGAGAGGATGGAGGATGACAGTTGGGTGGGGAAGGTGAGAGGTGCGAATGCTGAGGATAGGGTTGCGAGAGGCAGACCAAAAAAGACCTGGGATGAGGTTTTAGAGTGTGACTTTAGGAATAAGGGACTGAACAGGGAGGCTGCCAGAGATCGAGCAGGGTGGAGAGTTGACATTAGGTGACAAAAACCAATGCATGCAAGCATGTTGAAGTCTTTATCAATGATATAATACAATATGACGAGTGTTGTTCTAACTGTAATGCTGTCTTTTATTGTTACTTGTAATTGGGACAGCACTTTCATTTACTGTAAGGCTGCTATTGAAATACTGTAAGTGCCAGTCCTCATTTTTTAACATGGAGTTTGATATTTGTGTTATTTGATATGTCAAATTGTAAATATTTTTTGGCTGATGCCCCTGTATAATGTTCTTTTTGAAACTGTCTCTTAAAAAATGTCATTTAAGCTACATTAAAATGATGTTATACCATATTTTATTTGCTATCCTGAGAGTCTCAGTTCTGTTCACCATTTACTGGATAGATACTTATTTGCTGGTCAGCTGATAACTGTCTGTTGGTTAACAGAAGTCTTTTACACCCAAGATGACAATTTTTCATTATATATATATATATATATATATATATATACAGTGGGCTCGCACAGTGCGCGTCACCGCAGTGCGCGATTCGCCTTGTGCATGAGTGACCAAAAATCATAACCAAAAACCCTTTAATGCGCGAGTTTACCGCACAGAACGCGAAGCAGAGGCAAGGAGTGGCTCAAAAATGCCATTTTCTACTAGTGCACGACCACCCCTCACAGAGCACGTCACGTGTCGTCATGTTGATGCGCCAGACAGAGTCAAGTTGAGCAGCCTAGCGTGATGGAAGGCAGGACTGAGCTGTGTATGTCAAACATTAGCAAGATCCTTGCTGCCATGGATAAGCTCAAGGAAGAGGTGAAGGAACAGGAAGTGAGCAACCTAAGAACGGAGGAACTTCTGGTTGGTATCGACAAACTCTTCCGTTTCTACACAGACAGGCACAAGGAAGAAATAAACAGGAGAAGACAGACACTCATAACAAGCTACACACAGCGGGCTCAAGTTGGTGAAATAGCGGAACCATCGACATCGTCTGCTCCTGTTCCTGTTGAGGATGAAGAGGATGCAATGTCAGAAGTGTCAGCATTGGACTTTGAAGGGTTTATGGCCGAAGTGAGTGACTTTGATGCTCCTGGGGAAGGTGATCAAGAGGAGTCTGCGGAGGGAAGTGTTGGTGCGGTGGGAGGTGCTGTGGGGAGTGCGGCGCTGTAAGTGTTGCCGCGCCTCGGAACCCCTGTTATTTAAGGTCATCAGGCCTGTTGTGTACTGTTGTTAAGGTGACTACCCATATTTTTGTTTTTGTAGCTATAGTGTTAGTACAATGTCTGAAACATATGACCTTTATTATGTATCTAAGGGCCAAATGTCCAGGTATGAGGGGGTACCGCCCATATGTAATTATTCCCATAAGATTATGTATTCCTAGTACCGGTACGCGAATTCCCAGTGCGCGAGCTCGTGCACCGCCCAATCTCTCGCGCACTGTGCGAGCCCACTGTATATATATATATATATATATATATATATATTTAATCAGACAGGATTATTATAATACTGTATTTGTTAATAGGTATATTTTTACTGCCCTTTGATTGCTTATATCTAGTCTGCTCATAATGATGCTTACATGTCAGGTGTTGACTTGTTTAAGTGTTCTGACATATTGTTTGTGGGTACAGTATAATGTAATTTTGTATAAAATTTTTCTTTCCATTTGGAGGATGATTTTGTGAGATGAAGGCATTCTTGTTATATTATTTTGCATTTATACTTACCATGGTAATTATTTCAGTGAAGTGAAGGTAATCTTGTTTTATGATTTTGCAGTTTTACTTACCTTGTAGTGGTAAGTAGTGGCGACCATCATCTGCTTACTCGATGTAATGCTGCTTACTTCTTTCTTTTGCCTTTGTCATTCTTTTTCTGTGTCTGCACTCCTCTCATCCTGTTTCTGCTGTCCCCTTTATTGCATTTGATTTTGCCTTTTTCCATGTCAAGTGGCTCTACACTGAATGAGAAGCTTAATGGTTTCCTTCAACCCAGGAAATGATTGCAATGTTGGGTGGTAACTACCAAATAATGAGGTGATGTGTTGTCTACTATGGTGTACATTGTTAAGTGGATGAAGAGCCAGATGTGTCATCCATCCAAGAACCTAACCTTCATACTTTTCCCAGTACTTGCTTTGGTGAGGTACTGTTCACCACAAGGGAACATTGGTTCATTGCATGGGACAAACCTGCAGAGGAGGTTGCTTGCCAGTGGTTGATAACTCTGCTCAACCAGACAGATTGGGGTTACACAGCAGCAACTTATCTTTTAGGTGGTGGCAACCATCATCCACTCACTTGATATAGTGCTGCCTTCTTCTTCAAATTTATAATTATTTTCCTTCTGTTTCCCTACCTTTCACCCTATTTCCCTCATACTTCCTGTCATTTTTAGTTCTCTTCTTTCCTCTTCAGGTGACTCTACACTGAGTGATAGGCTTAATGGTTTCCTGTAACCCAGGAAACTGTTGACAACACTAGGCGATAACCATGTGCAGTAACCAGATAAGAGGGTGATGTGGAGCCTAGCCCCTGTTATATGGGTGAAGATGCAAATGTGGTGTCCACTCAGGAACCAAACCTCCACACACTTCCCCATGTCTCACTATGGTGAGGTGTTGTCTGCCAAAGGGAAGCATGGGAGTTTCTTGCCTGTAGTTGATGAGTCTGCTCAGCTAGACGGACTGGGGTTGCTCAGCAACTTATGTTTTTAATTATTTCACTGAGCGTTCTGTTGGTAGTTTCTCTAACTTTATTTGCGATCTTTCTGTGTTCAAAAGTTTTACTTATCATATTTGAAATTGTTTTCGTTTTCGTTTTTAAAGACTCCAACATGCTTGCATGTGTCGGCCTCGGTCACCTAATGGCGGCTTTCCACGCTGCACGATCCATTGCAGCCTCCCTGTTCAGTCCCTTAACCCTGAGGTCACACTTAATGACCTCGTCCCATGTCTTTCTCAGTCTACCCCTCATAACCCCACCCCCAATATTAACACTTCTCACCTTCCTCACCCAATTATCATCCCCCATCCTCTCCACATGTCCAAACCATCTCAGTCTACCTCTCCTCATCACAACACCAATACACTCCAGTCCCATCCTACCTCTCAACTCTTCCATTGTAAACCCAGCCCCTCCAGGCCTTGGACGTAGGGATGCACTGCACATCCACATGATCATTGTCATTTCTGTATTTCTGAGCCTGCGAATATCTTCCTTCTTCACTGCCCAGGTCTCACTACCATACAGCATTACACTCCTAACACATGCTGCATACAAAGACCCCTTAGCACATAGGGAGAGTCCTCTCAATGTCAGGAGAGGCAAGAGCTCCCTGAACTTCTTCCAACCACTTCTCACCCTAGCCACAGAGCTAGCTCCAGCCCCACCTCCAGCACACATGTCTCCCAAATAACAGAACTCTTCCATACACTCAAGAGATTCACCAGCAAGTTCAATCCTTTCACTTCGGACAATCTCCACCTGCTCACCTTGACACGCCGTACACATAAAATCAGCATTATCTCGCAGTCTACCTCTGATACCACTACATCTCTTATGCACCCATTTATCACACACACACTGCACAAGATGGAATTACTTCCCACGCCCTTGTGGCAAACTGCACATGGCCACTCTCCCTCGTCTTTGACAGTACCGCCACCAACCCTAGATATCATCACTTTTGTTTTATCTGCATTTACCCTTAAACCCTTGTTCCCCATACCATCTCTCCACTTCCTAAACCTTTCCTCCGCCTCCCTTTCATTCTCTGCAATCAACACCAAATTATCAGCATACAACTCCCACAGGAGTCCGTTTCTAAAGTCACGTGAAAGGGCCTCAAGTACCATGATAAACAACATGGGACTCAAGACTGACCCCTGATGCACACCAACGTTCACAGAAAACTCATCACTCAAATCTCCATTCACTCTTACCTGGGTGTGAGCACCCACATACATAGCCATAACCACCCTAACTAGCCACTCCTCCAAGCCAAGCTTTCTCATTGCCTACTTCACCACCTCTCTAGGGACTCTGTCAAAGGCCTTTTCCAAATCAACAAAAACAAAATAAAGATCCCTTCTCCTACCAATATATTTTTCCTGAAGCTGTCGAACAATGAATATAGCATCAGTGGTCCCCCTACCTGGCATAAACCCAAACTGCATCTCATCAATAGTCACTCTTTCTCTAATCATACCTTCTAAAACTCTTTCCATTACCTTCATTATCTGATCTAAAAGCATTATACCTCTATAATTTCCTCTTTCCAGGGCATCACCCTTCCCTTTATACACATTTACAATTACACTCTTCAGCCAATCATCTGGGACAACACACTCATAAATAATCCTATTTGTCAGGTCAGTGACTAAACTCACCCCTATATCGCCTGAGGCCTTCAACATTTCGGCAGTCAACCCAGACACACCTGGTGCCTTCCCCACCCTCATCCTGCCTATTGCCTCACTCACAGTAGCAGTATCAATCAAAGGCCAAGGGCCAGACACTGGATCTGCTGGCTCCAAACCTTCCCTGTCTCAGTCAAACTCCTCATTTAACATTCGGTTATAATGCTCTCTTCATACATCTTTAATATCCTCACTGTTCACCACTACCCTTCCTTCATCATTCTTCACACACACTGCTCACCTATAATATCCCGATTATCCCTCTTCACTTGACCTGCCACTAAATATCATATTGATGATGATGATGATGAACATTCACCTTTAAACTTTTCAGCCCCAGTATGTCTTTTTAATTCGACTAACTCTGTACAGTTATGAAAGTCTCTTTCAGAATGACGGTGTTTTGATATATCCTTAACTTCTAAAGACCTATGCCGCACGATCGTGCTTTTGTGTAATTTGACACTCCAGCCTATCCCGGATGATCGATAAAGACACAGAAAAACTGGGGGAGGGTAATTCCGCCTCTTTGGTGACGTATATGGGCTCAGACCAATGAGAGCTAGAGTGTCTGGGGTGGTATTGTGTGATTGGCCCCCCTAAGATGGGGGAGAAGGAACCCCCCACCACCACTGTTACTTTACCTCCCTCAGCCCCATTGCATCATCTCCACATTGTCCCCTCCCAACCAGCCATACCCCAACATATCCCCTACAGCAGTATGTGCATAGCAACCCTTCTTCCCTCTCCCTCCTCCCCCCTTCTTGCTCCGCTATCCCTCCTTCCTCCTCCCCCCTCCAGCCACACACACTCCACCTCCACTTTTTGCCTGGCTTGTTTTGTTGCTATGGGCATATACCAGACTGACATTTCATGCCTGGGGAACACTTCACATTGACATTAGTTATGCATATATAGTTATTTACTGTAAATAATGCATTTTCTGTACATATTCTGTTTTCGCCCATGGGGGATTGGTAACTTTTTTGCATCTTTGATGGGTGATTGTGCAATAACTATTTGGTCAATCTGACTGAAACATACATTTTCAGGTGTGTAAATTCAGTCTCTTGAAATGTGGAAGAAAAATTTTTACCTTGGTGAAAGCTGAAAAATCGACCTTGTTTTGCGGCTGGAGGGACAGACCTGCTGAGCAAATTGCGTACTTTAGGGGTTAATTAACTGCTTTACTACTTGCCAGCATTTCTAAAATAAAAAGTGCATCATTGGTTTAAAGGAGTTACTGTGATTTGAAGCTTTGAGTTTCTTGACGTACAATTCACTTGTGCAGGCAGACTGGCGAGAGCTTCTGTGCGATGGACTGCACTTTTCTCGGCGAGGGTCCGAGTTCCTGGCGTCCTTACTGCTGCCCACATTGGAGCGGGTGATGAGTGGCCGTGTGCCATCCCACCCACTGTTACCGCTGTGGGATATGACTCACAGGGACCACCCAGCCACTACCTTTGCTGAGTGGTGTGCTCAACACTATCCCTGAGAGTCATGACATTTTTCTTTCTTGTCTTTGTCACTGGAATATTTCATCTTGGTGGTTATTGTGTGTTTTCTGGTAGCTGCTTTCTTAGAGTGCATTACTGTATAGGGTTGTCAGGCCAGTTTGGCACTGTAGTGGTTCATCTACCTAATATTATACCAGTCAGTATTCCAGAGGATATCTGAGAAAATATTAAATATTATGGTACTGTTTATGGTAATATACTGTATATAATTATAGTAATCACTGCCACACTAGATTCCATGAATCTGTACTATTGACCATTAATTTGAATGCAAGCTGCTTCATGAGTACTGTATTTTCATATGTACTACACAAGTAATATGCATTTGCATCAGCATTTTTAGTTTCTGCTGCCATTATAAGTGATATTTATATCTATCTATTTATAGAATACATGCCACAATCCTGTAAGAAGTGTCCGTTTGGCTCTGATTTGGCATATGCCTATTATATGTCTACTTTTCTTCTTACTCATCAGTTATGATATTTTCATATTATACAGTATAGTGTAATTACATAATGTGTGCATTGAAATTAAGCATATGAGTATAGGCCTTATTTTCAACTTTACATGTTAAAAGGCAGTATCACTTTTTTTTTTTTTTTTTTTTTTTTTTTTTTTTTTTTTTTAAATCCCTCTTTCTGGTGTTGAAAAAAGTGGAAATTTACCAGACGTTTACAATAATGTATCATCTGTATAGAATAGTGGTGTAAAATGCTGTCACAAGTTTAGTATTACATTATTGCGTTCTCGCAAAGGGACCTCTCCACAGCCGAATCAATTCATTATTTGATGTAAGTCAAAGTTACAGGTAAATACAAAGTATGATTTCTTACTGAAGGAGTTACCTGTGATGAATTTTTACTCCATCACAAGGGATTTCTTCCTGAGTTGAGTATAATTCATCTGGCATTAGCCAGAATAAAATATAAAATACCAGTATGTCATGGGGCTGAGGCGGTTAACCACTTCATCGTGATGATGTCTTTGTAATTCTACTGAGAGACCTTTCAAACTGAGAGCATTAAATAGAGTATAGCCATCATTAACATTTTCTAGTATCCCTTGCTTAGTGATAGGGTTATGTAACACTATTTGAAGACATTTCGGTGTAATCAGTTCATTGGGGATACATTGACACATGCCCCAAGGTTAGTACTCTGGGGGATACTTTTACCCAAACCAAATCCAAAGCCATTCTAAATGGTCTTTATGGTACCTAAAGCACCACATGCTACCAGTATAAACCACTGTAGATTAATAGAAATTATAAAACAGTGAAAAGAGACAGCTCAGGTAATATGACAGGAAAGCAACATTTACACATACTCTCAGCAACATTGCTGTTTTACACAGATATTATTTATTTACTTTTTTCACATTCTAGCTCAAAAAATATTATCATATTTTTATCTCCAAATTAATGCTAAGCCAAATTTGGGTATCATTAACTAAAAGAAGGTGAAAAGCAAACAGATTTCTTAAACCAAAGTAACGTTAATTGGTATATCTTTACGTGAGGGATACCTAACTGTGACAAGATCTCACCTAAGCTGATCAGTATACAGTGATCTGACTTTAGTAAGAGTAAGATATCCTAGGCATGAAATGAATAAAGACTTCTTCTTTTTTTTTTTTTTTTTTCATAATTACTCTTCTTAGTGTAACACAGAACTTTCCATAATTTAGCCACCCATTGCAAGGTGATTGTCTTCTTTATTTAGTTCATAATTTGGTTCATAATTAAACATGTAAGAAACCTAATAAACTTGCACTATTGTAAGTTCATCTACAGATAGATTGTCCTGTGGTTATAAAACATTCCTGAATTCTTTCTGTATGAAAGGTCTCTCCTAAACTAATTAAAGTGATATGGCAGTAGGATAAACAAGATAAAAATTTGCCATTGTCTTCATGGTATTAAACTCTTATGCTGAGGCCTGATCAGTGGTGTTTATTTGTTGTGAGACAACTTTGCCTAGAATATTTTTGCTGTCATATCATAAATGACCTAGTCAGCTAAGTTGTTGTTTGTATGGTTTTAATATTCTTTCCTGTATTTAGCTTTTATTTTTGCTACTTCCAGTTCATGTTTTAAATTTTAGGATGTGTTATTATAATATCCCTGCTGCCTTTGTGTCATACCTCTTCTTTTCTTAAAACCATATACCCTCTGATGTTTTGTTTTCGTTTTCATTTTGAAATGCTCCAACATGCTTGCATGCATTGGCCTTGGTCACCTAATGGTGGCTGTCCATGCTGCACGATCCATTGCAGCTTCCCTGTTCAGTCCCTTAACCCTGAGGTCACACTTAATGACCTCGTCCCATGTCTTTCTCGGTCTACCCCTCGTAACCCCACCCCAGTATTAACACTTCTCACCTTCCTCACCCAATTATCATCCCCCATCCTCTCCACATGTCCAAACCATCTCAATCTACCTCTCCTCATCACAACACCAATACACTCCAGTCCCATCCTACCTCTCAACTCTTCCATAGTGAACCCAGCCCCCCCAGACCTTGGACGCAGGGACGCACTACACATCCACCTAATCATTGTCATTTCTGTGCGTCTGAGCCTGGGAATATCCTCCTCCTTCACTGCCCAGGTCTCACTACCATACAGCATTACATTCCTAACACATGCTGCATACAAAGACCCCTTAGCACGTAGGGAGAGTCCTCTTAATGTCAGGAGAGGCAAGAGCTCCCTGAACTTCTTCCAACCACTTCTCACCCTAGCCACAGAGCTAGCTCCAGCCCCACCTCCAGCACACAACATGTCTCCCAAATAACAAAACTCTTCCACACACTCAAGAGATGCACCAGCAAGTTCAATTCTTTCATGTCTGACAATCTTCTCCTGCTCTCCCTGACATGCCGTACACATAAAATCAGCATTATCTCGCAGTCTACCTCTGATACCACTACATCTCTTATGCACCCATTTATCACAAACACAGCACAAGATGGAATTACTTCCCACGCCCTTGTGGCAAACTGCACATGGCCACTCTCCCTCGTCTTTGACAGTACCGCCACCAATCCTAGATATCATCACTTTTGTTTTATCTGCATTTACCCTTAAGCCCTTGTGCCCCATACCATCTCTCCACTTCCTAAACCTTTCCTCCGCCTCACTTTCGTTCTCAACAATCAACACCAAATCATCAGCATACAACAATTCCCGCGGGAGTCTGTTTCTAAAGTCACGTGAAAGGGCTTCAAGTACCATGATAAACAACATAGGACTCAGAACTTACCCCAGATGCACACCAACATTCATGGAAAACCCATCACTCAAATCTCCATTCACTCTTACCTGGATATGAGCACCCACATACATAGCCATAACCACCCTAACCAGCCACGCCTCCAAGCCAAGCTTTCTTATTGCACTCTAGGGACTCTGTCAAAGGCCTTTTCCAAATCAGCAAAAACAAAATAAAAATCCCTTCTCCTACCAATATATTTTTCCTGAACCTGTCGAACAATGAATATGGCATCAGTGGTCCCCCTACCTGTCATTAACCCAAACTGCATCACATCAATATGCACTCTTTCTCTAATCATACCTTCTAAAACTCTCTCCATTACCTTCATTATCTGATCTAAAAGCTTTATACCTCTTTAATTTCCTCTTTCCAGGGCATCACCCTTCCCTTTATACACATTTACAATTACACTCTTCAGCCAATCATCTGGGACAACACACACATAAATAATCCTATTTATCAGGTCAGTGACTAACTTCACCCCTATATCGCCTGTGGCCTTCAACATTTCGGCAGTCAACCCAGACACACCTGCTGCCCTCCCCACCTTCATCCTGCCTATTGCCCCACTCACAGTAGCAGCATCAATCAAAGGCCAAGGGCCAGACACTGGATCTGCTGGCTCCAAACCTTCTCTGTCCCAGTCAAACTCCTCATTCAACAACCGGTTATAATGCTCTCTCCTTGCATCTTTAATGTCCTCACTATTCACCACTACCCTTCCTTCATCATTCTTCACACACTGCTCACCTATAATATCCTGATTATCCTTCTTCACCTGACTTGCCACCCTAAATATCATATTTTTCCTTTCCCCATGATTTAGATTATCAAGTAAAAGTCTCTGTGACTCAGACTTTGCCCTGTATACCTCTCTTCAAGCCCTACGCCTGGCAGCCAGATATTCCTCTGCTACCACCCTTCTTCCATTCCCGGAAAAGCCTTCTTTTCTCCTTAACTGCAGTTTATACACCCTCATCCCAGATGTTATATCAGTAACTCTCAGGAGATTGTTCTTGAGGGCTCTGTACTGTTCATTAACGCCTCTGTTTACAGCTTCCTGTTCACCCACCTCTCTCCTCAACTCGTTATAGAAGGCATCCCTCACTACTTGGTTTTTCAGCTTCCATATTTTCCTCCTAGGTACATAAGTCCTCGTTTTCATCACTCGTTCTTTAAGCACCATATCACAAATCAGTAGTTTGTGCTTCTACACACACTCCTCACTTCCTATAACTTTAACATGCCTCACTAACCTCCTATCGGCCCTCCTAACCAGAAAATAATCTATCTGACTGCTATTTCCTCCAGACTCATACGTAATTAACCTACTGTCTCTTTTCCTAAAATTTGCGTTGCACACATTCATGTTCGTTGCCTTCCCAAACTCTAGTATCCTTTCCCCTTCTGCATTCCTTATACCATACACACATCCCCCATGCACTCTTCATAACCTTGTGCTGCTTCACCTACATGACCATTTAAGTCCCCTCCCAAAACCAATCTCTCATTATCCCGCATACCACCCACTACATGTATTGTTTCTTGGAATTTATTCTTCAGTTAAGTTTCTTAGCCCAGTGTATGGTTCATAGTAAAGCTGCCATTTTTGTGCCTTGCTGACAAAGTACAGGACAGTATATAATGATGTCCACCATATAAAAGCACAGAAGCACAATGCCCTGAGAATTTATTTGGAGGAATGTCAGGTGTAGAACAGTCGGCAAGTGAGGCTGCAAATTTCTGGCAGTGTAATTAGGTTTATACCGTATATTACTTTTAGCAAGGTGGAAGGATATAGATATTTTACAGTACAGTGCTCCCTCCTATAACATGGTATCCTATAACACGGATTTGCACGTATGCAGTCACCTGCAGTGTGACCAAAAAATATATACCGCAGCGAATCGTTAAGTGTCGGAGCTCAGACGGCCCTCTGAAAGTCAAATATCTCGCATGATGACGTCAGGCGTGCGGTGCACTGTGGTTAGTTGCATGACGTCACATCCATATGCACCTCCATTGGCCGCTGGGGGCGTCCTCCATTGTTTTTGGTGCTCTTCCGCCTCATGCCTGCGTCTGAGGTAGCTATTCCCATGGTACAGAGCATTGTTACCTCTGTTAGAGCCAGTCAAGTTAGTGCCTTAAACTTTTTTCATTACAGTAGAACCCCATAATTAATGACTTCAGCAATTAACAATTTCTTAAAAAAAAAAAAAAGGACAGTAAAACGTCGATATAACGGACTTCAGTAGACTGGAAATCGCTTTTAATGGAATCGAGGAGCTACCGGATTAAATTCTCATATATCAGAAAAAGTCCAATAAAGCCAGAGGCAGTCTGGACTGCGTGACCACTTCAGCTATGTTCACCACAATAAGGTAAATAATAGACATGTTTATCGGTGTACTGTACAGTATTATTATATATATTATACAGTTTGAATATTGTAGTGAAGGGATAATACAGTAGAGTGCTGTAGTGGTAGTGAAAACAGTTTAAAAACCGTTGGTGCGATCTGGACTAATGTCTGATATATCGGAAAAAGTCCAGGTTAGCAGGGGGAAGTCCAGATGTCACTTTTATCAGAATTTCACTTTTTTCAGACTGGCTTGGGCTCCAATTAGTTCATTATAGTGAGGTCTTATTGTAGTCAGAAAAATACAGAAAATAAACTGGAGGAATATGAATAGGAGCGTTCGCATGAAGAGGAAAATCTGCCAGACACCGCCAGAAACTATGTCTTGTTTTCGTTTCAGCAGGCTAAGGGGGGGTCTTAGTTAAATTTCAGTGTTATTTTTCTGATCGATAATTACGATATTAGTTAAGCAAATACCTTTAAAAAATGTAAATAACTCTTATTTATGCTATTTGACCCAAAATGTTGCCGATAAATTAATATAATTGTATATTCTTTCCTAAGAAGATTAGTACAATATTTGCCAAAAAGACAGTTTTTGAACTGTAAGAAGTAAAAAAGGCATATGAATATTGACATTTGTACATAATCTGACTTGTACAAAAAATGGCACGTATGGTCTGTCTACTGTATGGTTTAATATTTATTAGACTCTAAAATTTTAGGGCATACCGAAGCTTAGCGCTGCCAGACGTATGAAGTAGGCACAGGTGATGAGCAGATCAGCCAGTGAAGACAGACAGCTGTTTCGGTTTCCTCGGAAAACTTGTTTTACCGGAGGCAGCATATAGATATCGACATGTTTTTTTGAAGTGAAATGAGTTTTATTCTTACTCATAGGGAGTTTAATTTGTTAGTATAAATTATAACTAATTTCTGTTATTGGATAAAGATATACATATATATTTCTATGCATGCATAAACCAGGCTGCAGCTGCTGTGGAATATTTTTTTATGATTACTTTTGTTCATGCTGCATTGACACAGTACTGTTTAAAAGAGAAGAAATAGAATATTTATGTATTTTTACAACAAGTAAGGTGCATGAAAAAGGACATTCAATTATTGCCCGACATGTGATTTTTTTTTTTCATCCGAAAAATTAAAATATTGGTGACATCTGGCATTTCTCCAGGCGCGTGAATGCTCCTGTTGAATTGGTAAGGTCTTTCTGCTGAAAGTTAAATGTGCATTTAGCACTCATTCTTTTGTTGGTTTTTGTGTGTACAGTACTGTATATGTGAAGGAGAGAGTATTGATGCAAACAGTAATGTATTCCATTAACCCCATAACCCCTAGGATACACAAGTCGATAGACAGTAGGCAACCGCCATGAAAATCTGTATATGGAGCCGATTTTTCGACTCTTACAGAAGTAAAAAGTTTTATGCCCAAGGTTTAGAGCTTGAATTTACACACCTTATGCCGCAAACTAGAGCATTTTAGACCACCAGGTTCATGAGCTATAGCCTGTCAAAGTTGAAAGCAAACCAGAGCATTTTAGACCACCAGGTTCATGAGCTATAGCCTGTCAAAGTTGAAAAAAGTTACCCTTCCAGTCTAGGCGACTCCTGTTTTCTATGCGTTCCCACCCCATCCCTCCCTCATTCCTCCCCTCCCATGACCTTCCTCACCCACTCCCATCACCCCCCCCTCTCTTCCTTCCCCACCCTCCTGCCTACCCTCCCTTCAGAATTTTCCAGCTTATTATTATTATTTTTTTTTTTTAAACAATAGCATGCACAATAATTATGTCGGTGTTCCTCACTCACTCCCAGCACCCTTCTCTCCCAACACTTCTCCCTTCCTCACCATCCCTCCCCCCATCCCTTTCCCTCATAGCTGTGTAGCTGTCAAAAAAAAAAAAAAACGCAAAATCTTTTTCTTGGTGTTACTCTCACACTCCAGCACCTACTCCCCCTCACCCCTCTCCTGTCACTCCCTTCCCCCAATCCCCTCCCCTCAGAGCTGTCAAATCAAGTAGCTGTAAGAATTTCAAGGGGAAAAAAAAGCTAAAGCCTGCAAAATAATGATAATTGTGTAAGAGAAAGACAAACACACAAATACTCAATTTATTATTATAAAAACCAAACATTACTAACATTTACAGGAAACATTACGGTATATACACAGAGATTCATTTAAAAAACATAAAAAAAAACACATTCCATGTTTCGTGTGTCGATGTATACAATTACACAAACAGTAATCTGGTATTGAATGAAAACACACAACATGAGTAGTAACAATGACATATAATACTCTAGGTGGGGGGGATGAGTAAATGGACGACATACTACAGGGGGTGGGGGTGGGGGTGAGGTGGGGAGAGGCCTGGAGGGGTGGTATGGGGGTATAGAGGTGGGAGACAGACATCACAAGACAAAGAGGACAAGCAGAGAGGGAGGACAGGGGTGTGGAGGGTGGGTAGGGGGGATATAACCCTCCCCAGGAAGACAGGGAGGGGGGGAAAGGGGGGGGAGCCATGGCGACATGATGGAGGATTGTGGGGGAGAGGGAGGGAGGGAGCAGGAGGCAGTCAGAGGCAAGGGAGGGGGAGAGGGAACAAGGTATTGGGGTAGAAGAAGGTGGCGAGAGGGCGGTGGGGGAAGCACCCTCCCACAATGGGTAGGTGCCTGGATCCTCCCCCTTCCCTACTCAGGACTTAGTTTTCATTGGTTTGCATCGATATATGTCACAATCGAGCCGAAGCCTAGTGTCCGCAGTTTTTCCCAAAGGCTTCTCTATTGATCACATTCAGTATCTTGCATAATCCTGAAAAAGAATCGATCGATCCTGTTAGTACTTTAGAGGTTAATAACCCCCGATGTTGAACAACCCATTATAATACCGATCGTCAGTGACGTCGAGTTAGTGCGAGCAATAAAAAACTGTGAACAATTATGGGAAGGGAACAAAGGTCACTGGTATGTTTACACGACTCTACACTACCATCTCAAGAAGTCACTTAAATTCATATGTTTTTGCCCATATGGCATATGCACTGTAATTTAATGAATTCTTCCATGAATCATAGTGAGTCAGAAGGTTGGTTAGGAAGGTAAAAAAAACACATTGCTAGGTGTGCCAGATGGATCTCTTCACATCTTTAAGAAAAACAAATTGACTTTAGAACTCTTAAAAAATTGTGCCAGGGCAAGCCAGGGGTGCACACAAATTTCTGAACCCACGGCCATTGAGAGGCTAAGCCATTTGGCCTACACATGATTGTTTTCGGTGCAGTGGACAAAATTTACTCTACATACTCAAAGATGGATTTCATTTCCTAATTTCCCAACTGTGGGTTAGGTTAGGTTTGGTTAAATTAGTAGGTACAGTTAAACTAGGTTAGGTTAGGTTTAGTTAAACACTTAGAGCAGTCCCTTCCTCCATTACACTGACGAATCAAACGAGTTGTCACAGCCGAACAGCTAAAAACAACGGGGAAACAGATTTAACAAGAAATGTTTATTAATGAGTAATGCATTACAGTATCAGTGGTTCATGGGCTATGCAGATACCGGTAAATGTCATTTTCAGGAAGGCATCAAGAATTAGCGAATTTCAAGAATTAGTGAGGGGGTTTGGAATGTAACCCTTGCTAATTTGGGGGGGTTACTCTAATGTCTAGGAACCTCTCTTATGTATTTTTAATAACTTCCTGTGTATGAGTACCAGAGTGAATATCAGTAGGGTGATTTTTGGAGGGTTTGGGTGGGATTTGGGATGAAAAGGGTGACTTTGGAAAATGTCCAGTCTAGGTTAGCCTCTTATAATGGAAACACATGGAACGTATAATGTGGAAAAGTATGCCATGGCTTGTGGCCAGTCTGCATTACCTGCAATATAGGAGGGAGCACTGTAGTTCCAAGGACAATAGGTTGTGTAGTTGTAAGACCAGTGGTATGCCTTTCATTTCTCTTTATCATCATTATCTAATCCTGTGCTGCCCCATGAGGAGTGTAGAAGCTCAGGGCTAGGCAAATTGGTCCTGACATTTAAGATGGGAGTGACCAGCCTCACTCATCCCTGAGTGGCATTATGTGAGCAGTAAACCCCAAACACCCCTTGGATATAAACCTCCACAGGCTTAATCCAATTGGAGCGCCTTATTTACCAGCTAAACCACCAGGCGCCATAATTTGGTTATATGGTTATCACCCATCATAGTAAATGGTTTCCTGGTGTACAGGAAATCATTTGGCTTGTCACTCAGTGTAGAGTCACCCATAGGCAGAAGGAAATTAAGATATGAGTACTGAATAGGTCTTTTAGTATATATTCTTTTGCATTTCAAAGTTGACACCACAAAGGCTAGTACCATCATGTTATACCTATGTATACTTTTTCTTTAACTTTCCACCAGTCCCACATTAATGAATGCTTTTTTTCTCTCTCTCTCTCTCTTTCTTTTCAGAGGTAGTATTGCACTGTTTCACACTATTGTATTGATGTATTTTCATAGTCTTAGTTATTCTTAAAGCAGTTTCAAATTGACGATAGTAAGTTTTCCTTTTCCTTGTCAGTCTTTTATTGCTTCCATACTATTGTTGTTTTATTTTTCCATTTTTGTGTCACTCTTTTATACGTTTCATACATTTGATATTTTCTTTTCTTTTTCTGTGCTACTCTTCCACCAGTTCCACACTCTTAGTATTTTGTTTGTTTTTGTGCACTCACAATTTCTTCACCGTTGGTGTTATTTTTTCCGTTACTGTGTCATTTTTTCATCAATCCACACTATTGATGGTACTGTATTTTTCACTTTTCTGTGTTATGCTTCCATTGGTTCCACACTATTGATGGTATTTGCCTTTCTTGTGTCACTTTTTCACCAGTTCCACATTGTTAATGATATTTTTCACTTTTTTGTGTTACTCCTTTATCATTTTTACACTATTGATACAGTATTTTTTTTTTTCCATGTCATTCTTTCATTAGTTCTACTCTGTTGATGTTTTGTTTTCCTCAATTGTGTGACTTTTCCACCACTTCCACACCCTTAATGTTTTGTTTCTCCTTTTTGGTATTTTTCTCTATAATTTCTTCCATTTCCACAATGTTAAAGTTTTGTTTTTTTCCATTTTTGCCACTTCTGCCACTTCCTCATTATTAAATCCCCCCCCCCTTTTTCTGTGTAATTTCTACCAGTTTCACACTGTCAGTGTTTTGTTTTTCCTTTTCTGTGTAATTTCTACTGCTACCACAATATATGTTTGAGTATGTGGTATGTAACATTATAAAGTACTCATGCCACCTGATTGTACCCAGATGGTACTCTCTTATGTCTGTCTTTATCATGCTGTGGTAAGCAGAGAAACTTGGAAATTGATTTCTTCAGTATTAAATGTACTGTATTACTACTATTTACTGTAAGTTTGTAGAAAGGACCATATTTAATTACTTGTGTACCATAATCAGGATAAATTTATAAATAATTTGGGAATACTGAACTGCCACGCTGCTATATTATCTGTGATATGTTGAATGTCTCCATTCCAAGTAATATCAGGGACTCTTAGTGAGATTCCTCAACCAAAGTTGTTGTATGGTAGAATGTGTTATGTTGCTCTGGTATAGTGTGACTAAGCAGAGGTAACCAGTTTTGTTTGACAGATTAGTTTTGCATGCTGTGACAGTTTCATATAGTCATATACTTCATTCATTAGCACTTATTTTTTTAAGTACCAGCCTTAGGCCCCTATACATTCAGAGGGTAATATTGGACTAGTTAGATATTACTTCTGATTCTGGTAACTGTTTATACTGTATAAGTGAACCAGGGCTTTAGGCCTTAATGAAACCCTTGAATGAAATAATGCAGTCAAACAGATGAAAATGACAATACATTTAGTCACTGACTGTGAAGTATAAGAACTGGCCATGCATTACATATATATGAAGTCAGACTGGCTGTGATATAATTATGTACTGTGGATCTTGTAATAGTATGAGTTTTGGATTTAATTTTTTAAATACAGCAGAATCTTCTAAATCGCGCTCTTATGAGACTGAGCACACACTGTGTTTTGAGAATTTTTGTGAGTTAGAAATAACTAATCTCATTCATTCAGTCATTCTGTCATTTTGGAAAAGTTGCCCCCATTACCTCCAAACCTACATAAAACTTGTCACCAGTGAACACCAACAATCTGGAAAAGAAATTAGTAAAGCATATTAAGTGGAAATGAACAGTATCGTAAGATTCTTACCGGACTCTAACTGATGACATTGCTTGAATGGTCGGGAGATGGGGGAGGGGTTCCGAGGCTTGAGGTGGACTATGGCCTCTCAGCTTGAGGTGAGTGTGCTGCTGCCTCATGCTACCAGCTCTGTACTGCTTCCTTCTCATCAACCTCCCTCAGGAACCCCTGAAAGTCCAGTGTGAAGGCAATGGAAATGGTGTCCTCTCTGTCCTCAGCTGCCTCCATGTCGTTGTAAGAGTCATCAATTTGTTGAGCTTAATTCTTTAGCAAACGGGTGCAGCCTTTCCATATTTTCTATTGAAATGAGTCTTTCACAGGTTACTAATTATTCCTGGATTACCACAGCTACTGGGGATTTTTTGAAAGTTATAAATGAGGATTTAGAACGTGTGATACACTAACACATCCAGTCGGAGCAGTGGTTGGTAAACATTTGCAGCCAGTTGGAGAGAACATCAGTAAACACTGCAGATGGTGACCTGCCAGCTTCCACGAATGCCCAAGAATTTAGGAATATTTTGTTTTTTTCCACTCACTTCTTGCAGTCGCAATTCAATAGTTAACTACCTGTGTTGCATACAGTACAGTATGTACCAAAAGTACTTAACTTGAGATCATGAGTTTGTTATTATATAGGTGGAATCGTCACACCTGTTTGGTAAAGAATGAGTCCCTCCTTAATTCTTTAGCATACGGGCACAGCCCTTCCATATTTTCTAATGAAGGGATTATTTGTTATTATTCCTGGATTACCACAGCTACTGGGCATTTTTATTAACATATCTCTGAAAGCTATAAATGAGAATTTAGAATGTGTGATTCACTGACGCATCCAGTTGGAGTGGTGGTTGGTGAGATTGTCCTTGTTGAGTCCATAATGGTGGGCGCTTTGGGTTTCTTCTCACTGCCTTCAGTCCTTATTACATCAGACTTTTGGGTGTAAGTTAATGTTGGCTTCTTCTTCCCCTTCCTGAAAGAAGTTGTAGGCTTAGGAGGGTTACGGTCGGCCATGTAACAATGGGCAGGCGGTGGAAGCACAGGGGGGAGAAAAAATCCTCGTGCACCACACCATGGAGAATGAAAGACTGACTAAGAGGGTGTATGTAGGTGAGGTGGAGGGAGGGAGAGGGAGAGGTAGACCGAGGATGAGGTGGAGGGATGGAGTTGAGAGGTATATGAGGGAGGGGGGGGTGAGTTGGGGGGAGGGTAGTCAAATGGTGGGTGACAGAGCGACTTGGAGGCATTTTGTCTGCGGCCACCCTTTGCGGGATTAGGGCGTCGGGCTATAGATAGATAGATAGACCACACCAGAACCAAACGCTGTCAAAGGAGGGGATATAGTGCACTGAGCCGGGCAGGCACCGGGGTTCACAAGCACGTGCCCTTCATGCTTGGTATGGGAGGGAAGTGCTGTGATTGGCTTAGAGTAAGTGCTATGCTTGACTATGATTGGTTTAGTAATTAATGGTTGGCTAGACATGCGGACTTGAGGTAATGGTGGCACGTATTACACGAGGCATTGGAAAACCTTCACTTTCGAGGCAGCTTCCTAGAATTTTGTGTAATTTCTGTGATTTGCTGATGTTGCAAACTGTTGCATGATGTTGCTGCGTATTATGAATCTTCTCTTTAGGATCACATGATTTAGGAGATTCTACCGTACTGTGATTGCTCTTACTAGCTGTTTGAAAAATTATCATCAGTGTTAGACTGTACAGGGAGGTCCCGAAGATATAAGCAGTTAGGTTCCATTTGGCATGGTCATATAATGAATTCTTGTATAACAAAACACGTTGCTAATGGTAAAATATTGGTTGGGTTCAAGGACCCCATCAAAGGCAAGTTTTCAAGCTAAAATATACAATACCAAACACAACAAACATATCTATATTACTGAACTGTAGAGAAAGCAACCTGACAGAGCAAGTAGTATGCAAATAACTGCACATTGATTAAACATATAAAACATGCATAACACTCATCTATAGGTGTTAATGTTGTGTTGGGGGTGGGAAGCTGGCGGTCACCAGCTGAGCAGCTGTGCCAGATTCCCAAACCCATATTATCGTACCTGGCATGTTAAAATTATCGCTTTTCAATCAGAATTATCACACTCATAAACAAAGGTATTTCTTCACATAAATCGGTAATTACTGTGGAATTAATATATTTATATGTGGAGTGATTGACATTCCTGAATTTGTTTAACTGATAAGTACCTACCAGATTATAATACAGGTTATTGTAAGAGTTGCTGAATCCTACTGTTGTACAAGTCTTACAGTAGACTTATTAATTTTGCAATCCCCAATTTATTTTTCAGATTACGATATTATGAAAGTTATCACATCATCGCATGCATGCAATTGCATAACGCTAAGTGTACCAAAATATCACATCTTGCGATGATTACCGCACATTTAGCAATGCTGCAGCTGAGCAGAGAGAAAACAGTGTTTGCTGAGATGACTGAGTTAGAATCCTCCCACCTCGCCCCAGACTGAATGTTGTATCATTTGCTTTTCGAGATAGTCCCTAATTTACCCAGGTTGTATCAGCGGTTTCTTGTTTATCGAGTGGTTGTATAACAGGACCTGCCTGTAACTGAATGCGTGTTTGAGTGAGGTGGAGGGGGAGAGGAAGATGGAGGATGAGGTGAAAGGACAGGGTGGAGAGGTATATGAATCAGTGATTTAAGGTAGAGGAAGGGCAGCCTTTAGATTTTTTTTTTTTTTTTTTTTTTTTTTTTTTTTTTCAGTGTCACATTTGTGTATTGATCAGTAGAACTCTTGACTAAGAGTTTATTAGCTTAGAATTCATTAGTACTTGAATTTGTTGTCCTGGCAATCTTGATATGTGAAGACAATCTAAATTGATAATGCTAACTAATGCTGTACTGTCAGAATTGACCACTGCATTTTGGGCGAGTAAAAACACTTGTGAGGGTCTTGATGATATTCACCATTAACATGTGCTGTCACTTCACTACTCATTTTTTTCATGGGCTTTATAGTTGGCTCTGGTTTGAGGATTTTGTCCCTCCCATATGGAGAGTTGCTCTGGTTCTTCCCATTCTCAAGCCAGGAGAAAGTGGTCATCTTTCAACAACTTACCATCCTATTGCCCTTACTAGTTGCTTTTGTAAATTAGTTGAGCATATGATCAGTAGTCTTCCTGTGTGACTCTTGCAATCAGTACAATTATTGTCTAATTTTCAATATGGGTATTTACATGTCCGTAGGACTTTGGATCCTTTATTGGCTCTGATAACATTAATTAGACAGGCCTTTGTTCGTCATCAGACCATCATAGTTGTCTTTTTCAACCTAGGAAAAGCTTATGATACAACATGGAAATACCTCATGTTACATACTGTTCAATCCCTTGGCAACATTGGCAGTCTGAGAGTTTTTTTTTTTGCAGAATTTCCTTTCAAATTGCTCCATCCAAGTCTGTGTTCTTTGTTTTATTTCTGATCCATGTCCACAGCATGAAGGTGTTCCATAGGGCAGTGTTCTCAGCACCATTCTTTTCCTGATTGCCATCAGTGACATTGTGTCCTCCCTCCCTCCCTTATGGTGTCCTTGCATCATTGTATGTTCATGATTTGGCAATTAATGCCACTGGGTCAGATTTACTGGAACTTCAGTCTCTTATGCAGTTGGCAATCAGTGCATCCTCTAGGTACGTTGACACACATGGTTTTTGTTTTTCAGTTACCAAGTCCCATGCTATTTCCATCACCCATTCTCACAATATCGCTCATTCCTCTCTTTCTCTATATGGCACTTCTTTCTCATATCAGTCCACAGTTTCCTTTTTAGGTCACATCTTTTATTCTCATCAAAGTTGGAAGGACCACATTATCTTCCCTCAAAATTGTTGCTTTGAAATGCGTAATGGTTGCAAGGTTTACTCTTCTGCCTCTGCATCTGTTTCATGTCAGGTGGATTTTGCACAGCGTCTCGGTCTTAGAGCGACACTTGGCACCTTTAGGTCCGTGTGTTGAGCCAGGCTGTCCGTCCTATATCGTTGTATGTTTTTGTCTTTTCGCTCTTATAAATGACTCCACCAGTTTCCCTTTACTGCATTTCTCAGTATACTTTGTCATTTATAGATGCTTTTTCTTCCAGGTCTCATTTATTGCCTCCATTTTCTTTGAGAATGCAGTCCTTGCTAGTTTCTTCCTCCTTGTCGTTACCTGGTGTCCTCGTTTCCTCTTCTTTCTCCATGTCCTGTATACCACATCTCTGTATATTCTCGTCCATTTTGCCTTCAGAATCCTCCTCTTCCCTTTAATTGCTTTGCTCTTTCTTTCTTGTACATTCGTCTGCACACTTTTCTTCTGTTCCTATTTACACAGATGGGTCCAAGATGTCTCATGGTGCAGGTTGTGCAGTTTCCTTTCCCTCTGATTCCTTTCAGTATTGTCTACCATCACTTGCCAATGTCATGTTGGCTAAGTTTATGCTATTCTTTTTGCCCTATGTCAAATTTTCACCTTTATCTTCCTCTTCGTTTACCATATTTTCCAACTCCTTCAGTGCATTTCATCTCCTTCAGTTAACTCCTTGCACGCAGCCTTTAGTACTTAAGGTGCAAGAATGGCTGTTCCAGTTATTTGTCCATCATAAATCTGTTCAGTTTTGTTGGGCTCCTGGACATACAGGTGTCCTGGGTAATGACCGTGGTGATCTTCTTGTCTGGTCAGCCATTTCCATTCTAGTTTCTGTCCCGTATCTAATTCCCTGTTTGGATCTTTTCCCATTGTTTAAAACCTTGCTATTTGAATCCTGGCAGTCCCTTTGGTGGCAAGATGCATAAAACAAACAATATTTTGTAAAACCATCTGTCTCTCTGGGGTCCACCCTGGGCCACAGAAACAGGTGCTGGGAAATGGCACTTGCCAGTGTCTAACTGGCCATGCGCATTTGACTTACCTGTGGTCATCTGATGTTCAGTGAACTCCCTCCTGTTTGTTCACGTTGTCAGTCATGACCTGTGTCGCCCACTTACATCTGCATTGTCTTTTTCTTAATATCATTTCCCACAGTTTTCTTCCACACCTCGCTCAACTCCTCAGGCCCCCAACAGTTGGTGATGTTCTGTGTGAATCTCTCTTTGTTTCTATAACTCATTTTATGTCCTATCTCTGTCACATTAATGTCCTTTCCAGTTTGTAATTCATGTCCACTCATCATCATTTGTCATATATAGTTAACCTTTAACCCTCTCATACACGAGGATTCAGTAAAAAATCCAACCACTCACACTTTTTCAACGTGGATTACGTCCAAGTGAAATCCAACCACTCACACTTTTGCGACGCAGGTTGTGTCCAGCCATACAGGTTGCGGTATTTTTTTGCCACAATTTTCGGTTGAGTCCTAACCTGGGCTGTGGACACAGCACGGGTATGGGCCACATGGAGCATTGATCGGCTGTCTCCCCACAAGCCTTGACAAAATGTTTATATACAGTATCTGTCTAAAAAATTGGCGTTGAATAAATGAGCGAATGAAAAATTTGGTAATTTATTTTTTCTTTTCTTTTTTCTTCTTTCATTAGGAAGATCATTTATCCATTTATAAGGTAGAGTAATTTCATAAAAATACAGTTACAAATAAGGGCAGGGAAATGAAATGATTGGAAACATTTTATGACACCGAGCCAGCCACTACTAGACCGGCCGGGTGTGGTCGAAGACCTTAAGATATTACTGTTCCATACGCCACAAAAATCTTTTTAATAGAGCTAGAAGTGTCAATTTTTAATGAAATCATCACAAATAAATGCTCTGCAACTTTCTTTTCACAAACATTGATGAAATGTTTATTTATCTGAGAAATCAGCATTGAATGAGTGAAAGATAAAATACGGTAATTTATTTTCTCTTTTATTTCATTCATTAGGAAGATCATTTATGCATTTGTAACATGTAACAATTTCATAACAATACAGTTATAAATAAGGGGAGGGGAGAAAGTTGAATGGAAACATTTTCTGATGTCGCGCACATCACTGAGTGAGGGGTGTGTGGCGTGTAAGGTCTGGGCTAGCCCCTGGGGGTCATGCAGTACTTTGAAAAGGTTGGACGCAGGGTGCGGCGAAAAAGTTGGAGAAGGTTAATATCGCTTTCCTCTCTCCTGTTATCTTTTTCTTCCTTAGTGCCATATAGCTTTGTTGCCTGGTACTAGATTGTTCATTCATTCATTCGTAATGCTCTGCTGCATTGTAACCAATTCATTGCACTGTATGTGTGATAATCTACACCAGATATATTTCTACAATGTAATGAGGATAATTTGAGTAGGTGAATGACAGAGAACTGTCCCTGAATCGTCACAACACTGCCAGATTGTTCCAGAGGTTGATTTGAGTTGGGTTCAGCAGGAATTTAGTTGTCTAGCTACACAGAATTGTTAAAAGATTACAGTAGCTGAGGCCAGAAATAATTTAGAAATGTTTTATACCTGTATATCATTTTTAGCTCTATGCAGAACTTAATTTGTTTTCAAATTTCCATACATTTGTAAGTAATTTCAGTGAACTGAAGAAATGTTTGGTGTACCATTTAACATTTGTTGTGGTTTGTCATTCAGGGGTACAAGAACATTATCCATCTTTATTTATGTATTACTTAGATTTGTTAAATATAGTAAAACAGTAGAACCTCTCTGCATTTGATCAACTGGGGGGAAGCTCGATTGGATAAAGCCAATAATCCGGGTAATCCAATGGCTCCCTCTGAAGTGGGATTTAAAGCACATAATGAAAAATAAATTAGTAAATAAGCATATTCTATTTTTTTTTTTATGCAAGAAAGAAGGAACCAAAGACCAGGAGCCCACAAACCATTCCTTCCAAGAAAAAAACAAAAACAATACAAAAGAGAGCCAGATTCAAGATCCGTTCATTTCGAGTACTAGAAATGAAAATTATACCCATATTACACTAACATCACCCAAATTTTCATACCCTTTTCCTCCTCCACGTAGCCCAAGTGGGTGGGAAAAACCACATCCAGCATTAGTAACTGCGTTTTGAGTCACCCAGCACATGGGTAGCATCTGGTAGCCCTGCATCATTTGCTTCTTGTAACAGATAGTATACAGTAAATGCAAAAAAGTGTCTGGTGGGGCCAGAGTTGTGCTGCAGGTTTGCGAGTTTTTTCCCATTGAACATGTTATAGGTATTCGGCATATCTGACGATTTGTCTGGGGCCTTCAAAGTGTCAGTGAAATCTATTACTCAATCTAGCAGGGTATAGTAAAGTGAGGGTTTACTGTAACAGGAACCACCAGCACTTAATAGTTCTTTTGAAACTGCATCATTTGACTGTATTTTATAGGCCATAACATCTTGTGGGCCGCCTCATAATTCTCTTGTTTGTCAAGCTTGGGACCAGCTTCATGCACCCAAACACATGCGTGCTTAGAATATGTCATACTTGACTTATATTATCCTGTCTAATTTATTTATTTATTTTGTTTACAGGTGGGTGGTTAAGAGTGTGTATGATGAATGAGCCAGAATATTGGAAGGATATAAGGACATTAGGCAGTATATTGCTGACCAGATACAATTTTATATTTGTTATTATTGGTGCTGTATATGACACGGAAGAAGTGCATGAAATAGTAGGAATACATTGTAGTACTGTACATAGGAATTGCAGACAACAGGAGGTGCATTGGCCCATCATGAGGATATCTATTGGTTAGAACTAATTTTATTGAAGATCTAACTACCGTAGCGTGTATGTCAGAAAAAGTCAGGGAGAAGGAAGAGAGGTTTGAGGATGAAGTAGTCTGGAGGTAGTTCTGTCATTGGCATGCCTTTGGGAGGTTCCATAGTTGTAGTAATGTGTCAAGACACATTAATATGTGGATATGAGATTTCTGTGGTATAAGTGTGAAAAGTTTAGAGTAAGAGCAATGGAAGCAGAACTTTTGAGGAAGTATGTATAGAGTGGTCAAGATAAGAAACACAGTGGTTCAGTAAAGATGAGTAAGGAAGAGTGTTGATGATAGGGTAGAAGAAAGTGTGCATAGCTGGAAAGAATGGATTTAGCTAGGGTGGTGGTTGTTGCTGTGGCCCCAGGTTCATCTGAATGTGAACATAGTGGATGGTAGGCTGAAGTTGCCCTTCTCCTGCAGTCCATCATCCTCCCTTTGAGGGACAGGAAGGGAATTGAGGGACTTTTGTATAACAGTTGGTAGAGGAGTTTGGAAGGGTGTGTGAAAGGAGGAAATTGAAAGTAAATGAGAATAAGAGTAAAGTGATGAAGTGTACGAGGTTGGTAGATGGTAGGGGGATGAATATAGTTTTGAATGGCGAGTTGCTTGAGGAGGTAGAGTGTTTTAAATATCTCGGGTCACATGTTGCTGTGGATGGAAGAATAGATGCAGAAGTGAAGTTTAGAATAAATGAAGTAGGAAAGGTGCTGGGAGGAATGAAAAAAGTGTTTAGATGTCGTTCGCTTAGAATGGATGTAAAGAGAAGGCTGTATGAGGGTGTTGTGGTACCGACTGCATTATATGGGACTGAAACATGGAATATGGGTGTAACAGAGAGGAAAAGCTTGAATGTAATGGAGATGAGTTGTCTGAGGAGTATGTATGGAGTGACGCGTATGGATCGAGTGCGAAATGATGAAGTACAAAGGAGAACTGGAGTTGTTCGGGAGATGGCTGGTAGAGTTGAGCAGAGGGTGTTGCGATGGTTTGGGCATATGGAGAGAATGGATAATGAGCAATTGGTGAAAAAGATAACTAGATCTGATGTGGGAGGTGTAAGGCTGAGAAGAAGACCACGAATAGGATGGATGGACAGTGTGAAGAGAGCGCTGGATGCGAGAGGGATGTCTGTTGAGCAAGGAAGAGTGGCTGTGCGTGACAGAAATAAATGGAGAGAAATTGTGAATGAATAAGTGATGACGCAACCCTGAGGGAATATTCTCCCGCATTTGGTCTGATCAGCTAGTCAGGTCAGGTGCAGGTAAGGGGATGGGTCTGTTATGATGTGGCAGGGATAAACTAGTTCTGCTGTCGGGCCCTGCTGCGGATGTCACTGATTGCATTGCGCAGTTGACCCTTGTGTAGTGTGGTGCGGTGAGGATCTGTCCGTTCTCCCCTTTGGGGCTAAGATGCGAATGAATGTGTTTAAATGGATGAGTAAATGGCGAGTGTGTCATCCTGTCTCGGCTACCTCCCTTTCCTTGGGGGAAGCAGCCTAGGTATATACAGTAGATAGATAGATAGGCATGCTGTACCAGTGTCACTGTGTGAATTCCAGCACCATATAGAGTGGTGAAATGATATATGTGAGTGACTGTGAAGGCGAGAGGAGCCATGGTACACTAAGAGGAAAGTGAATGAATATGACTCAGTGGGTTAGAGCGCTATGACCGGAGGGTCGGAGGTTCAAGTCCTCTCAAGGGTCAGTAGTAGATGTTAGGAAGGGCATCCGGTCATAAAGTGCTACATGCTTCAAAACCGAAGTCCTCTACCCAGGGGCAACGCCTTAGCCCTTATCGACAAATGGGGACACATTATATATTTATAAAAAAAAAAAAAAAAAAAAAAAAAAAAAAGATTTTAGTTGATGAAACTAAATGACAAGGGAATGAAATGGCTGGATGAAGGATGTAGGGAAAATCAAATGATCATTCATTATGCAATGAGAAGTGCATGACAGGGGTGTTGAACATCTTATTTGAAATTGGTATTTGCTAGGGTGGCTGTCCGACAGGTGTATGTGAAGCTTATGTGAAAAACAAGCCGGTAGGCAATGATGGCCAGCTAGCGGACCAAGCTTTGTCAGTGACCGGAAGTGAGTTTCGACACTAAAAGTCGTTTCCGTATGGAGGTACTCCAGTGCAACATTCCACCCAAGAATCATGGCCCTGCCTTAATAATCTTCAGAGCTTCAGTATTTCGTGCAAGCAAATTTGTAATTTTAGCATTTTTCATATTTTCTGCACTTGACCTATGACCCCTGACCTGGCGGATATAAGTCATGCATGTACGAAGCACACTTGTATTACTCATTAACATCTATAAGCATGCAAAGTTTCATTCGATTCCGTCCACCCATTGTGGAGCTAGGGAACTTGAAATTCGCAGAATGGCTCACCAGAGGTACAACTGGGTGACTCTGCCAGCGACTGGAAGTTAGTTTTGACACTAAATGTCATTTTTGTATGGAGGTACTCCAGTGCAACATTCCACCCAAGAATCATGGCCCTGGCTAAATAATCTTTGGAGCCTTAGCATTTTGCATGAGCATAGTCGTGATTTTAGCTATTTTCACATTTCGCATCTGATGACCTTTGACCCCTGACCTGGCCAATATAGCACATAAGTGTACAGTAGAAAGTTGTAGTACTAGTCAGTGTCTATAAGCATGCAAACTTTCATTCAATTCCATCAAGCCACGGGGGAACTTGGGTGGCATTTTAAAAAACTGGTACTGGTTGCTAGGGATGCTGAGGCCAATCTTCGCAGGGTTGCCACTCAGAAACTAGAGTAGAGAGGGGAAAAATAGATGGCACACTCCTGATAGGAAATGACCTTAAGATTATGCCTAAAGAAGTCAAAGCTTTCTATGCCCATTAGTAATGCTTCTGCAGCTCAAAAAAAAAAAAAAAAAAAAAAAAAAAAAAAGTTTTTTGGCTATTGCTTGGCAGCGAGTAGTTGCCTAGCAACCAAATCTTATGGACACAAGTAGGTCATAGGCTGGTCATTGTGTCCAAGTTTGGTCGGAATCAGTTAATTCTGAAGGGTAGAAGTGCCTTCCACAATTAAACAATAAAACAAGAAAGAAAAAAAAGAAAATGAGACTAACAATAAGGGCAGCATGGAGCTGGCCAATAAATTATTTATACAGATGATTAAGCTTATGAGGTATAGCCATGATTCCAAAAGCTTGATAAATGTGTGAATGATTATGGGATTTTTTGTTCACCCCAAACCTTTAGTTGGTGCAATTTTTGGTTAAAATGGAGGATACACAGCATATTCAGAATTAAAGATCTGATTTGGTAGGAGCTAGGAATGGGAAAAGGAATTTTGAAATATGTGAAGGAATAACAGTGGGGTCTTTCAGCATTATTAAACAGCTCACTAACACATTGGTTTATTAGGCATTTTACCATATCTGCAAATGTAGGATACTATGGAAATAGTGAATTGTTCACAGCTGCAGTCATGAAAGGTATGTGAATCATAAATTTTACTAACTACAGTAGTACATTTTACAGAATTGTACTGAAGGACATTTGGTATGTTTTGGGATTTGAAATAGTGCACCATAGGTGGGAAGAAAAGGCTGGAGTGATAATGATGGTTGACTTAGCCTCTTACTGTGGTAGGGAGTCATTAACCTGCTACATAAGTTCAAGGTATGGTCAAATGAACACATTTATGTGTCACTGATTTTGAGGAAGATATTTAATCAGGACATAATAAGCAATTCTTCTACATCAGGTCACGTGGATAATTTTATTTTGTTTTTAAATATTGTATCAGGGAAGTATAGAAGTCCAGACTGATCTATTTTACATAATACTGTATGTAATTATTGCTCTTGATGGTAGCTGAATGGATGAAGGAGGTAAGTGGTTGTGTGAAGGAAGGAGGGAGATGGTTTAACCCACCATGTGCTAGCTATTTTTAGCCCTATGGGTCGCCTCAGTAGCAGCCATATTTTGACCTTTTTTGAGGGGACTAAAATGATAGATTTTGATGTGAAAAGAACGAATTTCACCATTAAAATACCGAAGCTCGGAAATGGGTTTTATTGTCCTGCATACTCATATACAGGTATTCCCGCTTTCTCACGCTCACCACATTGGTGAGAGAAAGCCATTTTCTATGTAAGGCAGACTCAGGTATTTATGCTGGGAGCGTATAGCAGTGTTCAGTACACTTTCTGATAACTTATTACTTCAACATCTGTCACAGTTTCCATGTCTCTGTCACTGTGAATGCATTGTCATAAACTCACTTGAAGATAGGTAAAACCTGACTTCACTATGTACAGTCCTGGCACTTACAAGAAGGTATTTACAGCTTGACTTCATCATGTACAGTCCTTACACTTACAAGAAAATATTTACAACTCGATTTCACTATGTATAGTCCTTACACTTATGTGAAAATATTTACAACATGCCTTCACTATGTACAACACTGGGTGAGGCACACAGGCAGAGTGAGGCAAAGCGAGCATGATGGGGGGGAAGCGAGTGGGTGTATGGCCTTGACCGCCTGGGACATGGTAGTGGAACAGTTACCATACATGCCTGCCAATTTTTACCTACGGATCTTGAAAAATGCGGTCACAGTGAATTTTTAAATTTTAAGCCGTTTTAAAACAGCACTGGCACTGACCGCAGATTTTTGTCACACCATTTTAAAACGGCACTGGCACGCAGCAGGATAAGTTAAGGAAGGAGGGTGACAGTTGTGGGAAGGAATGAGGGAGATGATTAAATGAAGGAAGGAAGGAGACGGGGATGGGAAGGAGGAAGGCACATCGGTGAGTGAAGGATGGAGACAGTGACAGAGGGAAGAAGGGAGACAGTGATGGGAGAGGAGGGAGACAGTATGTGAAGGAAGGAGGGAGACAGTTAAGTGAGGGAAAAAGGGAGACAGTTAAGTGGGGGAAGGAGGGAGACAAGTGGCTGAAGAAAAAGGAGAGAGAGTTAGGGATGGGAAGGAGGAAGACATGTGGATGAGTGAAGGAGACAGTAACAGAGGAAAGAAGGAAGACAGTGTTGGGAGGAAGACAGCATGGGAAGGAAGGAGGGAGACAATTAAGTGAGGGAAGGAAGGAGACAGTTGACCAAAGGAAAAGGAGAGAGAGTTCAGTGATGAAAGGAAGGAGACAGTTAACCTGACTCCACTTCACCCCAAGCTTCTCAACAGAATATTTCATATTTTCCCTCTAGCATAATTGTTGTCTTTCATTCAGAGCTTTTGTTCCCTTTCGTTTCATTTTTAAAGGCTCCAATACACTTGCATACATTGGCCTTGGTCACCTAATGGCAGCTCTTCATGCTGCATGGTTTCTGGCAGCCTCCCCATTCAGTCCCTTACCCCAGAGGTCACACTCAATGACCCTGTCCCAGGTCTTTTTCAGTCTGCTTTGCGCAACCCTACCATTAACGTTAACACTTCTTACCTTCTGCACCTAATTAACATACCCCATCCTCTCCACATGCCCAACCCATCTCAATCTACCTCTCTGTATCACAACACCAATACACTCCAGTCCCACCCTACCTCTTAACTCTTCCATTGTAAATCTAGCCCCCCCAGGCCTCACACTCAAGGATGCACTGCACATCCACCTAGTCACATTTGAGCCTGCAAATATCCTCCTCCTTCACTGCCCAGGTCTCATTACCATACAGCATTACACTCCTGACACATGATGCATACAAAGATCCCTTAACATGGAGGGAGAGCCCTCTCAGTGTCAGGAGAGGCAACAGGTCCCTGAGCTTCTTCCAACTACTCCTCACTCTAGCCACAGAGCTAGCTCCAGCCTTCGGCACATAACATGTCTCCCAAATAACGAAACTCTTCTACACACTTGAGAGACTCACCAGCAAGATCAATCCTTTCATGCCTGACAATCTCTGAATGCTCTCTTTGACACACCTCACACATGAAATCAGCATTATCCTGCAGTCAACCTCTTAATACCACGACATCTTTTATGCATCCATTTGTCACAAACACTGCACAAGATGGAGTTACTTCCCACACCCTTGTGGCAAACCACACATGGCCGCTTTCCCTCTTCATTGACATTACTGCCACCAGCCCTTGTTACCATCACCTTTGTTTTATCTGCATTTACTCCCAGGTCCTTGTACCCTGTACCATCTCCTCACTTCCTAAGTCTTTGCTGCGCCTCCCTTTCAGTCTCTGCAGTCAACACCAAGTCATTGGCATACAACATCTGCAGTGGGAATCCATTTCTGAAGTCACGTGAGATGGCTTCATGCACTGTGATAAACAACAGGGGGCTCAAGAATGACCCCTCATCCTCACCAACATTCATGGAAAACTCATCATTCAAACTTCCATTCACCCTTACCTGGGTGCAAGCACCCACATATATAGCCATATCCACTCTAACTAGCCACTCCTTGATCCCAAGCTTTCTCCTTGCCCACTTCATCACCTCCGTAGTGACTCTGTCAAAGGCCTTTTCCAACTCAACAAAAACAAAGTACGGAGCCCATTTCTTTCCTATTTATTTTTCCTGAAATTGTTGAACAGCGAATATGGTATCAGTGGTCCCTTTGCCTGGCATAAACCCAAACTGCATCTTATCAACATTCACTCTTTCTCCAACCATAACTTCTAGAACTCTCTCCATCTGGTCCAAAAGCTTTATATCTCTATAATCTCCTCTTTTCAGAGCATCACCCTTCCCTTTGTACACATTCACAGTCACACTCTTCAGCCAATCATCTGGGACAACACACTTATAATTTTATTTATCAAGTCAGTAACTACCGTCACTTGTATATTTCCCGAGGCCTTCAGCATTTCAGCAGTCAACCCAAACACACTTGCTGCCTTCCCCACCTGCATCCTGCCTTTTGCCCTGCTCACAATAGTAGTATCAATCAAAGACCAAGGGCTCCAAACCATCCCTGTTCCAGCCATACTCTTCATTCAACAACCAGTTATAATGCCCTCTCCAAGTGTCTTTAATATCTCCACTGTTCACCACTGTATTCCTTCATCATTCCTCACACACTGCTCACCTATGATATCCTTGTTTTCCCTTTTCATCTGATTTGCTAATATAAGTATCATATTTTTCCTTTCCACACTATTTATGTTATCCAGTAAAAGTCTCTGAGACTCAGATTTTGCCCTGTAAACCATTTTTCTAGCCCTATGCTTGGCAGCCAATTATTCCTTTGTTACCACCTCTTTTTCCATTCATGGAAAAGCCTTCTTTTCTCCGTAAATGAGGCTTCTACACCCTCATCCCATCACCATGCCATTTATCATTAATCACTCCTGTGTGACATTTTCATGAATTGCTGTCTTTTGACTCATTTGACAGAGAAATAGTATTTTGGAAAGCTTTGTGGACAATGAGCTTTTATTTGTTGAAGGAATTCATAACATTAACACTTAAATCAGTTGGTCATCATTATGACCTTCATATTCCACCCAAAGATAACATAGGGATCAGTCCGGAAGCAAGGAAAACAAAAATATGAAAGTGGGAGAAATTCAACAGCTTATTCCATTGAAATTGGCCACACAATCATTTACACATCATTGAAACCACCAGAAAAAGCTAACCATTTGAAAAAAATTTTCTTTTATGTGCTTCACATACACCTAAAAGATAGATATTTCACTCACAAGTTAAAAGGGATATCAAATCTTACTCTGTATAGCCTTTATCCAATCAACTCTTTCTTTAGTCAGTGCCCAAGCCTCCTGAACTTCCATACTTAGCTTCCTTACACATCTATTCACCATATCCGTCTCTCTCTTCATGGCCTACCATGCCTACTTCTGCTCTCAAACCTACTAAGCTGTATCCTTTTCACTGTCCTAGCCCCTGTAACACTGGGAAGGTGTTACAGGGGCCTGAGCCCCCATTGCCCCTTTATGTTCCCATGCCCTTTTTTCGAACATATACCTTATTAATAATTTTATATTCATTCTACTAGAGCCTACTGTAGTAAAAAAAATTGCTGGTAAGGGATACACCCAGTCACCCAGTCTAGTTCATTGTCACATCTGACCTATGTATTCAGCATTACTGAAAACAAAAATAAATAAATGTATAAATTATACAGTATACTGTACAGGTAAAAATAAAAATTGAATGCTCCACAAAACTTTATCAATTTATACTGTGATTCACAGTTCACACTTAAGAGGTCCTCGGGGCCCAGTAGGGAATCATTTATATAAATGCTAATGTCTCACATGCAGCCTTATGTTAAATGAAGAAGGAATGATCATAAATTGCCTGATTCGTGTTTCAATATATTTATATTTTTTCAGTTAATACCCATTATTTGATGCCATATT
Organism: Coenobita brevimanus; assembly: GCF_032717465.1. NCBI lineage: Eukaryota > Metazoa > Arthropoda > Malacostraca > Decapoda > Coenobitidae > Coenobita > Coenobita brevimanus. Next base: position 32,113,376 of record NC_137018.1, read on the forward strand.
TTACATTTATTATAAAAATGATAAACCACCATCACTTTTATAACTCATATAGTTCAAAAACTAGTGTACTTGCTAAATAAACTGATTTGTAAATAAATGAAGGGGAATCATCCTGACAGCAAATTGAGTTGACAGCGAATTGTCCTGACTCGAGGCTAAGGGACAGTAAGGGCCTCACAGCCCTCCCTCATCACTGTCAGAACTGGCTGGCTGATGAAGCTGGACTGGTGGACGAGTGTGTGCTGTCCAGCGCCAACCGTGTGGGGACATTTGCAATACGTTTGCGCATTCGCTGCTCACTGAGCCACAGACAATCCATCGTTGCAGCAAATCGTTCCCATCGTATAGCAAACATAGGGTACTAAAATATTGACATCGTATGAGCGAAATATCGTATAACAAGGCATTGTATAATGAGGGGTTACTGTATATATATATATATATTTGTGGTAGGTGGAGGCACTCACCATCCACTCACTCGATGTAGTGCTGCTCTCGGGTGTCTGCCCTTTCCTCTCCATCCTTCTTTCCTTCCATTCTCTTCTGTCTTTCTTTCCTTCATTCTTTCCTTGTCCTTCTGCCTACAGGTGACTTTACACTCCCTCTTATGTCTTTCTTTCCTTCACTCTTTCCACTTCCTTCAGCCTGTGGGTGACTCTACACTAAGTGACAAGCCAAATGGTTTCCCCTGCACCAGGAAACCATTTACTATGCTGGGTGGTAACCATATAACCAAATTTTGGCGCCTGGTGGTTTACTGGGTAATTATTGCGCTCCAGTCGGATTGAGCCGGTGAAGGTTTATATCCAAGGGGTGGTTGGGGTTGATTGCTCATGTAATGCCACTCAGGGATGAGTGAGACTGGTCACTCTCATCTTAAATGTCGGGACCAACTGCCTAGCCCTGGGCTCCTACGCTCCTCATGAGACAATGTAGGATTGTATGATGGATGGATGGAATATATGTACAGTATATATATATATATATATATATATATATATATATATATATATATATATATTGCCAGATGCCATAATCCTGTAAGGGGTGGCCTGTTGGCTTTGAGTTATTTGTTTTACGGAGAGGGGCACTAACCCTCCACCAACCCACTTGTTGACACGTAGGGAGCACGTATGGTTTGGCCACATGGTTACCACCCAGCATTGTAAATGGTTTCTTGGCTTACAGGAAACCATTTGGCTTGTCACTCAATGTAAAGCCACCTGTAAAGAAAAGAAAAGCAATAAGAAGTGACAGGAAAGATAGGAGCATAGGAAGAGAGGAGGGCAGGCACAGAAAAAGAATGATAAAGGCTAAGGAAGAAGTAGGCAGCACTACATCAAGTGAGTGGATGATGGTCGCCACCACCTACCACAATATATATATATATATATATATATGAAGGGAGAAGTAGGCAGCACTACATCATGTGTGTGGATGATGGGCACCCCCACCTACCACCTTCAGGCATATGTTAATGCACCTATAAAGAAAATTTAAATGTGCAGGTTAGGCTTGTGAGGAGGGACTAGGATTCTAGGGGTTTGAAAGGTATGTGTCTGAATGAGTTGTCCATTTCACTGGGCATGCTGTTAATAATTCTTAAACTTTGTATACTCGTTGTTTCTGGATCATACCTCACCCAGTCTTTAGGTGGCAGTGGCAGTGATGGTTACCACCACCACCACTTGATGATTTCACGCAGCTCAGGATGGATGACTTTAATTGATGGGGCATGAAAGTGTCTCCTTCAGTCCACTACATCTTTCCAAAACTGAATATACCCGTCTAGTGATAGCAACAGATAATGTAAAAACCAGACACTGGAGCAAAGGGGATAAGCAAGTCTGGCTTAGTCAATAACTAATGACAGAATAATATACAGGTACAACTGGCACTGCTACAATATATTGACAAAGAAATGCAGGCAGACACACACTAAATAGTAAAATAAATTTCCATTACATGATCCAACAAATATTACAGCATTTTCTTACAACTGGTACTGTGCATTGGGGGAAACTGGCAAATCAGCTTTAAGCCTATAGGTAGCAATGGAATTTCATTTTTTTATGTAAATTGCTGTGAACTTAATGTAAAAAAACAAAAAGAAGAAGAAAAAAGAAAAAGAAAAAGAGTCTTATGAGGAGGAGTTAAACTTGGAGTGTTCATAGTATCTCAGGTTTTGCCAAGCAAACCTGCACTCAAGATTTGCACACCACATGGTTTAATCTGTGATATCTCTAAGTATTACAGTTTCACTGAGGATTTTAGTGATAAAGGAGTTATTCTGATCCCTGAGCAGAGAAATTAAGTTCAGTGAAGAATAAGCTTTACTTGTAAAGCTTCATTTCATTAACCATAAAAGTTTCACACTCCATGATGACTACTTCATTTTAGCACTCAATAAAACTCTCTCTCTGAACAAAGTTAAAGTAGCATAAAATGTTTCATTTAATCATTATACAATTCCCTCATTTAATCAGCATTTCTTATTTCTACTCTTCACTACTACAAAATATTCTTGGTGTGTTACTGGCAAGACAGTAATTTATTCTCATAATGCAGACAGACACGACGGTAAGTGGTGGCAACCATCATCCACCCACCTGATCTAGGAGTTGCCTATTTCTTCCTTTTCTTCACCTTTTATCATTCTTTTTCTGTGTCTGCCCTCCTCTCTTCCTACTCTCACATTCTTCCTATCACTTCTTATTACTCAACTTTCCACTTCAGGTTGCTCTACATTGAGTGACATGCCTAATAGTTTCCTAAAACCCAGGAAACCAAATGCAATGGTGGGTGGTAACAATACAGCCAAATAACAGGGGTGACTGAGGCATACTACAGTATGATGCCCCTGTTAACTTGGTGGCGATATGTAAATGTGGCATTCATCTGGGAACTAAAACCTCCACATTCTTCCCAGCGTCTCACTATGGCGAGGCACTGTCTACCTCAAGGAAACATTGGTTCGCAGCATGGGATGGCCCTGCAGAGGCAGTTGCTTGCCTGTGGCTGATGAGTCTGCTTGGCAGAAAGACTGGGGTTACTCAACTACAACAACAACAGAGATAGAAGCATACATTGTACACAATAAGGTCAATATATTGGGAACTGAATTTATACTCTCATGCACAAATAATGTATTAAACCAAGTCTCATGCTCTCTGCAGGGTGACTGTTCATTCAAATGTATATAAGTTAATATCTCTAATGCCTCAGATGGGAAGAGACTTGCTGATATACATGTAGTTACTTCCCTATTTACGAATTTAACTTGGATTAAGAGTTGGTTTGTAACCTAAATACTTCATACACTGAAATTCAATAACACATTAGGCCAAATATGCACCAGTCATTTGTCAACATTAACACAGGCAGAAAATGAAATACCACTGTTGTATCACTTGCTTTCAGTTAAGCTCATCATTAGTACAGTAACACTGTCAAGTCTTTATAAATACTGTACTTTACACAGTATGTTGTTGATGACTCTGAAAAAATAGCTATAAACACTTTTCAAAAAGTCTGCATCTCCAAAAATTCTTGACACAAAAGTTTCTAAGTAGATAAGCAGCTGTACAATATTTCACAGCTTCTGAGCATACAGTAAGTCCCCATTATATGTTAATGATGTGTTCCTAATATCACAACTTCTTCCATCAAACTGGTACTTTGAACTTGGGAAACATAGCAAATAAGTTTTAACCCATCAACTGAACCATGAGGATTCAAGATGACCTCTGTAGTGTTGGAGGGGAGGGGGGGAATCGAAGTTTCTTGTATTCCAATTCCATCCACACAGATTGATAGGGAATGTAATGGGGTATATGAATACGTTCCTAAATTTTTAGGTCATTATGTGCTATAGTTTGCATGCTATGGACATCTAAAATTATGGTGCCATGATACCAATCACAGCACTGATCCCCCCAAAATCGACAATGTCAGTTTATTGGAAACTGGTTTTAGGGTTGTGATATGAAAGAGGGTATGCTATTGTATGACGACGTAAATCAGATGCCTCCATCTGGCTTACAAATGAACAGCTGACCACAATTCACACCAAAATAATGTGCAAAAACTACAATTTATGGCTCAACTTCCAGGAGGTAAGTAGCTGTCAAACACTGGGGATTCTGGAATGTAACTCACAGTTCTTAGGTTAAAGGTGGTACATTAACGGAAGTTTGACAGACATTTTTTTTCATGAAAGTACCTCAGATATAAATTATATTAAAAAAAGAAAAAAAATGTAAAAAGTGGTTGTGCTGTCTCGGTTATATGTACTCTATCTAACTTCATATTCTTAATGCAAATAACTACCGAGGTGTTCCTCTTTTGGGGCTATCACATAAGTTGGATATAAATAAATAATAAACATACATATTAAACTAGAGAAAGCTGCTACAAAATATAAATTTATAAACAAGCACAGGGGTCTTCCATCAACACGTCTAGTTTTGTCAACTATTGTACCTGTTTTAATGAGTCAAAGTGAAAAAAATCTGTTTCTTCTCCTCTTGTCCAGAATGATCTATATACTGCACCTCCTTCATCCTCATCTTAAGGTGTCTTGGGAGTTTCAAGTGTTAGTAGTGTATACACTGTGGCTGTCTTGTGAAATTACTGATTATTTATTTACCCAATGGACTGACCCCTGATGCACACCAACATTCACGGAAAACTCATCACTCAAATCTCCGGGTAAGAGTGAATGGAGATTTGAGTGATGAGTTTTCCGTGAATCTTGGTGTGCATCAGGGATCAGTCTTGAGTTCCATGTTGTTTATCATGGTACTTGAAGCCCTTTCACGTGACTTTAGAAACGGACTACCGTGGGAGTTGCTGTATGCTGATGATTTGGTGTTGATTGCAGAGAACGAAAGGGAGGCGGAGGAAAGGTTTAGGAAGTGGAGAGATGGTATGGGGCAAAAGGATTTAAGGGTAAATGCAGATAAAACAAAAGTGATGATATCTAGGGTTGGTGGCGGTACTGTCAAAGACGAGGGAGAGTGGCCATGTGCAGTTTGCCACAAGGGCGTGGGAAGTAATTCCATCTTGTGCGGTGTGTGTGATAAATGGGTGCATAAGAGATGTGGTGGTATCAGAGGTAGACTGCGAGATAATGCTGATTTTATGTGTACGGCGTGTCGGGGTGAGCAGGTGGAGATTGTCAGACGTGAAAGGATTGAACTTGCTTTGGTTTGGACATGTGGAGAGGATGGGGGATGATAATTGGGTGAGGAAGGTAAGAAGTGTTAATATTGGGAGTGGAGTTATGAGGGGTAGACCGAGAAAGACATAGAACGAGGTCATTAAGTGTGACCTCAGGGTTAAGGGACTGAACAGGGAGGCTGCAATGGATCGTGTAGCGTGGAGAGCCGCCATTAGGTGACCAAGGCCGACACATGCAAGCATGTTGGAGCCTTTAAAAATGAAAACGAAAACGAACTTATAAAAGCAAACACTATAAATCATATTAAGGGTTGTGGAAGGTAGAAAATTATGTTTGGTTGACACTGGTAATGCTGACTGAGTTGACTGTGCAATGCATAAGAATATGCTGGCTATTAGCAAGGGGGCAAAATATATAGATCACCCTGTACTGTATATACGCTACAACATTTTTATCCAATGAAGTGCAATGAGATGGCAGCTGATAAAACAGCATGAAATAAGCATACTCTGTGAAACAACACAATAAAAAGAACTCACACTATGAAACACCACCACAGTCTGAAGAAAGCTCTATGCTAGGTCAGCAAGCAGATGCTCCTTGCTCCTCCTCCTCCATTCCCTCTCCCTCCTTCTGACTGTTCCTTTCCTGCTCCTCAGCCAGGCGTTGGGAAGCCTCAATGTAACGAGCGTGGGCATACATATATTGAACCTCTAGGGCATGGTTCTGTCGAGCATCATTTTCAAGCTGGATCAAAGACAGAGGTTGGAAGTTTAGTATCAGTGAAAGGAATGGTGAGAAGTTAGTCTAGTACTGGAGAAAGAGGTGGAAAGAAGTTAGTTTACTATAGGAGGGGGGTAGTTAGTTTAGTAGTGGAGAAAGGGGTGGGGACAAATTACAATTTAGTACTGGGATGGGGTGGTAAGGTTGAAAGATGTGATGGAAAGGAAGTAGGCTTATCAGAGAAAAAGGTGAGAAGTTAGTTTAGTATAAGTTCATCTCATTCAACTCATGTGACTGGTTTTTAGGAACCGAAACCAATCCCATTTTACTCTCTTGGAGGTGTAGGGACCTGAGGTTAAGCTAATGCAGTCCAACACACTCAAGGGTAGATGACTAGCCTATTCCCAGTGGTGGATTTTCCTGAACAAAATACATTAGTCACCTCTCAGGAGTTGAATCTAAACACAGCAGCTACTCTGGCTAGGGTTTTCTAATCATTAGACCACAAGGTATGCACTCTACACTCTGAAGTATTACTGGAGGACACCACACTGTTGTGATCCACCTGTCTTTCTGGCCAAATGAAAACAAGGCAAAATACCAGTAATTCAATTTACCCCCACAGGATGAAACTCTCACAACAATGACTTCATGATGTTTCTCCCACTAGTGTCACATACAGTATATCCATACTGTTGTATAAGAAAAAAGTGTAAAGCAGCACTTTCAGGTGAAATACTGTAATCTGCTGTGGAGTTTCACAAATGTTTTACTCATGCTTCTGACACCTGGGATGAGCCACTGTACTGACAAACAGAAAGTGGATTCATAACCAAATCCCTGATAATTGGAAGAAAGCAATCACCATCTGTACAGTATACAGTATTTAAGCCAGACAAACCACCCAATAGCTGATCATTCATAGACCATGTTGCAGCTTTGCACACCATACAAAATAATAGAAGATCTAATCCTAAAGAACATCATACCCTAAATCCTCCTGTCTGATTCCCAGCATGGATACTGACTCACCACACATCTTTCTCAGCTGACCCAACTCTTTTTTTTAGATATCTTCAACAAAAACAACCCCCACTAAGAACCACAACAACAGCAACAGATATAAACAAAGCTTTTGATACAGTATCAAAATACTGCTTTAGTAAGCATTGTTCTGAAGAGAAAATATCTTTAATCATGATCCAATGCTCATACAGTAGCTACATAAAAACAAAAAACACCACATACAGTATTCAGTAAGATAGAGAAATACTTTATAAGGACTAAGCAATCTGGAAGATATCTTCCAAGAGCAATATGACCACTCAATCCAACAAGTTAGTTTAATAAGATGGGATGCCATACCTCACACTTTGCATTAGTGACTGCTTGTTGTGCAGTAGTTGCTGTGAACTCCACCCCGCTCATATACGCTGCCATGCCAGCATTCTCTACCATCACATATGCATAGGATATCAAGATGGATAAGTCCTGTGTCAAATGGAAGGCAGAGTCAAAATAAATAAAATAAACTCTGCATCTGTATGGGCATAATCATCTACAATAACTTTAGCATTATTTCAAGCAACACACTGTAATGATAGAAAGAAAATTTTAAAGTAAATTATGTTAAGCAGTAAAGTATAATACAATAACTGTACTGCATGGACGACTATATGGCAATTATCTCCAAAATATTGTACTTTGTCCCTACCCACTTCTTTTTCAGTCATTCCATTTCTCCTTCCTTCTCTTATACTAACGCAAACTAGGAACCATCCATCCATCCATCATCCAAGCCTATGTTGCCCAATAAGGAGAGTAGGCACTTGGGACTAGGCAAGTTGGTCCTGACATTCAAGATGAGATTGACCAGCCTCACTCATCCCTGAGTGGCATTACATGAGCAATAAACCCCAACCATCCCTTGGATATAAACCTACACAGACTCAATCTGACTGGAGCACATTAATTACCCACTAAACCACCAGGTGCCATAATTTGGTTTTATGGTTACCACCCAGCACAGTACAGTAAATGGTTTCCTGGTGTACAGGAAACCATTTGGCTTGTCACTCAGTGTAGCGTCACCCACAGGCATAAAGAAGAGGAAAGAATGAAGGAAAGAAAGACAGAAGAGGAAGCGTAACGTCACCCTTGGGCAGAAGAAAGAGGAATGAATGAAGAAATGAAAGACAGAAGAGGAGGGATGGAAGAAAGGAAAGGGCTGACACCCAAAGCAGCACTACATCAAGTGAGTGGATGGTGAGCACCCCCACCTACCACTACCAATTAATTACTGACATTCTAAAGTACAAGCCTGTATTTTTTCATCATCATAATATCTTACAGATGACAGTAAAAACTTGTACGGTACTGATATATTTTTTCCACTGTGCAATATATTAATGTAAACATTAATAAGCATATAATGCATATCATAATAATCTGTCCTCTGGTAACTATTAAAAAAAAAAAACAGAATAACAGGATTCAAACATTATGTTCAGCATAAAATAAAGTAGCAAAGCAGTCCACCTAACAGCTGCTTATCACACATACACTGTATTCCTAATACAAGACAGTAAATGTGTCAAGAGTGGGGTGAAGGGAAAAAGGTAAAAAGTAGTGAAGGGAAGATGATGATTCATGGGAGGAGTCAGTGTAGGAACAGTGGCATGAATTACCTTTTGTTACGGCCTTCCATTACAGATCAGTATATGGCAACAAATAAACAGAACAACATACAAAATGGTAATTATGAAGTTGGGTTGCACAGCCTTAATTATGGATATTACACATACCAAACCTAACAACAGCTAACTTAATTGTGAAAGCATAATACTTCAGTCCTTACCTTGACATCCTTTGGCCCTAATATGACAACATATCTGGCCTCATTAAATACAACAGTTATCAACAAGGATTTAGCACTACAGTATACTGGGATACAGGATATGCTATGTAAGGCTACACAACAGATTAGCTGAATAAGTATAAAATAAATACCTTCCAGGCAGTTTGCTCAGACTTGCCTTAAGCTGCTGTTTGAGTGAGTCTGTGTGAGAGCGAGCCGCTACCAGCAACTCCCACATTGAGTCATGCTGTTCTGGGTTACGAAGTGTTGCAGTGCAGAATTCCATTAGGTCTATCAACTCATTCAACTGTTTCCTGTGGTAATTGCCAAAATTAAAATCCATGTTAAGTATGTGATAATACAGTTTAATCAACATACTATACCCTATAATCTCATTGGTTTAGGAGACTTTCTTATATCTCTTTCTTAGTTATTTATCTTGCTTACTGTGTCATACAGTTTTCTTGTGTGTTATTTGTATCTCTGCTATGGACACAGACTGCATAAATAACATGCAAGTGAATACAGTAATCCCTTTAATATCCGGACACCCAGTAACTGGACACCCCAATGTCCGGACATTTTGGGCCCGGGCCTGCGGAACCCCAAAATGGCCAAAAAACGTAAAAAACATTTAAAAAAAAAAAAAAAAAAAATCTGATATTTTTTTCACCTGTAATTTGAACTTGGCACACGGCGCCAACCAGCTGTGTTTTGTCATGTAGTTCCGCTGACGTCTGGCAAGGTGACGCTGCCTCCTCCCCATTTCCTGCCTACCCATCATCGTGAGTGCACGCTCCTCACTACGGCCACCCACATGCTCGCTTTTGTGGTGGTGCCCTACCTCCTGCAGACTCTGTTTTTCCTCTACTGCCTCTTACTTGTGTGTGTGATGATGGCCCTGCCGCCTGAGAAGAGGAAACAAGTGGTTCTGACTCTGGAGAAGAAGAGGGAGATGTTGGAGAAGGTGGACGCGAGATGGTCGACATCTCACATCCTCCGCGAATTCAACCTGGCCCGCTCTCCCTTGTCTGATGTCAAGAAATCCTGGGACAAACTCACCCACTACACGGCTGACTTCACACTGAAGACCAAACGCAACGTGGAGAGGAAAGTTAAGTACACTCCCAGGTTTGCAGAAATCGACTGCTCCATGCTGATTTGGTATCGACAACAATGTGCTGCTAGTGTGCTGGTGCGTGGTACAGAGTTGAAGGCTGCCGCTGAGAAGTTTGCAAGGCTACATGAAACCCGACTTCAAGGCATCCGGAGGTTGGCTCTTCGCTTTCAAGTTACGCCATGGACTTACCAACCGTAAGGCCCACAGCGAAGCTCTGGATGCCAACAAGGAGGGAGTAAAGGAGTTTCGGCAGAAGGTGAAGGGGTTGATCAACAGGGAGGGCATCACTCTTGGTCAAGTCTACAGCGCTGACAAAACTGGTCTATTCTATCACTCGCTGCCAACGAACACTCTAGTAGAGGAGACAGAGAAGCGTGTACCTGACGCATAGCTCTCGAATCAACAGATATCTGCTTTGTGATGTGCCAATGCTAACAGCATGCAACAGCTCAAGCCCGTTATTGCTGGCCATGCAAAGCAGCCTCGGTGCCTTCATGGGGTGATGGATGTCATTCCTGTCATGTGGTACCATTCTGTAAAGGTTTGGTTCATAGGCAAGATCTTCAAAGACTGGTTTCACCAGCACTTCATCAAGGAGGTCATCCATTACCAGATGAACACACTGGGAATCCCGCGCGACGAGGTAAAGACCCTCCTTCTCTTGGACAATGCACCTGCACATCTGTCTGACAAGCGAGTTGGTGGCCGAGAATGGCCGCATTAGGTGCTTCTTTTTGCCACCTAATACGACTGCTCTAATCCAACCAATGGACAATGGAGTGATCATGGCAAAGAAGAGCCTGTACCGTCGGAAGTTCCTGGACAAGGCGTTGGTTGTTCTAGAGGACGAGGACGAGTGCAGGGAGGGATGGGACACGCAAGGCCAGTGGACTTTGGAAAACCTTCGCCATTTCAACATCAAGTCAGCCATCTACAACTGGGCCAATACATGGAGGGAAGTCTCTGCCAAGACTCTGTAAAGTGGTAGGTCTTGTCTGCTTCTCGGAGCCATTGTGGTATGCAACTTTCTAGGTTTTGACGTGGATGACTTCCATGCACGTCTTCGTGCGGCTGGCGACGACGTTGATGTGGACGAAGTGTGTGAGTGGTTGGATGATGACAAGGGCGATCCTAGGTATCAGATCATGTCTGACATCGAGATCGCATCTTTGGCTGCCAGTTCAAGTACCCAGCTTGAAGATTCCGATGAGGACAGCGACGATGATGCAGACTCCTCTCAGCGCGCCACTACTTTAGCCATCCCCAAGCTGAGCGCATTCCGGGAGCACGTCAAGTTAGTTCTTGACTACCTAGAACACCTGGACTGCGACAGGGAGATGGGGCCCCTGGGACTTGTGGAGGAAGTGCGTGCTTTTAGGCAGAGCATCATCAATTGCAAGCATCACCATTCCTTAGGTCAATCAACCACTGACAGTTTCTTCAGGCCCGTGACCCCCGCCATGCCCAGCCCCTGGCTCCACATCACTGCCTCCCCAAGACAGGCCTTCACCTCCGAGCCACAGCCCAGCACATCGACCACGGTGGAGTTGCCACTGGACGTGAGTTTGCAGCTATCTTCAGAGTCATCTGCAGTGGATAGTCCATCACCATGTCCCAGTGACATGCCCCTCGGCCACCTGCGGCACCTATTCTCAGACTCTGACAGTGAATAAACAACAAAAACTCGTCACTAGACCACATGGGAATTTACAGTGTTGTGCAGTGTAAAGAACATAATGTACAGCATTAAGAAATTAAAATTCAGAGTGCAAAGGATTAAGTGCAGAGTGCTACTGTACAGTGGTAAGTTTCAAGTGCAAGAGCAAATAAGAAGAGAATGTGCAGTGTTAAGAAATCAGAATTCAGAGTGCAAAGGCTTAGTGCAGAGTGCAACAGTGGTGAGTTTCAAGTGCTGCGCAACTAAGAAAAGGATGCACAGTGTTAAGAAATTAGAATTCAGAGTGCAAAGGATTAAGTGCTGTGCAACTCTGGATTACTGTAGGTGCTTCAGGCGCACCTTATTACTGTTAGAGTCTGAAAGGAGGCGGGTTATTCATCGCGACGGCCACGGACGCATTGTAAGTACCCTGGATACTGCTAAATATTTTCCATACTCACCTCTAAATCCTCATTCTCTGGTTCTTTTTCATTTATTTCATGCTTTCTGTCCCTTATTTGTGTGAAAAGGGTTTTAAATAGGTGCTATGCATGTCCAGTAGGGAGCAGCCTATTCCATCCCCCCCTTCGTGTTTACCATGCATTAAAACTAAGAGAATGTCACATTTCATTTGACTTTCGATGTTTCACTAAGTTAGATGTTACAAACTATCACAATAATACAGTAAAACCTCTATATAACGGACTTCAATAGACCGGAATTCGTTTTTATCGGACTCGAAGAGCTACTGGACTAAATTCCTATACTTTGGAAAATGTCTAATAAAGCGAGAAGCAGTCCGGACTGCCTGACCACTTCAGCTATGTTCACCACAATAAGGTAAATAAAGACATGTTTATTAATGTCGAGTGCAGTATGATTATATATATTATACCATCTGATTAATGTACAGTACCGCAATGGTGGTGAAAACAGTTTAAAAACCATTGGTGATATCCGGAATAATTTCTGATATATTGGAAAAAGTCTGGATTAGCAGGGGGAAGTCTGGATGTCGTTTTATCGGAATTTCGCTTTTATCGGAATGGCTTGGGCCCCAATTAGTCCGTTATAGTGAGGTCTTACTGTAATTTACTTTAATTTGCCTGAACATGAGAAACAAATCAAGGTACAGTACTCACAAAACTTTACCTGGACATGTTTTGATTTATCCCAAGAATTCAAAATTTCACACGTATCTAGGCCATCTGATAAACTCTGTAAGACCCCATTTTTAAATAAATCTACGCAAATAAATATTATACGATACTTTATTTGAGCAATCTTTTCATCAAATGGTTATTGTTCCACATGTAATAAAAATAATTTAAAATCCATCACTAATAATGAATGCACTTGGACAATCAGTCAGCAGCCAGCTTTCAAAAGCTTACGGCTCGTCTCTTTTCAGATGAAATAAAATAGGCTATAGTATGCCATCGAAAGTTATCAACTGACACCAGTGATATTCCAAAGTCCAATGCTGAATAATATTATCATCGACCCTACGAGTAAACTGAGAAGGATGCTAGCATTTTCACATGGTTGTCCTCTTGACACCTTGTGAACATTTGACATGTCTGTCACCTATTAGCCTGTCTGTTATTTAGAACCTCAAGAAAACTTAGTAAAGTCTGACAAGCATAGTTACGGTATACTATTTTGCAATCTGAAGGTCAATAAGAAATTCTATCTATCTACTGCCAGACGCCTTAATCCTGCAAGGGTTGGCCACATACAAACTTCCTCCATGTCGCCCTGTCCCCCACCATTTCACAGTCATGCTCATATACCTCTCCACTCCAACCCTCAATCTCATTCTTGGCCTCCCCCTACCTCCTCATCCCTACCACCTCACTCACATATACTCTCCTCGTCAGTCTCTCACTCTCCATCCTCACCACATGGCATTAGGAGAAACACACCTCAGTGTGTTTCTCACATCCACATCCACAAAGTTCATTCATTCATTCATTCATTGCCAGACACCATGTATCCCAAACGGGGTGGCCAAGGGCTTAGAGTTAATTGTTTTACAGGGAGGGGCACTAATCCTCCACCAACCCCACTTGACACGTAGGGATGCCAACAGCATCTGGTGTTCCCAGGCGGTCACCCATCCAAGTACTAACCAGACCCAACGTTGCAGGCATAAAATAACAACTATAAATGTCCATGATTTACTGAAGTATGGAACAAAGAAATGCTGTTTCTGCATCAAAGAAACTATATCAGTAGTACTGTATTAACAAGATTCAGAGAGTAGAGTCCATCAAAAATAAGGATATCTGGTACATGTAGAGTAAAAGCCTAAAGAAATGGTCAAGTAATCACATTAGCTAGTACTGGTATCTACCGTACATAAACAACGATGTTCAATAGCCACCTAATTTGTTTCCAACAACATACCTCTGAGCCTATTTACCTGTACTGTGCAGAAAAGTCCAATGTTGCTCTGACTGATCTATTCAGCAACTGGAGCGCGGCATCTACGGCAACACCACTTGCCTGACGCAATAGTGAGGCATGAGTCAATGCTGCCACCTCATTCATCTGAAAATTTTAAAATCAGGTGCCACATATACCAGTATATTCCAAGTTAGATCAATGGGACTTAAATCTGAACATAACTGGAACTTATGATGCTCTGCTAAAGAAAAGAATGGTAAATTACTAGGTTGTGTGCAACTTAAACTGGTTATTACTGTGGCCCCAGGACCATCTGGATGGAAAGCCAGTGGACAGCAGGCTGAAGCTACCCATTTCCTGAAGTTGACCATCCTCCTTTAAGGGGACAGGGAGGGAGCTGAGGGGCAGTTGTAAACTAGTCAGCAGTGCTCCCATTATATCAGTGCCACAAAATGAAGGTGTTCCTCCCTGGCAAGGTGTTAAATCTATTTAGTTCATGCTTCATCATGTCTGTTCTTACGGTTTCAGACTGTACATGCAATGTTATCTTCTGAATAAGTTTTTATTGTTGCTGAGATAACAGATAAATTTTAAAATTCAGATATTCTATGTAAAAATGAGCGGTACTAACATAACCTAATGAAACCAAACTCAACCCAACTAATTTTAAAGTAGAAGCACCAGCAGATGGAACAAGCAGCTGAGGAATCCCCTCCTTCTCATAAACACAGGTACCATACTGGTACTATATACAGTATATGAATCATTCGTGACCAAAAGTAATACTACATAAAAAGGTCCCCCCATTTCAGTGAGACAATTTCAAATAATGCATAAATAAAAGGGAGGCATGACTGACTGAAACTTCAATGCAGTGATACAGTACTATCCCCTCCTACTTCATTTATTTGGTAGCACACTAAATATCTACAGTATTATATCTGCGATGGTAAAGTCATGCCCCCTCTAATATGGTTGCATATAAAATAACTACCAGAAAAAAATGAGGGCATGACTATCTAAAACAGCAATACTGTAACAGCCTACAGTTCCCATTAGAAACACAAACCTACAGCAACAGTAGAAACACGAAAACTCATAAGCTCTTACCTCTAACGGCTTCAGTGTCTGTGTATTCAAGGCATGTTCATCAATATTTTCCATCTTAAACTCTTGACATTCAACGGATGACTTAGTAATGCTGCGAGCCCAAGTATAAGTCCCTGACACAAATAGTGCCAATACCACTTTATGGAAAAAGTTCAGGCATGATAGATTCTTTGAAGTGCCTTGATTTATTATCAATGAGGAGAAACTAGGAGCTTTCTCCGGTAGTGTCAAACAAAAATTACGACAATATCTTCCATAATAACCTCTTGCCAAGTATAACAGACTAAACGAACGCATGAATACGAAACTAAACATCTTGAACTTCCTCCTCTCCAGAAGAGAAGGAACTGAAGAAGGGCCCTATGTCATATGCGGAAATGCTGGTCAGTTTCCCGTAAGAGGCCACAATTACAAGACACTTCACAATTCACTGCCTTGCCGAAAATCACGTGTATGTGGGCCAACACGTAGCAAACACATCTTGAATCGCCAATGTTTACATTTGTGACGTCATAGAAAGGATTAATGGGATACGAGAACAATTAATTTAATTCAGGTAACCGTATTTGTACATACCTGTAAGTTCATGTTCATAAACTTATTACCTGCGGCGAAGCCGATTGGTCTATAAGTGGTACACCTGGAAGATTTTTTTTTTTCCCCTTTTCAAGGTCAATTCGAATAACTGTTCTTGGAGAGCTTTGAGCGATTTACTTTCCCAAAGTGCCCTTTTTTTCCAACGTATATTAATTATTTTCCTGTATGTGATTGAAATACCGGCGCGACGGGATGAGCCCGACACCACAACCCCAGGAGGAGAGAGTGAGGGGGTGACACAAACCCCACAAGGAGACGACGGAGGGGCTGATTTACCTTGGCCAATGTCCAGGCAACAACGGCGCATCTCCCTCGCGACTTGGCGCCCCTCTTCCGCGCTGCCAGACCACCCGGCAGCGTACGGAAAAAGAACATTACTCTCCAGCAGAGGGAATGCTCGCGAGAATCGGGGTGGGATTAGCAATGGCAAGCTCCCAAGCACACCCTCGGACGCCGAGTCGTCCGGATCGGCTCCACGTTTGACTGAGGACTCAGGAGGAGCCTCTAGGGTTGCTATTCCCCTGCCGAGACTGAAGAAGGGCACTCTCCGTCGGAGCTGTGGCAAAAGCTGAGAGAGTATGACCGACCTCTTCCTCCCGACGTTACAGGTACATGACCTCCCCACACGGAAGGAGGGCACGCTCCGTCAGAGCTGTGGCATAAGCCACGAGAGTTCGTCCGACCTCGTCCTCCTGACGTCCCCGGGACAGGTAACTCCAACCCGACGACAGGAGGACACGCTCCGTCGGAGCTGTGACGAAAGCCGAGAGAGTACGTCCGGCCTCTTCCTCCCGACGTCTCAAGGGCAGGAGGCCCTAGCCCTATGACAAGAGTGCCCCCGCACCCCTGAGCACAGGCAGTGCCCGACGGGGCTGCCTGACGACAGGAGTCACCTCTACCTTGACCCACCGCCCTGGGGTTAGAGCGAGGTGCCACTCTCTCCTTGGATTTGTAAGTGGAAGATCATGCTTAACAAATATGCTGGAAGCTTTGGAAGACTGGACTTTATATGATGACAGAGGGGATCCTTATGATATGATATATCTGGACTTAAGAAGGCCTTTTAAAATGCCCGCCGCAGGACCTCCCACCTCACCACCCCCCACACCACCACCGAGCCGCCACCCCACCACCACCCCGGGAGGACACACCGGTGAGGTTAGTGACCCCGGGCAAGAGGGTCATCGGGGCATCCCAACCCTGAGCCCCTATTCCCCGCAAGTGCCCCAACCCCAGGCGTTCAGGCAAACTGAACTACTGTG
The DNA here is from genome assembly GCF_032717465.1 of Coenobita brevimanus. Classification (NCBI taxonomy): domain Eukaryota; kingdom Metazoa; phylum Arthropoda; class Malacostraca; order Decapoda; family Coenobitidae; genus Coenobita; species Coenobita brevimanus. Next base: position 32,130,293 of record NC_137018.1, read on the forward strand.
CGGGCGGGGTAGTGACCGTCAGACCAGGGGTGGGACTGAAAAGAGGTCAGTCCCAGGTAACACCGTCTTGACGGTCTTGTTACACCCTCTAGGGCAGGAAGAGGCCCAAGGGCAGGAAGAGGCCCAAGGCTATGGCCATAAGAGAGAAATAGACACAGGCTATGGCCTGACAAAGTGTGTAAAGGGGAAGGTGACCCCAGGCTCTGGCCTTAACACGCTGAGGAGATAGAGTTGCCTGAGTGCATCCCTCTCCAGTTGTACTTTGGCTACGGCCAGAATACGGTCCAGGGTAGAGAGACCCTGCTACCGTACGTGTAGCGCTACCCAATTACGGAAGCGGCGACTCGGGTCCGGCCTCTCGCCGGAGCAGACGGGTGATCCCTTTTCTCCGTTAGTCGTTTCCCGTACGGGCAGACACTCGGCTACGGGCGGGGCATGTACCAGGGTGGAGAATTCCCTGACGGTAGGATCTGTCCGTATTGGAGAGAGTGCGGCTCTTGAGCCCCTCACTCCGGCTTGTCCCCTACTGCGGGAGGAACACCACGTTGACGGCCTCTTGCCTCGGCGAAAGGGCGACCCCGATCACCCTACTGGTGTCCCTCGCACGCCGGGCAAGTTCACGGCTCCAGCCAAAGTCCACACTAGGGGAAGTAGAGCCCCAACTCAGCCCTACGAACACACTCAGGGAACCACGAAGAGCGTGAGTCTCCCTCTAGCCTCTTTCCCTTCGGGGAGCCCTTCGTCGCCATCCAGGCTTCTTGGCCAAGCGGAGGCGTTAGAGTGGTGGCAAGGCCCGATAGCGGATTTACCGCCCACACCCGGACGCTCCTTAGCACTGTCGGAGCCCTACAGGAGACGCTGCCGCAGCCCAGCCCTGACGGCGCCTCTCCCCCTGAGCACCTGCAGTCCCCGGACGCCCAGGCCTTCCACCGCGGTCCACGACGACGGAGACCCAGGCTCCCTCACGCCCCGGAAGCAGAGGAAGCAGGCCCGAATCCTCCGACTGTTCGGTCCTAGTCCCGAGGGCCCCCGATCAGGTCGAGGCCCCCAGACCACAGGGCCTCCCTGCACCCCACCAGCGCGGCCCTAGGAAGGAGCCGCCCCTCAGGTCGAGGCCCTAAACAAGGGACAGTAAGTACCAGTGACTTAACCACCCAAGAAACAAGGGTAAAACAGTGACAGTGACAGTGACCCCGAATACAGTGACAGTGATCCAATGCACAGTGGCAGTGTCTAATAAAAGATATATTAAACAATGGTATCATAGTAAGTCGTGCGCAAACGTTAAACAGTTCAGTCCCCCTCTGTAGGAAGGAAGCGGGGAGTTTTCTGTGGAACTAGAGGTAGGTGCGTGAGTGAGCCGAAAGGCAAGTGAAGTGCTCCCCCGCGACTAGGTGACAGTGTCGGATGTCGCCATACACACCCTACCTCTATTATAGTAATATCTCCCCCACAGACTCCCGATCACAGTGCACCAAAGTGAGACTCCCCCGTTTATTATTATCCACCAGTGACACGACAATTAATCTCAACTGACAACCGCAGTGAAGTGATATCTCCTCTAAGTAACAGTAACACATATCCATGACTGCCCTGTGCCCTGTGTAAATGTATATTAGATCAAGTTATGTAAATGAGTGTATTATTGTATCTCTGTCCTATTGTGTCAAATATTGTGTATGTAGCACTGTAAGGAGTAGAATTTAAGTAATAGATGTGATTCGGTGTACTGTCTCTTTTTATGCCCTGTTCCTTTGTTAGTGCATTACATCCGGTCTAGTAAAAGGACCCCGTTCCAGTGCTCCTGTTTTTACGACGAGAAGTCGCCTTAAAAACACAGCATTATATTGGTGGCAAGCGGTGGTTCTAGATCCGAGTAACGCACGGAGGAACACGAAAGGGAACTTACAATGGCAGCTAAACCACACATCCAATTGCCGAGGTTCAACCCGGACCAGTGTGACATAGACGTATATTTGGACATGGTCAAACCCCTCCCGGACATAGGGTTTGACTCAGACAGAGAAAAGATTGCTGTCACTCTACCTAACCTGGGTAAAATAATCACTAGTGTCACTCCCAAAATCGTCCCGAGACTAAAATGGGATCAATTCAAACAAATTGTGAAACAGGCGGCGACACCATCCCTGGGCACAGTTGTAGCCTTGTCGGAACTAGACGCCCTCACATACGACGGAATCCTCGATGACAACTTCATCCAGGCTAGGCGGCTCGTCACCGCTGCGTACCCGGGCACAGACGCAAAAATCCGGGAACAACTCTTATTCCACAAACTCCTCAGGATCCTCCCCGATTTCATTAAAAACCACTTTATAATACATGAACCGACGGGAGACCTGGATAAACAAATTAACTTAATAAGGCGCCTTCTAACCGTCCACTCCTCCCCCAAACGCATCGGCATCATCAACCACTTCCCCACGGATCTCATCCCTGTAAATCCTTGGGAATTTACTCCTTGCTGCTCTGAGTGCCCAATCCACGACATTCGTGAGCAGCTAAAAGCTGCCCGGGGCAGCAAAACAAACCAAGAGCGCCCACAAGCCTCCCCACCATACGCCGATCGCCCCAAGCCTCAAAGAAGAAAAGCGAAACGAGGAAGTCACAGAAGGCGCCCCCCTACTGCCCCCGCATCTCACCATAATGACGGGGGCCACCTCACATCTCCCCCAGTCGATGACAGGGGAAAACGTGATCTTTCCATTTCCTCTCCTCCCACTATCTCTTCTATTTTGCCCTCCCCTATTCCCACTACTATTCCTAACCCTCCCACCTCACACACCACTTTCTCCACTACTACCGCCTCCCCCCTTCCTATTCCTCCCCAACACAAAGCCTGCCTCCCCCTTCGCAGGCCTCCTAGAACCCTTACCCCATCTTTCCCAAACCCACTTCCCAAAACTGCCTCCTCCTGTCTACTCCCTCCCACCTACCACCCCGCACCACCCACCACCACCACATCCCCGCCACTCATTTTTCCCACCTACACTCCCTTTCTTTCCTCGCGCACTTCCCCCACCCCACCCTCAACCTCACCATACCCACAAACCCCTTCCCCCACGTCACCCTTGCCTGACCCACCACCACCTTCCTCCGATTCTGATCCTTCACCAACCACCCCACCTCCTCCAACCCGCCACTCTCAATCACCGCCCGCTACGCCCGCCACCAACACCTTACAACCAGAAACAAAAATTGAGAGAGTGCTATGGAGCCGCCACGACCGCCCACCTGTCAGAATCCGAGGGACCCACCACCTTCTCCGACACCTACGCCGGACCAACCATCCATCCTCCCTCCGGCTCACTCTCAACCCCCATCAGGAGCCTAACACCTTCACCACCCACTGGGTCGGCCTCACCCAACACCTCACCCCGGCCTACCAGACTTCCACCTTCACCACCTACCACCTCCAGTCACGGGGCCATGACTTCAACAACGCGGAAGGTGGTAAAATGCCCGCCGCAGGACCTCCCACCTCACCACCCCCCACACCACCACCGAGCCGCCACCCCACCACCACCCCGGGAGGACACACCGGTGAGGTTAGTGACCCCGGGCAAGAGGGTCATCAGGGCATCCCGACCCTGAGCCCCTATTCCCCGCAAGTGCCCGAACCCCAGGCGTTCAGGCAAACTGAACTACTGTGCGGGCGGGGTAGTGACCGTCAGACCAGGGGTGGGACTGAAAAGAGGTCAGTCCCAGGTAACACCGTCTTGACGGTCTTGTTACACCCTCTAGGGCAGGAAGAGGCCCAAGGGCAGGAAGAGGCCCAAGGCTACGGCCATAAGAGAGAAATAGACACAGGCTACGGCCTGACAAAGTGTGTAAAGGGGAAGGTGACCCCAGGCTCCGGCCTTAACACACTGAGGAGAGAGAGTTGCCTGAGTGCATCCCTCTCCAGTTGTACTTTGGCTACGGCCAGAATACGGTCCAGGGTAGAGAGACCCTGCTACCGTACGTGTAGCGCTACCCAATTACGGAAGCGGCGACTCGGGGCCGGCCTCTCGCCGGAGCAGACGGGTGATCCCGTTTCTCCGTTAGTCGTTTCCCATACGGGCAGACACTCGGCTACGGGCGGGGCATGTACCAGGGTGGAGAATTCCCTGACGGTAGGATCTGTCCGTATTGGAGAGAGTGCGGCTCTTGAGCCCCTCACTCCGGCTTGTCCCCTACTGCGGGAGGAACACCACGTTGACGGCCTCTTGCCTCGGCGAAAGGGCGACCCCGATCACCCTACTGGTGTCCCTCGCACGCCGGGCAAGTTCACGGCTCCAGCCAAAGTCCACACTAGGGGAAGTAGAGCCCCAACTCAGCCCTACGAACACACTCAGGGAACCACGAAGAGCGTGAGTCTCCCTCTAGCCTCTTTCCCTTCGGGGAGCCCTTCGTCGCCATCCAGGCTTCTTGGCCAAGCGGAGGCGTTAGAGTGGTGGCAAGGCCCGATAGCGGATTTACAGCCCACACCCGGACGCTCCTTAGCACTGTCGGAGCCCTACAGGAGACGCTGCCGCAGCCCAGCCCTGACGGCGCCTCTCCCCCTGAGCACCTGCAGTCCCCGGACGCCCAGGCCTTCCACCGCGGTCCACGACGACGGAGACCCAGGCTCCCTCACGCCCCGGAAGCAGAGGAAGCAGGCCCGAATCCTCCGACTGTTCGGTCCTAGTCCCGAGGGCCCCCGATCAGGTCGAGGCCCCCAGACCACAGGGCCTCCCTGCACCCCACCAGCGCGGCCCTAGGAAGGAGCCGCCCCTCAGGTCGAGGCCCTAAACAAGGGAGCCTCCCTGACAGTAAGTACCAGTGACTTAACCACCCAAGAAACAAGGGTAAAACAGTGACAGTGACAGTGACCCCGAATACAGCGACAGTGATCCAATGCACAGTGGCAGTGTCTAATAAAAGATATATTAAACAATGGTATCATAGTAAGTCGTGCGCAAACGTTAAACAGTTCAGTCCCCCTCTGTAGGAAGGAAGCGGGGAGTTTTCTGTGGAACTAGAGGTAGGTGCGTGAGTGAGCCGAAAGGCAAGTGAAGTGCTCCCCCGCGACTAGGTGACAGTGTCGGATGTCGCCATACACACCCTACCTCTATTATAGTAATATCTCCCCCACAGACTCCCGATCACAGTGCACCAAAGTGAGACTCCCCCGTTTATTATTATCCACCAGTGACACGACAATTAATCTCAACTGACAACCGCAGTGAAGTGATATCTCCTCTAAGTAACAGTAACACATATCCATGACTGCCCTGTGCCCTGTGTAAATGTATATTGGATCAAGTTATGTAAATGAGTGTATTATTGTATCTCTGTCCTATTGTGTCAAATATTGTGTATGTAGCACTGTAAGGAGTAGAATTTAAGCAATAGATGTGATTCGGTGTACTGTCTCTTTTTATGCCCTGTTCCTTTGTTAGTGCATTACATCCGGTCTAGTAAAAGGACCCCGTTCCAGTGCTCGTGTTTTTACGACGAGAAGTCGCCTTAAAAACACAGCATTACACCTTTGATAGTGTCCCTCATGAGAGACTACTCTATAAATTGGATAAACTTGGAGTGAAAGGAAACGTCTACAGTTGGATAGAAGGATTTTTGACTGATAAAAGACAGTGTGTAAATGTAAATGGAGTGAAATCAAAATGGACAAATTTGATAAGTGGAGTTCCACAGGGCTGAGTCCTAGGTCCTATACATTTTGTTATGTTTATTAACGATTTGCCAAGTAATGTAAAGTCTGTTCATATAATGTATGCTGATGATACTAAAATCTACAGTAGAACGTCAAATGAGGAAAACTTAATACATTCAGATCTAAAATATTTAGAAAAATGGTCGAAAACATGGCAGGTGGACTTCAATGCAGAAAAATGTAAAGTTATGCATTGTGGCCATGGAAATACTAATATGTCATATAGAATGCTAGATGGCGAGTTGGAAGTAGTAAATAAGGAGTAGGACCTTGGAATAATAATTGCAAATAATCTTAAAACTGAATATCATAGAGCCAGAATTACCACAAAAGCATATAAAATGGTGGGACTAATAAAATCTTCTTTTGATTACTTATGCCCGGAAACATTTTTAATTTTATATAATAGCTATGTAAGACCACATTTGGAATTTGCTGTACAAGCATGGTCACCGTATTGGAGGAGAGCCATAGACAATGCAGAAAAAATTCATCAAAGAGCAACGGAATTAGTACCAGCTTTACGGGGCATGACATATGAAGATAGACTAAAACAACTAAATTTAACAACATTGGAAATAAGAAGGACAAGAGGGAATCGCATTGAAACTTTCAAGATACTTAAAGGATTCGAGGGCATTGACAGTTCCATTTTCTTTCAAAGAAATGAAAATGATTTAAGTGGAAATACTCAAAAAATCTTCAAGAAACAAGTCAGAACAACTACAAGAAAAAACTTTTTCTCTCAAAGGATGGTAGACCTGTGGAATAAACTGCCAAATTATGGTGTAAACTCGACCACGGTAAATCAGTTTAAGAAAAATTGTGATAAGTTTATGAAAACCCAATCAGATTAGAAAGTACGTAGACAAGAGACAAGCTTGGTGAGGCGAGCATTAAAGCACCAATAGGGGCATACACAGTCCCGCTTATTATACTATATAACTGTATCTGCTGAAGGTGTGTGAGAAGACCCACGACCTTCTTTTGTTGTATGGGGGAGCAGTGGCTCAGAGGTAGAGCGTAGTGGCTCAGAGGTAGAGCGTCGAGCTCGTGGCCGGGAGGTCGTGAGTTCGAGCCTCTCCCGGGGCTGCCGTGCCGGGAGTGGTAGTGCACTCCTGTAACCTAGCGGGGCTATATGGTCATAGTTACCTACTTCTTTTGTTGTGTAAGTGCTCTGCATACCCTTACAATTACAACAGTAAATATTTCAATCTGTCAATATATTCGGCCTGCTAAAGCCTACTGTACTAAAAAAAAAAAAAAAAATGCAGTTAAGGGACACTCCCTGCCTAGTTGATCACATCTGACTTATGTATTCAGCATTACTGAAACTCCAATTTATACCATGATACTTTTAGAAGAGAGGTCCCGGGAGCTCGGCAGAGTCACTCCATATACAGTAGGTTACACGTAACGTGAGTTTGTCTACATCAAAAGTCCACATTTACAACATAACACGCAGCTTCACGGACGCTTTTTCTCCATTGGTCCTTAATTGGTAAGCTATACGTGGTTATACCAGTCGTTACAAAATATATAAGCGGTCATTTTAAAAAGTGGAAATACATCGTAACAAAAACAAAAAAAGGCTTATATATTTTAATCGGTGCTCTTGTTCAGTCTGCATTTATTAAGGTAGGTTAGGCTATGTATTGTTGTCTCTGATTAAGCAATTTGTTTGTTAATAATAACAATATGCTGATGAAAATATTACTAGGTCGTAGTATGGTCTGCTAGACCCTGTTAACTCCAACCTTGCAATATTTTGACCATAACAATAAATTGTTGTGCTGTGACTAGAGTCGGCATGTGAAATGTAGCCCAAATGCAGATTTAAAAAAAAAAAAAAAAAAAAAAAACTTTAGCACTACTATATTTGTTTAAATTGCTTTTCATATATTATGAAGACATCAATTTGCAAGCAGAAAATTTTTGCAGACTTGAAGTGATCGAGTGTGGCAATGACTGTCATAGTCGGCAGCTTAAGTTGCTTGTGAGCCTAACAGAATATGCTCTAATATAGAACAATAACTTCGTGTTTTTCTTGACATTATTTGTTTTCTGGTGACTAATATGCAAATTTTCTGAGAAATTATTACCTACTTATGAATCTCAGTATTGTTAGGTCCCAGTCCCCATACTGCCACAGGTTCCAACAGCAGTAGTACAGTACAGGAAGGACGTTGCCCAGCGAGTTGTTCTTCCTATGGTCAGCCTTTAGGTGTGCAGTACACAAGATCAGCTGAGACGAAAATAAACACTAGCTGGCTCCTTAAAGTTCACTGTCTTTATTTTCCGAATGGTTCCATTTCATGCTTCCCAACTTCACTGTTCTCACAAGCACTGGAGCTATACACACTCAGCTAACTGCTATTACACTTAATGCTTAACAACACTTCACAGTTATTACACTTAATGTTTGACACTTCACTGTTTTCTCAAGTTTCAGTGACATACAAACTTCAATAACCCGTCACTATTTGCCACTGTTTTCACAAGTACCAAAAATATACAATCTTCACTGACGCTGACAATGCACTACACTCAGACTGAACCAAAACCGACTACACTTTACTCAAACTGACTTGACACCTCACTAAATTCGTTAAAATACGCTCCTCAGCCGCCGGACCCCCCACCCCCATCCCAGGAGGACACCACGGCGGGCCAGGTGAGTGCGGGACTGGCCCAGAGCAAGACGGACGCCGGGGCGCCTCTACCTTGAGTCCCTCTTCCCCTCAACCTACCCAACTGAGACATCGCAAGAATGAGACACGACCTCACGGACGGAGCAGCCCTCACCAGGATCGGGGTGGGACTGCTCCAGATACAGTCCCAAGCAACACCGCGGTAGCGGCCACCGTATGTACCGGGGAGGGAGTGGCCACCGTATGCCTCTCAGTTGCTTCCCTCTGTAGCTACGTGGTAACAGCCACCGTACGTACCGGGGAGGGAGCGGCCACCGTATGCCCCTCAGCTACAGCCACATCTGGAGACCGCCTCGGTGTGCTAGCTATTGAGCACACACCAACAGGCAAAGGCAGAGGGAATGGAACCACGACAACGGCCACCCTACGTGTCGGGGAGGGAACGTCCACCATACATCCCTCATCCACCTCCTCCTTCTATGGGAGTAGCTCCGTGGTAACGGTCACCGTACGTACCGGGGAGGGAGCGGCCACTGTACACCCCTCAGCTACTTCCCTTTGGACAGGCAGAATCGCGACAATGGCCACTGTACGTCCTTCATCTGCTTCTTCCTCCTTCGGGAGCAGCTCCTCGGTAATGGCCACCGTACGTACCGGGGAAGGAACGGCCACCATACATCCTTCTGCTGCTGCCCTTAGAAACTGTGGAACCACAACAATGGCCACTGTACGTGTTGGGGAAGGGACGGCCACCGTACATCCTTTGTCTGCAGTCTCGAGGATTGGGAAGGCCCCTTGCGTGGCTAGCTCACTACCTCTCAGCTGCGTGGGATGCCCTTTTCTCTCTTCCTCCAGGTGTGGTTCCCCAGAGGTGCTGCTGTTCCAGGAGTGGTGGCGAGGTCCTGTTCCTGCCGTGCAGCTGGCCCCTGGATGATGCCAGACCCTGACGGATGCCCTGCAGAAGAGGCGCCGCAGCCCTTTCCTGACAGCGCCCCATTCTGTAGGCGACCGCAGCACCAGGCCTCCCAGGGCCAGCCTGTGGACCCCAAGGCGGGACCGCTCAGGCCCCACTCCCCGTCGGCCCTCCACCCGGAGTAAGAGGCGGCAGGCCCAACTCCTGGAGCTGTTTGGCCCCAGACCCGAGGGCCACTTATCAGGTCGAAGCCTCCAGACAGAAGGGCCTCCCTGCACCCTAGCTACGAAACACGCCTGGGCAGTGACGCCCCCATGAGCTGTTCATTACCTCGTACAGAAGAGCTCTCCTGAGGGGCTCCCTCCCACGCCCGGGCGCCACCTCTGCTAACCCCAGGAATAAGCAGTTCAGTGACGACATCTTCGACCTCTCGAGTCATATCAGAGACTTAGTAAATGTGATAGTAGTGAATGTGACCAGTAAAGGAAAAACAATATACTAGAAAGTGACGGTCAGTGAATATGAACATAAAGACAGAAACCAATGGTCAGTGAATATGAATAGTGAGACGAAAGTGATATACCCAGATTCCTATCTTTATTAACCCAAGGTACTGTGTCTATACCCAAGCCCTACGAAACCAGTGAAATGTATCAGTGGCAGCCTAAAACTAACTAAGACCAGTCAATAAAGACAGAACCGGTAAACAGTGTCGCTGCAGCTAAGTGACATTCCCGTGTGCCGCGACTTGGTTACAGACATTGCGCCTATGTGATATGTATGGTAATACTGATTAACCTGGCACTTCACTTCATCTACATATAGTGTATCCTGACGAGTGTACTAAATGAGAATTGTGCCTTAACTCTGACATCTACATTGTGCCCTAGTGACCCGTCATATCTATGTATATTAACCCGCCCCATCCTGACCACTTTTCCACCACTGACTCCCCCCAATCCCGACCATTTTTGGAAAAAATTTTTTTTTGGCTCAAACCTCCGCTTTTGGTGAGAAACATCGAAAATTCATAGAGAAATCGCTCACCTGAGGTTTAAAATACTCGATACAGGTACCAGTACCTCCTTACCTGTCCGGGTTTTCTAACAGGCTGGCACCAAAGAAAACGAGTTCTGTGGGAGGATAACTATTTCACACCACTCATAAACAGTATTTATTTATTTACTTGGTACGAATTTATATGTAGTACGAGAGTATATTGGTTTTCAAGCAGTAATATAGGCATTATAAGCATTGTTTCACTCACTAACTGATCACCATACCTGACTTTTTTTTGCCACATTACCTGATCATCATTTCAGACTGTTTCTTCCTCTAATGCTATGTAAAGTTTGTCCTCCACATTGTCATTGATTGGGGAATCACTCTGGCCCTGAATTTCGTACCGTGGCATGACATGGCTTTACTGCCCAGGTCACTGATAACAGGTGAATTGCTGAGACAATGGCATGCAGGGGGGGGAGGAGGTCATGCTGGGTAAGGCATTGTCCCTGCCTGGCATCTTGTAGAGGAAGGTGTCACGTGTATACGTACCAAAAATCACTCACAAAAATTGAAAATTGTGCAAATTAGAGACCTTGCAATTTTTTTGTGTTTATGTACGTCGACGGGATTGGCAGTGACAAAACGTGTGGACGTTAAAGAACGTCGACGGGATGCCTCGGGTTAACGAAGTTGTATATTGCCCCCGATATCATTACTGTGCTTGTGGACACATTATACCAATAATAACAACTCTGTCACCTTGTCCATTCCATATTCAGTATATCTTTGTTCTTGCATTGTAAGGCGTTCGAATTAAGACAATAGATGTGCTAAGGTATACTGCCGAGTTTTTATGCCCTGTTCCTTTGTGAGTGCTTTACTTCCGGTCTAGAAAGAGGACCCCGCTCAGTCGCGGGCGTTTTTAGGACTAGAGGTCGGACTAAAAACACCCAGCATAACACTTGTAATAATCTCTACTCCATCTAATATAAGTTTGCATTGTTCTAGAAACGTCTACATTCTACAAGTATACTCTCGATGGGCAACAGTTGCCAACTCGGAAACAGCCCAAAACATGCCAGTGTTGTCTTACATTATATAACACTCTAAATCATTTACCATACGACCTTAAATTACATAATTCAACAAGCAATCACTTAATAAAACATTATAAAGAAAAAAAGCAGAAAAATTAATGTACAACTTACGAAAGAACTACGCTCACAAACAGCAGGCAAACTGGCAACTCTGACTCGTACCCGAACCTACAGTACGAGAAACGTCTCAAAGGTACGAGACTACCTAACTGGCAAATCTCCTTTCGTAACAGTATTTTTTACTGTATTAAAGTGTCTTGTTATGTAACAGTTGTGGACATGGAGGTGAAGCACAGTGCTCTGAAAAGAGAGCCTAGTAACAGCAAGATAGAGATAGAAGGCAGCTAAAGGCAGTGCTTTGCTATACAGCTGGTTCAAGCCAGGAAGCCACAGCAATATGCAGGCTGAGGAGGAACATTAAAATGGTCCACAGGCAGCTCCACTGAATCAAGCAATAACAGATGAGTTTGCAGAACAGAAGGAACAAGATACAGCAACAGATGGTTCCGAGGTGAAGAGAATGGATGGCACAGATCTACAGAAGGATGAACAGGTGACATCAGCATGGGATCTAGAGGCGATGGAGACGGACAGTACATACGTAGAACAAAACACGCACGCACGCACACACACACACACACACATACACACACACACACACACAAACACACACACACCGCTCGCTGGTGCAGTGGTAATGTTCTCTCTTGCCAGCTGGTGGACGGGAGTTCGCCCCTCGCTTAGGTTGCAAAAAGTTTTACTGACGAAGTGGGTGGTTACTGTCCCCCTTGAGCAAGGGGACGAGTGTGTGCGTGTGTGAAGGTCACAGCCTTGCCCTTAGATCGGACTATATGAGCTCTCAGCTCCCTTCCGGGAGGGTAAATGCTGACGATCACGACCATCAAGTGATCCTGACCGACCCGGTGAATTACACACACACACACACACACACACACACACACACACACAGTGATAGTATAAGCTCCAGATGAAAGTCCACAATTTTCAATATCAAATTTGCTTCAGTGTAAGTTTTTCACTGACCCTGCCCATGTCAGGAAGTTATCCCTAAAACGCAGAGAAGTATATTGAGGTTTGCAATGCAGTTGGTCTATGCCAACCAATTATTTAATTATTATTTACTTAGAGACTGCACAAGGATGCTCATTCTAGAGGCAGTGTTATGAGAAAAAGCCATGGCTGGAATATTCAGCACAATATGATGCCATGTAGTGCTTCTGTTGCAGGCTGTTTATGAAAAGAAAAACACTAAGTAAAAATTGCTTTGAAGTCTGTGGGGTGAATGAATGGAAAATGCCCTTGACAAAACAAAAGATCATTCAGCAATGGAAGTACACATGCTTGGTATGGCTAGGTGGAGGGGATACGGGCAGAATTCACTGAGTAAAAGCCTTTCAATTGGCTGATGTAAAATGCTACATATTCAAGAGCAAGAAAAATGGAGGAGGATAGAGATTCTGTCTCGGCTGATAGACATGACTTTCTACCTGCCTAGGCAAGGTATGGACTTAAGGGGTGATGGGAGACTAACTCAGACAGAGGTATAGTAATTTCATTGAGCTTGTCCATCTCCCTGCAAAATATGTGTGTCATAAAAATGCATTCTGATGCCGTCAGAACATCTCAAGCAACTGAATCACTGGTGTCTTTCAAACAGGACACAAAATGATCTCATCAAGGCCTTGCCTATTTTTGTAAGAAAAAACATCCTTGAAGATAATTAGAGATGCCACGATATATTCTGTTTTGCTTGATGAAACCAGTGTTATTTCATATACTGAGCAAGATTCCTTTGTTGTCCGATATGTACACGAAATGGAAATGAAGGAGCGCTTCATTCAAGTCTGTGATGTGCAGTCAACTATAGGACAAGAACTAGCAAATGTAGTGGTGTCTATTCTTGAAGAAAATGGCTTGGAAACAGAAAATATCAGAGGTCAGGGTTACGATGGGATTGGTAATATAAGCGGATCTTACAAAGGACTAGAATCTATCTAGGATACTTCATATGAATGAAAAAGCAATTTTGCGCACTGTCACGTCCATTGCATGATCCTGGTCTTTGTAGAGGCTGCAAAAGTGAACCATCATTTTGTTTCCGTTTTCAACATGGTGGAAAAACTTTACACCATTATATATGAGTTCAGGGAAAAGGGGATGCTGTATTAATTTTGTACAGATGTGAGCTTCTTTACCCAACCGAGCGTGCATATGAGCTGAAAATTTTCTCAGAGACTCGATGGGCCTGCCAAGGAAAAGCTTGAAGAGCACTGAAGAAGGTCTTTGCAGCCGTGGTGGAGTTCCTCAAGAATTTATCTGAATGCTGTCCACCTGACTCAGCAGCTGCTGATGCAGTGATACGGTACTGCTTCGAAGCATCAGCTTTGAATTCATCTAGTGCTTTCACCACACCAGTTTTCATTGAAACTGCTATTGCCTCGAATGAACTTCAGGAGCAAGGGCTTGACTTAGCAGCATCATGCAGACTACTGGGTGGAGTGTTGCAAACACTGAAAAAAAATTAAGGGCATATGAGAAGTCCCAGGTGGTGTTTGTATATGCCACACGAAAAACAGATGAAGCAGAAACTGACATTCCATCAGAAGTTTCTGAACAAAAAGGCAAAGGAAAATGCAAGCAAAATACAAACACAGCTATACCTCAGCAACAGAGGATCATTCATTTTAAATTTTGGATGGATATTGGCATGTTAATGTGTATTTTCAGTTCCTGGACACAATTGCTCAAGAGACGGAAAGACGATTAAAAGGGAATGAAGAACAACACTGCAGTAGGCATGATCTTCAGCTCCTTCCAGTACCTTACAGCAGCGGCAAACTGGGAAGAAATACAGTCAGAAGCTGTAAATGCTGTTTACACACTACAAATTCTGTGGATTTGAACAAGAGCAAGACAAACTTTTGACAGAACTAAAGGTTTTCCACTCAGCATATCCCAGCATCAAAAGTAATGTGAAATGATGAAGCGTATAAAGGACTTTGTTTTTCCGGGTGTCTGTGATTTGCACAGAAAACTGTGCTATTATTCCTGTAACTACTGCCACAGTGGAACGCTCGTTCTTGAAACAAAAGCAGATAAAATATAAAGCTTCTCAACCTTTGCAAGGAGGAAAGGCTGTCACTCTTAATGCATCAGGTTACAGAAAGGGACATCCCTATCAATAATATGGAAGTCATTGACAGTTTTAAGAATGTGGCACGGAGGCGGATAAATCTGTGAGGAAAAAAATGGGAACTGAAATGTTGTCTGCAAATCTGCAGACTGCCAGAATTTTTTACATTGAAATATTTCAGTTGTTTTACCCATGGTCTAGCTATAAAGTAACCCTTAACTGTTTCTTTTGTTCATGATGGACTTAAAATGTCACTGTTACAGCAGTGAGATGTTCTCTGCTTATTCCAGGACTAATCGTATTTCAAAATTCAAACAGATTTGTTTTACCCATGGTCTACCCGTATTCCACAAAAGTAATATTTAATGACTGCTACTGTAGTTCATGGTGTGAAAAATATATCAGTGTTACTATAATAGATTAAGAATGTGTGCAAAAGAAGTATTATCTGCTCATTACAGTTCCTGAAAGTTAAAAAAGAAAAAAAAACGAAATACAATACCTGTACTTAATTTATTCTAGCTATGGTCTGGCTACAAAGTAACATTGCATGAGCCGTGTCTTTAGTTCACTGTGTAGATAAATTGTTACAGCAATGAAAGTGTGGAGTGCTTCTGCATATAAATGCAGTACCCCAAAGTTCAAACACTGAAATAATTAATTTTTTTGTTTTATGGTCCCATGGTGTAGGTGTATTGTTGAAAAGGGTGTACAGTATTGGTGTTTTAGTTCAGTCGGCTATATAATTTGAAATGATTACCTCAAGTGAAGTAACAAAGATATGCTTATTACTTTAAACTGCTTCTTTGAACATATAATTATTTACAGTAAAAGAGCAGGCGAAATATACGCTGCTGCTTGTACGTCTAACACTGAAAGCTTTAATCTGTTTTAAGCAAGTTGAACTCTAAATTAACGGTGATCCTATTTCTTGAACTTAGTTTCTGTTGTAAATAAATTGTCTAATAATGTCATTGTATGAGATGATTCTTCTACACATGAAGTTGAAGTACATATTGACAACCAGTATTTTATAAAGATGCAGGCTGCATGTTGCGTTTATTGTATATTACTGTAATTGTATTTGCATTATAAACTATAAAATATACCAAAATTCAAGTGAAATTCATAGTAAATGCAATACTATATATGGCCTCAAAATGGCCCTCAGATTATATTCTAAAAATTTCCTGGGCAGCTTACAGCCTCCCCAACCCCTCCCTCAGCTGCAAGGACTCGCTTCACTTGCGTGCTCCCTCATGGGACTGTGCCCTTTTTTCAAACTTTCAGCATCCCTATCTGACAAATCCTGTGCATGGCACTGTTCTTATGAAATACAATGTTACTCAGCTTGAAATTTTGAGTTGATTTAACATGTCAGCTGATGCCTCAGCAGACCATCAGCTGATTATTAGACGATATTCAGTTTCGGCTATAAAGGAGGTATTTTAGCGACTAAGGAAATACAAAGTTGCTCAGGTTGAAATTTTGAGTTGATTTGACATGTCAGCTGTTGCAACAGTTTATGCATCAGTTGGTACACTTTTAAATATTGACTGCAATGGTTTCGTCACAGGTCTATGAAAATAGTCTCTTCTTGTTATCTGTTTGCTGTGAAGGTTAAGTACATTTTTAATTTCAGTTTCATGCTTACCAGTCTAATATTGAGTAGGTGTGTATGTGTGTGTGTGTGTTTAAGGTAATTCAGTTCATGTTCATAAGTTCATATTTACTAACCTATTACCTAAAGTGGGCTCATAGCACCTATCTAGCGGTAGTTTGGTTGAAGAATGGCCGTGAGACACAGACGTTAAAAATCCACCAGTGGTTCTAGTGAGTACTCCTTCATGTAAGCTAGAGATGACCGTTGTGTCTGTCAAACATACGGAAATAATAAATTCATGTCATTTGAGGACGACAATGCTGAGGTCTGATTTGATCTCCGGATGCTGAAAATATTGAGACCCTTGTCCAGCACCAATAAATATCGAATATTTCCCTCTCATCTGGAACAAACAGAGCAAAACAGTGCAGCCCCACTGATCACTCCACAGCAGGCGACTTTATGAAACCTAGCAGCTCACCGGAAATACGAATACCATAGGCAATCCTAAAAAAAAAAAAAAAAAAAAAAGTGATAATAATATAGTTAGCCCTATAATCGTTTCCAGTAACGGAGCGCTCCCACTCACCGAGCGTTTCTCTCTCAACCTCCTCCATCCTCTCTGCCTCCTCCTAAAAAAAAAAAAAAAAAAAAAAAAAAAAAAGTGCCGTGTCCCACTCTACAGTACGTGCACGCTGTGGAGTGGGGAAGTGATAGCTTATCAACGCATTTCTGTGGTGGAACTATCGAAATATTTCATGACGGTGATTGATGGGGCCGTCCACCATCCACTCACTCGTAGGACACTGCAGAAACAAGCTGTATTGTTCTTGTAACCCAGGAAACCGTTCACTACCCTGGATGGTAACCATATAACCAAATGACGCCTGTGGTTTAGTGTGCTAAGCGCTCCAGCCGGATGAGACCTGTAAGAGTTTTCATCCGAGAGAAAGTTGGGGTTCATTGCTCACATAATGCCACTCAGGGTAGACTGAGGCTGGTCACCGACATCTTAAATGTCGGGACTGTGTAGCTTAGCCCCGGGCCTCTGTGTTCTTAATGGGGGAGATAATTATTGGATGACGAATGGACAGCTCATATAAAAGTTGTACATGTAATCTTTTACCTTTTCCTGCTGTTATTACGAAGGCTCACTATCCCTGACGGGCTATAATACGCCTCCCCCCCCCCCTTGCTTCCTCATAACAGTGGAGGGTGACATCATGGAACAACAACGTTTGCCATCCACTGACCCAGCGGTAGAATCAATGCTGAAGATCAGGACAAGCCCTACAGAAGGTATCACGGGAACTGTTTCCTGGCAATTTTTCCCTGGCCACTCTATCTTGGTGACGTTCTGTTGCCAGAAAGAAATGCTGTTACACAGCAGTGACGTTCAGCCAGAGGGGTGGTCGGAATGGAACTGATTATGTCAGCGGCCAATTCGATGGCCACCTCAGACTTCCGGGTGAATATCCCGACTCCCCTGACAATTCTTCTTAGGCCATCCCACAGTCAGGCTTGGCCACCCAGTTTTACATAGCTCCTTCTCGTTACACGGGTCTTCACAGTAGCAGCTGCCAGGAAAAGTCATCAGCAACCCCCAGATTGTCGCCGTTAAGACTGAGTTGCCTAGGAAAAGGTTTTAGAGATAACGAGCATGTGACACCGCCTTACGTAACGGGGAAAGAGTAGCCCAGTCCCGTCCATTTCGAAAAGTACCCACTAAGCTGAATAACACTGGCAGCAGCAATAATAAAATTTAGTCATGTCCTCGGGTTGAAATTATTCAGATCCTTTAACCTCTTCAGTACAATAATTTACTTCAAACTTCCCACCGGGAGACCTTTCGTAGCTGAAAGTATTAATTTATTCTTGCCACAGCCAGATGACTGTATTCAACGTGTGACACCCTTGCTAATGAAAGGCTAGAAACGATATCCAATAACACTTTCAGTACGGCAGAATAATTTTCATTGCCGCCAGACGATTTTATTCACAGTACGAAAGACCTCAGGTGGTGAGGGAGTTACAAACGTTTCACTAACAGCTTCTGCACGATGACGTTAGTGTTCATTTTGTAAGTCAGAACATTTTATCCAGCCCAGGAAGACTTATCGTAGACGGGGTTACTTCTGCATCTTGAAACACCAAAATCTCGACCAGTCGCCCCAAATACAACATAGTTAACCCCTTCACTCCAAGAGATCTTTCCTAAACTGTTACAATACGAAAGACGTCCTGGTACTGAAAGGGTTAATGAAGGTTGTCTATAACCTATTTAATAACAATAATCTTAAGCTGAATAAAATCGTCTGGCGTTACAAATAATGAAGCAAAAAAGACGCCAACGTACTGGTGGGGTCAACGAAGGCTCTCGCTACGAAGCTGAACAAAGAGATACGGTGGTAGCAAGGATAAAAGTTTTTTAAGCTGATTGTCCCTAATCTCGTAACTACAACCACCTCCACCAAGATGAATAAAGTGGCATGACGGCGGGAAGAACATAATGGAGAGGTGTAGAGAAGGAGAAGTGACGTGAGCGAATACACGGAGCTGATTCCATTGCAAGATAGTAGGCAGCCTTATCTTGAATATCAGATAACTGTGGTGGGAGGCGGAGAGAGAGAGAGAGAGAGCACATTGCCGAGAGAGGATGCAGACAGAACAGCGGCTTAGTTGCATATACCCTTATTTAAACCCGGCACAGACCCCTCTTCTTCCCACACTCATCGTTGCATATTTACCAGCCATAGTCACATTATTTTCTCCAGCCTCGTCAAATGTACACCTAGACAATCACATGATCAGTTTATCGTGTTTTGTCGTCGGGTGGAGCAGCTGTGGCCTTTGTGCCTTTCCCCCGTGTTATCAGATAAGGCAGGGTAGAGCCGATCTCAGTTCACACTCGTCTGTTGGAGGTGGTGATGGTGATGCAGTGGTGATTTTATCCTGTGAATTTTTCGTATCCATCGCTGCGGCTGTTACTATTTCGGACGCTGGATTTGCAGTTTCGGACAAAACCAAATCTCCAAGTAAGTCGCATAGTTTGATCTTAGTCTTGGTGATACAGCGCTCAGTAAGTCACCGATTGGTGTCTGAGTTGATGTTAGTGATAGTACAGGCAGTGTTGATTTATTCTGAGACTTTTTTTCTCACCCATAGCTGCTTCGAATCTGTTATTACTTCTGATGTTGGATTTCCAGTTTCGGACAGGACCAAATCTCCAAATAAGCCACTAGTTTCATTCTGGAATCGGTGATGGTGATACAGTCTTACGTACGTTGCCGACTTGATGCCTTAATCGGTAATAATGATAATACAAGCAGTGGTGATATATCTTGTGACTTTTACATCCATCGCTGCTCCTGCCAGTGCTTCGGATGCGTTGCTCTTCAGTTTGGCTAAACTGACATTTTCGGACAACGCCGTTCCATGTAAGAATAAGTTTTCCGTATTCCAGAGTCGTTAATAGTAGGCTACTGGTGACTTTGTGGTGTCATATTAAATACTCTTCTTGATCCATCGCTGCCCCTACCGCTGATTCAGACGTTGAAATGGCAGTTGCAGAGTAAAGTAAGCCGTTAGTTCGATATTGGTGGTGATGTTGTATTTCTTTATCCTATAAGTTTCCGCCAACCATTGCTGCTCCTGCTGCTGTTTAGGACGCGTGGATCTTCAGTTTTGCTCTTATTTGGAGTTTTGGGACACCACTGAAATAGTCACAATACTTTTTTCACCTCAACTTGGTTCAGATTTCTGTCCTTTATCGGCCCTAAGACTTATGTCATTGACAGAAAAAGACAATACTTCGGTTCTGCATCCTTTCCGTAGCACTTGTGATTCGCATCATATTTACTAAATAAATTAATAAAAAAGCACTTCCGACAGATAATTATCGAAGATTAATTGCTTAGAGCTGCATAAAGTATAACTGGTAAGCATTTTACTGTCAGTGTTTGTTAGTTGGTAAGTCCAAATATTTGTTATCTCTTTCATCTGATGCTTAAAGTGGCGGTAGAAATTGTGAATGCTTGTGATATACTCTTTTCAAACTTGGCCTAAAACTGCAATCTCTCTACGTTGAACGCTGAGTAGTATCAATAGATTAACAAATGATGATGCTAGCACGAACTGCTATAGAAAGGATGTAGTACTGTCTTTTTTTCTGCACTCAGCTACACGAAACAAACTGCAAAAGGACAAAAATCTGGGCCAGGTTACGGTGAAAGAAGTACCGTATAGGGTTTTATTCTAAGTGCATAGGAGGCTTCGTAGCACCCCTTCCATAGTGATTTAGCTTGCACACTGCACCTTAACATTCGCTTGTACATTATATTGTTTTATTGTCAGGATAATGTACAGTCGTGGGCATAAATAATCACCTATACTCCGGTACCCCGTACCTCAAGCTGGTTTCTTTATGCTTGGCAGGCCACAATAGAGTAAGAGGGTTTGAGACTGAGAGACGGGCCAGAGAGAGAAGGGTAGGTGGGTGGGGGGACGAGTGATGATGCGGTGGTGGAGTGAGGGAGGTAGGGAGGTGGTAGAGGAGGGAGAATGAAATGCGAAGTGGTGGTCACAAAATCTATTTTCTTTCATTCAAGGCATAATATAAAGGAGTTAATATTCGGTAAATAATGCTGCATTACACCTCGTATAGCGGCGTCAGATAACAAGCTTTAGATGGGTGGTGATATCAAGGGCTGGCCTGTAAGAGGAATATAGGCCTACCGACGTGACAGATCAAATATTAGTGCAGCGTCAGATATTTGTTTATTTGAGTATTTTGACTTCGGACGCAGAGTGGAATCTGGATGGCTTTGACTTCCGTAATGTTTATGTAAGAAAGGTCCTCTCCCATTACATGTAATTAAATTTTGGAACTAAATATCATATGCAACCTTTGACACGGCTGTATCCACAGTAAATATGATCATCCTCTCGCTATATATTCCCTCTATACAGTCACCATCATGTCAACTATTTTATGCTATCTCTATATGAAAAGCCAATTTAAAGTAATTGTGCATAAAAGGTAAATAAATTTGATGTCTGTGCATATGGGTGGGTATAATAACGATATCTCTCATAATCTGTTAGAAGGAAAATGAAACAAAATCCTACCCAAACTCCCCAAATATATCTGTGTCAATGTCTACCGACATTGGTCGAGCCAAAGCAAGCAGGAAAGCCTTAAAAGTAGTCCAGTGGCCTCCTGCCTCAATAACTTCTAGCAGTTCTCGCGGCACCGAGGAAACATTGTTGTTGACGGTTTGCTGGTTTCGTCTGAACAACTCCCACTCGTCCGTGGTGTGCTGGAGGAAGCGGACATGTGTCCTCTCGTTCTCTGGCTCCCACGTGTTGACAGTTTGGGACCATGCAGTCTCGATGGCTCTGCACTGATGTTTGATCTGTCACGTCAGTTTATTTCTCTCACGAGCCAGGCCTTGATATCACCACTTATCTAAAGCATGTTATCTGACACCGTTATACAAGGTGTAATGAAGCATAATTTACCGAATATTAACTCCTGTACATCATGCCCAGAATGAAAGAAATTAGACAAATAATGAGACCACCACTTCGTATATCATTCATCCCCCCTACCTACCCTCCCTCACTCCACTCCCGCACCATCACTCGTCTCCCCACCCACCGTCCCTTCTCTCTCTGGCCCCTCCTTCTCAACCCCTCTTACTCCAGTGTGTCTTGCCGCGCATAAAGGAGCCCTGAGGCACGGGTACCGGAGGATAGGTGATTGTTTATGACCACGACTATACACCGGTAGCATATATGAGGATAATGAGGTGTAATGTGACCAATAAACCGCAAACGAAAAAGCGTTGCAAAAGCTCCAAAGCCACGTACAATACGACCCCAGTTATTTGGAATTTCTGTTATTAGCATTATTGTTATAATAATAATAATAATATTATTATTATTATTATTATTATTATTATTATTATTACTGTTTTCATTAATATTGTTACTATTAGTATCATTAATATTGTTACTGTTAGTCTGATGTTACTTGGTGATTATGTGGGGTGTGTTGGTGATTTTCGGTATGACTGCCAAGATCGCCTCCATCCCCATTTTTCTTATTCTACTTCGTTTTTTCACGAAGTGGAATCTTAGGTTAAGTCATGCCCGTCCTTCCGTTCATCCGTTCCACGCTGTATCTCAGAAATAATTTGTTGAAATTTTCTCATATTTTGTATGTTTGTTGGGTCATAAAGGAGGTTGATGCCCGTCTTTTCGGAATTTTGAAAAAATTCCAAGATGGCCGACTTACGACCAATTTTCTAGTTTTGAAACTTTATATCCTTTATATCTGCATTACTTTAACAGATAGGTTTACAGGTTGTAACGAAGTGGAATATAGTCTGTCTGGGACATGTTTCATTTCGGGACGGCTATTGTTCCTTCCTCCCCCCCCCCCCTCTCTCGCCCCTGTTCACCCCGCAGTATAACTACATCCAGATTCGAGGGCAACGGGTCGTGTTTTAGGGGAAGACTGGGGCTCAGAAAAGCCTGACTGTCTGCTTGAATGACTCTTGTGCGGTCGATATGCATGTTTGATTTGAATGTCAGTCATTTTTGCAGGACTGACAGTTTCGAACCTTTCCATATGACGTCATTAAGTCGAATTACGCGGCACAGGAGGCTTTGTAGCACCTCTTCCTCAGGGATTTATCATATTATGTATATTACACCGTAACATGTTTGTCCTGTTTTTGTTGTTTTAATATTGCTATAGTTTGCAGCAATACCATCACAAAATAATATTGAATAATATGCAGAATAAATCACCACGGAGGAGGTTTTACGAAGTCTCCCAAGGCACTTTACCCATTTTACTCTGACCTGGCCGAAACCCAACACCTCCCCGTCTTATAGGCTATGCTCAGTTGTAACAATAAATTTACACTAGAAATTGCTGCAAGTCAAAGAACTGATGTGAAAAAGGACGCAAGAGCATAGTACTGTCTTATTCTCTTCTCGGACACTGAAATAAGCAAGAAAAGGACGCAGATCTGGGCTAAATGTATACCAGCACATGGCTTCTTGTGGGCATATAATACTCTCAGTATTCCTTGTCAGATTATACAGTGCGTTAACCCTTTCGCTGCCATGGATGCCCTTGGGTATTTTTTTAATGCAAAATGCAAACAGCTTCGCTCAGCTTTTTTTTTTCCTTTTTTTTTTTGGAAGTTCAAAGGTTAATTGGGATAGATTTCAACCTTCTAACTACCATAATTCCCCTCAGCTGGACAGTATCGTCTCGTGGAACCATGCTAGAGAATGGAATCGGTTAATATTATCGCTTGTGCTCCCTGTTAAAACTACCTGTAAAATATAAATATAAATAAATATAGATAAGAATGTGTAAAAATTAAATAAATCTCCAAGGACGAGAGGTTCTAGCGAGCTTTCTATAGCAAGGAGAAAATTCAGCTTCAAGGCTCAGTTATCATTTTCTTTTTTAGTTCTTGTCGGCGTTAAGGTTATGGGAATTCCGTGTTTATTATCATCATCATTATCGTAATTCAACTTGTCAAAACGTCAATAGGTAGGAATGCAGTGAGAGAAGTAAATAACATGTCTCGGCCTTCCTTATCTTAGGCCATGATGCGTGTCATATCAGTGTTATGTGAGCGAGATGCCATAATCCTTCGTCACCACCGCTATTACCACCACTACCACCTTCGTGAATAGCAGTAGTATCATCGTTGTCGTTGTCGTAGTCTAGTTTCGCAATGAAGGTGTTAAAATCAGTATTCTTAAATCGTTCGGTACGATGACGCCTTTCTGTCCCATTTTTGCTACTCTTATGATTTTGGGAAGGACTCCCCGGAATGAAGGAGTTATTGACCAGTGCTGTGACGTCTGTTTTCTTTTTCATTCTTCTTTTTTCTAATTTCTAGCGTTTCTTTTTAGCTTTTTTTTCTGTTAATTTATCAAGTCTTTGAGAGCCCTTGGTGGTGAAGAGTTTAATGCAGACATATCCAATCCCTCCGGTTCAAAATGTCCTTGATAATATCGCCTGGACACAGATAGAAAGAAATATTAAAACTCACCCTGGTAATCAAGGGGCTGCAGTCTCCAACATATTCATGAGCACAGTGGCGCTCTTCATCACATGAGTTTAGGAATGACTGTATGCATTCAGTGCGCTAAGGATATGGTAAATAGTAACGAACATCATACCAGTCTACTAGTTTTATCTTCTGTTTTACCGTCTGTGTTCTGGATCTGTCCTGTGGTACTGCAACGGGGTGCTTTCATTCGGTGGCACTGATATGCCTGAGTAACTCTGCTGTCCAGTTATGTAAACGCCCCTCAACTCCCTCCCTGGTCCCAGAAGGGAGGATGATGGACTGCCGAAGATGGGTAGCTTCAGACTGCAGTCCACCTAGTTCACATTTCAGATGAAGCTGGAGCAACTGTTGTCTATCTATCCTATGCTCATCCTATCTTACAACGTGCCGCTGCCAGCATCGCCTTAGACTTATCCTCCTCGTAATCGTTGTATTATTATTGTTTTTATTATTATTATTATTATTATTATTATTATTATTATTATTATCTATAGCCAGACGCCATAATTTCATAAGGAGTGGCCATTTGTCTTTGAATTAGTGGTGTTACGGGGATGGGTACTAACCCTCCGCCAACCCTCTTGTTGACCCGTAGGGAACACGTGTGGGTTGGTTATATGGTTACCACCCAGCTTTGTAGATGGATTCCTGACTTACAGAAAACCATTTGGCTTGTCACTCAATGTTAAGCTACCTGAAAACGAAAGAAGAATAAAAGGTGACAGGAAAGATGGGAGAAATAGGAAGAGAGAGGGCAAACACAGAAAAAGGGATAAAAATAAAGGAAGATGTAGGCAGCACTACATCACGTGAGTGGATGACGGTCGCCACCCCCTACCACAAACGAAAACATTATCAGTAGTTCAGCACCAAAGGTATTGTACTTTAGAGACTATCAAATCAACAACGGGTCCACATTCATCATTACAGAGTGAATAGAAAAATAACCGGTGTTACTATAGCAGCTTTTCTCATAATTCGTCACCATCTTGAAAATAAGCGCCAAGTTTAATACTAAAACTGATTTACCTTGGAAACATTATAGCTACAGGACCAGAGCACATCGTCGGACAGCTAATGGAAAAGCAACAGGTGCTACTTACGAGGGTTTGCTTAAAAATCCGTCACCGCCCTGCTGAAAAGTCAAAAAAAAAAAAAAAAAACCGCCAAAGTGAGAACCAAAGCTTGGTTAGCATGGATATTAAATAAGGCTGTTGTGGACCTACGAATATCGTTGGAAAAGGTGTTGGGGGTTGTGAGTCGTATCTGTGAGTGGTATCAGTGAGTCAATGTCACACTTTAGTACTGGTAAGGTTGCATCACTGTGGCACTTCAACCTTTCTATCACCATCCGGATAACTGGGAGATACAATTTCGGACATTAATATCGATTCACTTCTGCACGATAAATAACGAGGCACTGAACAAGGACTTTCAGTACCGTGATGTGACCGTCAGAGTTCAACAAACTTCCCAGAAAACTGTTTGAGAGACTGTGTAAGAGCGTCATAACTGTTTCATTAATAAGTAGAGCGATTACCTTGACCCCAACTGTACACATTAAAAAAAAAAAAAAAAGTCGCGGTATTGGTGCACACTTGACGCGAAGCAATCTGACCCCAAAGACTGTAATGAATGACAAATGCCCGTCGGTAGACCCAAGGATGAGAGACGGGGCAGGATAGTTCACTGAAGCGTCATCACTACTATACTGTTGTCATTCTTCTGTGACGTCACGGATAGCGCATCAAGTGGTACCCGAGGCCCTGCCAGCTTATCCACAACGGATAGCTTTCCGGTCAATTTGTCCTGTCTTTCTTGTCATTAATAAATATATTGTACAGTGTTGTAAAAAAAAAAAAAAGTAGATACTTTCTCTAACATTGATATTACACATAATTTGTGAAAATATTCAACTGCATTAAGAAAATTTATATGCCACAATGCTCTTACTGTTGAAGCTAAAACATGATAAAACATCTCACTGCAATGCATTTACATGTCCCCTTTTATGCTTAATGCAATTCTACAAAAACTGGCTTTAGTTTACAAAAATTACCGGAAGCAAAATGAACTAAATAAACCAAGAATAATTTTAGGAGTCTCAAGACAGTTGTAAGTAGGCTAGTTCTATAATGCAGCACTGGGAGACAGCGATGAAATATAGTCCATTTCTCTCATTACTTAATTGAATTAAAACAATATTAGTTTATAAAAAAAAAAAAATCAATATCTACTCACCCCTAAAGGATTATCGATTTGCTGATGTTATAACTGGATAGAAAAGCAGGAAAATGGAGGTAGTGATACTTTTGGGTGGAAAATTCTCTAGTGTACTCACGAACACTAATTTCTGCTCAGGGATGCCACTTTCCTACCCCTAGATACCCAAGGAAGAGGGCGGGGGGGGGGGGGGACGAAATGAGATCCACCTGCCTCTACCCCAGCTCCCAACCCTCCCCCATACCCCTTACCTCCACATCCCAACCCATTAGTCTTAACTGGCAGTTACAACTCAAAATGGCCTCATACATAACACTCTTGATCACACTGTTGTTACACAGACATAAAACAACAGGATATGTAAAAACTATATAACTGTCAACATGCAGCAGCAAGAAATTAATGCATTATAACATTGACAGTAAAACAAAAACATTAACAACGGACATTCCAGGCCTCATGCGTTGGGTGCACTGCATTGAACACACACACACACACACACACACACACACACACCGCTCGCTGGTGCAGTGGTAACGTTCCCGCTTGCCAACTGGTGAACGGGAGTTCGCGCCTCGCTCAGGTTGCGAAAAGTTTCACTGACGAAGTGGGTGGTTACTGTCCTCCTTGAGCAAGGGGACGGGTGTGTGCGTGTGTGAAGGTCACAGCCTTGCCCTTAGATCGGACTATATGAGCTCTCAGCTCCCTTCCGGGAGGGTAAAAGCTGACGATCACGACCATTAAGTGATCCTGACCGACCCGGTGAATTACACTCAAATGTGGATGGAATGGTATCTAAATTATTAGAGATGAATGATTATGTCAGAGAAAATAAACCACATATAATATGCCTAACTGAAACAAAATTAACACCAAGGATATCGAATGACATCCTAAACTTAGAGGAATATAGTATATGAAGAAGAGATAGGAACTTAAAAAAAGGAGGAGGAATTATAATATTAACTAAGAAAAATCTAAAAGTCAAAGAAATAGACAAGTAGAACTGATTGCAGTAGAGATCAATACATCTGAAGGGAAAGTAATTGTAGCCAATTTGTACATGCCACCCAGATCAAACACATGGGAAAGAGACGAATATGAGGACCTGGCGGAGAGTACAGTACATTTCAGTTTAAGAGCATTACTACATAAAATGGAAAAGAAATCGAAAAGAATTATACTAACTGGAGATTTTAATACAAATATAAATTGGAATACTCTAGATATAAGCCAAGAAAGCTATTGGGACCAAAATCTCCTGGATCTTGTGCAAGAGTTTTTCCTAACGCAACATGTAAGGGAAAGCACCAGAAAAAGAGGACTTGATGTGCCCTCAATGCTAGATCTCATATTTACTAGGCAAGAAAACGATATTGACAATTTAATATATCACCCCCCATTCGGCAAAAGCGACCATGCAGTACTAAATTACAATTTCAGGATTGCATATGACATAGATAAGTTACAAAAAGAGCCTAAACTATAAAAAGGGAAAGTATCATGATCTAAAGAAGTACTTCTTAGAAATTGCTTGGGAAAAGGAGCTTAGAGGACAAGATTTAAATGCTATATATGAAAAATTCTGTGAACTTTATGAAATAGGAGTCCAGAAGTACATCCCACAGCACAGAGAAGCAGAAAAGAAAATAAAGAAATGGTTCAATACAGAATGTAAAAAATCAAAAGAAAAAAGAGGTTTGTTGTGGAATAGCTACAGAAGACACAATAGTGAAAGGGCATATTATAATAATTACAAACAGGCAAGAAACGATTATACAAGAATAAGGAGGGAAGCCCAAAAACAGTTTGAGGAGGATATCATAAATAAAAGTAGTGATCAACCAAAGCTATTTTACAGCTACATCAGAAGCAAAACCAAAGTAAAAGATAAAATACAATCCATTGCGGACGATGGAATCACCTATACACAAAAGAAAGATATTTGTGAAGCACTGAACAAGAATTTCCAATCAGTTTTTAGAGGAAAAAATTTTTGAGAGGGATTATGTGGAACATGCATGGCCACACATATTACCAGATATACAAACATCGGAAAAAGAAATACAGGAGGAGCTAAGTAATTAGACAAAGGAAAAGCAAATGGTCCTGACGAAATTTCATGTTGGATGCTACGTGAATGTGCAAAGGAGTTAAGTAAACCATTATTTTTAATTTTCAAGAAATCCTTGAGTCAAGGTAAACTACCTGATATTTGGAAGAAAGCAAACATTGTTCCCTTATTCAAGAAAGGGAATAGACAAAATCCACTTAACTACCGACCAGTATCACTAACCAGTGTTGTAAGCAAGGTATTAGAAAAGCTTATAAGAAAAGCTTGGGTAAATCACCTAGAAGAACACAGTATGATAACAGAAAGACAGTTTAGTTTCAGAAAAGGAAAATCATGTGTTACTAATCTGTTGAGCTACAATGACAATGTAACAGACACATTACAGGAAAGAGAAGGATGGGTGGACAGTATCTATTTAGATGTCAAGAAAGCATTTGACACAGTACCACACCAAAGACTTTCATGGAAACTGTACCATCAAGGAGGAATTCGAGGCAGTCTGTACTGTTGGATGCAAGATTTTCTCATGAAAAGAAAAATGAGAACAGTACTAAGAGGAAATTACTCATCATGGAAAGAAGTGACTAGTGGAGTACCACAGGGCTCAGTGCGCCATGGCACCAATCATGTTTTTAGTGTATGTAAATGATATAGACAGTAACACTGGAAATTAAAGCTATCTAAATATGTTTGCAGATGATGCAAAAATACAAAGGAGAATTACTACCACAGACTCCTGTAACGAGCTACATAGCAAATGGAATTCAATGTGGACAAGTGTCATGTAATCAAGTTAGGTAAGAGTGGAAAAAGACCTGATTGGGATTATACATTAGGAAATAAAACCCTACACACATCAGAAAGAGAGAAGGACCTAGATGTGATTGTCAATAACAGACTATCTCCAGCTGACCACATCAGTGAGAAGGTACGGAACATGTATACACTGCTTGTCAATATGAGAATAGCGTTTACATACATAAATGAAGACATGCTAAGAAGGATAATAACATCATTCATCAGACCAACCCTGGAGTATGCATCAGTAGTCTGGAGTCCTCATCTCAAAAAAACACAGACAAGATTGAAAAAGTTAAAAGGGCCGCTACAAGATGGGTACCAAGCTCAAGGGATCTAAGCTACGAAGAAAGACTAAATAAACTGAATCTACCAACACTACAGGAGAGAAGGAAAAGAGGTGACATGATTATGCTATATAAATGCATATCAGGATAGGAGAAAATAGACATAAATGATTACTTAACATATGGGGAAGCATCAGCAAGAGGACACTTGCAAAAAGCTGCATAAAAAAAAAAAGAGGTGATAAAGACGTAAGGAAATTTAGTTTCCCAAATAGAGCAATTGATCAATGGAATGCACTACCGAATGAAATAGTGTGTGCCAAAACAATTCACAAATTTAAGGATATGTACGATAAATATGGTTTAAGACACGGGACAGTACGAGCTTGACTCATTCCTATAAAGATACAATTAGGTAAGAACAGACATACGCACACACACACACACACACACACACACACACACACACACACACACACACACACACACGCATGCGCGCGCGCGCAAACATGCACGCACCACATCCACCCGTGCACATGCACTGATTCACTCTCTCTCTCTCTCTTTGTGTGTGTGTGTGTGTGTGTGTGTGTGTGTGTGTGTGTGTGTGTGTGTGCGCGCGCGCGCGCGACAGCTAGAGTCAGAGGCAAAGACTGCGATAAAGACAGCGACAGCTATAGAGTTAGCATTACAGAGGCAGTGAAATTAAAAGTGATTTACAGACAAACGGATGTAGGCTATAAGAGAGAGAGAGAGAGAAAAAAAAGAGAGAGACAGAGAGAGAGAGAGCGTGCTTGTGTATATGCATATACTTTTGCGTGCGTGTGTGAGCATATAAATGTGTGTGAATGTATGTGTGTGTATGTGTTTATATGTGTGTGTGTGCGTGTGTCTGTGTGAGTGTGTGAATGTGTGTGTACGTGTATGTGTGCGTGTGTGTGTATGCGTGTGCGTGTATGTATTTGTATGTGTGTGCTCTTGCCTAATTGTGTATCTTTACAGGAGGGAGTCAAGCTTGTACTGTCCTGTGCATTAAACTAGTTTTATCATACATATCTTTACATTTATGAATAGTTTTGGCAAGCACTATTTCATTCGGTAATGCATTCCACTGATCAATTGCCCTATTTGGGAAACTGAATTTCCTAACGTCATTATCACCTCTCTTCTTATGTAGTTTTTTGAAGTGTCCTCTTGCCGATGCTTCCCCATAGGTTATATATTCATTTATGTCAATTTTCTCTCTCCCTGATATGCATTTATATAGCATAATCATGTCTCCTCTTTCCCTTCTCTCCTGTAGTGTTGGTTGATTCAGTTTATTTAGTCTTTCTTCGTAGCTTAGATCCCTTACGCTTGGTACCCATCTTATAGCTGCCCTTTGTACTTTTTCAGTCTTATCTATTGTTTTTTTCTAAATGAGGATTCCAGACTACTGATGCATACTGCAAGGTTGGTCTGATGAATGATGTTATTATCTTTTTTCAGCATGTCTGCATTAATAAATGTGAATGATTCTCATATTTGCAAGCCGTGTATACATGTTACATATACCTTCTCCCTGACGTTGTCAGCTGGAGATAGTCTGTTATTGATAATCACTCCTAGGACCTTCTCTCTTTCTGATTTGTGTAGGGTTGAACTTCCTAACTTATAATCCCAATCTGGCCTTTTTTCACTTTTACCAAACTTTATAACATGACACTTGTCCACATTATATTCCACTTGCCATTTATTGCTCCATTCATGACGCTTATTTAATTCTTCATGTAGCTCTCTGCAAGAACCTGTGTTAGTAATTTTCCTTTGTATTTTTGCATCATCAGTAAACATATTTAGATAGCTTCCATTTCCATTGTTATTGTCTGTGTCATTTATATATACTAAAAACAATATTGGTGCCAGCACTGAGCCCTGTGGACCTCCGGTAGTCACTTCCCTCCATGATGAATAATTTTCCCTTAGTACTGTTCTCATTTCCCTTTTTCTGAGAAAATCCTGCATCCAGCAGTACAGGTTGCCTTGGATTCCTCCTTGATAGTACAGTTTCCATAAAAGTCTTTGGTGTGGTATTCTGTCAAATGCTTTCTTGAAATCTAAATAGATACTGTCCATCCATCCCTCCTTTTTCTGTAATGCTTCTGTAACTCTATCATAGTAGCTTAATAGATTAGTAACACATAATTTTCCTTTTCTAAAATCGAACTGCGTTTCTGTTATCATACTGTGTTCTTCTAGATGATTTACCCAGAATTTTCTTATCAGCTTTTCTAGTATCTTACTTACAACACTGGTCAATGATACTGGTCGGCAGTTGAGTGGCTTCTGTCTATTCCTTATCTTGAATAGGGGAACAATGTTTGCTTTCTTCCAAATATCAGGTAGTTTACCGTGACTTAAGATTCCTTGAATATTAAATATATTGGTCTACTTAACTGTTCTGCGCATTCGTGTAGCACTCAACCTGAAATTTCGTCAGGACCATATGCTTTTCCTTTGTCTAATTTACTTATGTCTTCCTGTATGTCTTTTTCTGATATTTGTATATTTGGAAAATGTGTGGGCATGCATGTTCCATGTCATCTCTTTCAAAATTATTTTCTTTTGTAAAAACTTATTGGAAATTTTTATTTAGCGATCTACAGATATCTTTCTCTTGTGTATAGATGATCCCGTTTATTTTATCTCTAACTTTGGTTTTGCTTCGGATGTAGCTATAAAATAGCTTAGGTTGATCACTACTTTTGTAACGTCTTCCCCAAACTGTCCTTGGGCTTCCCTCCTCATCCTTGTATAATCATTTCTTGCCTGTTTATAGTTGTTATATTCCCTCTCACTATTGTGTCATATGTATCTATTCGACAACAAGTCTGCAGGTTTTTTACATTCTGTGTTAAATCATTTCTTTATTTTCATTTCTGTTTCTTTGTGATGAGGGATGTAATTTTGGACTCTTACTTAATAGAAAACACAGAATTTTCCATATATAACATTTAAATTTAAAACTTGTCCTCTAAGCTCCTCTTCCCACTCTATTTCTAAGAAGTATTTTTTTCAGGTCATGGTAGTTGCCCTTTGTGTAGTTTAGACTCTTTTGTACCTCTCATTACTGGTAACTATGCCATATGCAGTCCTGAAGTTGCAGTTTAATACTGCATGGTCGCTTTTGCCGAATGGAGGGTGATACATTATATATATTGTCAATATCATTCTTGCCTAGTAAATATAAGATCTAGTACTGATGGATCATCTTTCTGGGGGGTAGTGTTTTCCTTTACATGCTGTGTTAGGAAAAACTCCTGCACAAGATCCAGAAGCTTTTGATCCCAACAGCTTTCATGGCATCTTACTTCAAGGGTATTCCAGTTTATATTTGCATTGAAATCTCCAGTTAATTTAATTCTTTTAGATTCTTCCTTCATTCTATGTAATAATGTTCTAAAACTCTGATCTGTACTTTATGCCAGGTCTTCATATTCGCCTCTTTCCCAACTGTTTGTTTTGGGTGGCTTGTATAAATTTGCCACAGTTACTTTCCCTTCAGGTGTGTTAATCTCCAATGAAATCAGTTCTGCTTGTGAGGGTATATCTAGTTCTGTTTCTTTGACTTGTAGATTTTTCCTTGTTAAGATTATAATTTCTCCTTTTCTAAAATTTCTGTCTCTTCTCCACATATTGTATTCCTCTAAGTTTAGGGTACCGTTTGATATCTTTGGGGTTAATTTTGTTTCAGTTAGGGCGCATCCACATGTGTGCTCGAACAAGTGCTGGCAACATGTAAACAACACAGTAACGAACACGCTGCAAACATGATGGAAATAGCAGCGTCCAGATCATGTTGGCAACATCATGATGAAGTTACAGCTGCCTGGTATGGACACACTTATCCCATCGCCTCTGCTGCCAGTGTTCGAAGCTGCACTGAAACACTTTTGCATACATCTGTCCAAATACTGTTGCAGACATGTTCCCGAACATGGCTTTATGGTGTTTAGGAACTTCTCTGAGTTCAGGCAAAGGCTTATAATGAACATATGTTCGTATTCTAAGTAGGGTAGGAAACTTTGTAGCACCTTTATTTTAGCGATTTGTTTTGCCTATGACATCATAACATTAGCTTGCATGCTAATCGTTTTAATAATGACACAGTTTGCATCTATACCATACTATAGGGTACTGAGTTGCGCTGCGCAGAATAAATTCTCTTGGAAATAGGCATTATGAAATCTCCAAAGTCACTTACAGAACAACCATTAAATCTCAAAAAGTTTTGTGAATACGGCCGCTAGACTAAATAGCCTACACCCGGGCCCCTACGCTTCTGGCAGGAGCAACTCGGGATTGGATAATGGGCGGCTGGATGAAACCTCACATCTACGTCCTTCTACAATGAGTACACAACGAAGCAGGGATGGGATTCTCAAAAGCATTTTTTACAATATATTCCCTGACGTAACTCGGCTTGATTTTGCAGGATGGACTATGAGAGCAGAATCATTCCTTGTCTTTCATTCTTTCGTCAGGAGCAATTCTGGGTTACATGTGGAAAATTATCATAGCTGTTGCTCTGTTTCGGGTGGAAGGACCATGGAAGAAAAGAGAAGAAATTTTCCATGTCTCCAGTTCTTCCTACTCAAACATATCTAAATTTTGACAAGGCATCCATCGAAAATATGTTAATGAATCTCCCCCCAGTACAACAAATGTGTGTGCTCGTTGCCCGGCCTTGTTGTACCACTGTGGTGTGTTGATATGGCATTGTTCCTTACAGATACGCTACACCACCACAGCTTTTAATCTTGCCTTATCTTATCGCTCTGTGTGTGTGTGTGTGTGTGTGTGTGTGTGTGTGTGTGTGTGTGTGTAAGCCAGCTGTATCATGGTGATAACGAGGTGGGTGAGGAAGATGGATGGATGGATGGATAATGATTTGGAAAGTGCGTGGATAGATGGATAGGTAGAGTGGTTGGTAGATGGATGGTGGAGGATCGGGAAGGTAGATGTTTAGATGGATATTGACTAGGTAGGTTAACGCAGTAGATAGATGGAGAGTGAAAGGATGAAGAAATAGATAGGTAAATGAATTGCTGGATGGATAGATGGATGGATGAATGGGTGTGATGGGAAGTTGGGTAGACGAATGGATGGTGAATGAATAGATGGACGATGGTGGATGATAGATGGGTGGGGAAATATGTAGACTGATGCATGAATAAACCCAATAGATAAATGCACACGAAAATGAGAGAGAGAGAGAGAGAGATGATGATGATGATGATGATGATGATGATGATAAGGGCTTTGTTGTTGATGCTGATGATGACGATGATAATAATAGCAAAGACAATGATGACAACAGTAGCAATGGTAATGATGATGATAATGACAACGATGATGATGATGATGGTGATGATGGATGAATGTTCAGTGATAAATGCATTGCCTCTCTGTGTGCGTGTGCAGTCATGTTGAGTTCAGGATGGCGCTCAGCTGTGGCAGATATTGAGAGGGGTTGGTGGTAGTGTGTCCGTTCATGTGCTACCATATTTTCCCACCCTGCCTATTCTTGTTGGTGACACACAGACACTGATGCATGTTAAACAGGGATAGATATATAGACAGATAGAGAAAGAGAGAGAGAGAGAGAGAGAGAGAGAGAGAGAGAGAGAGAGAGAGAGAGAGAGAGAGAGAGAGAGAGAGAGAGAGAGAGAAATAGATACATAGATATTGTTAGTTAGATAGATAGACAGACAGATATATACAAAGATGCATAGACAGATGTAGGTAGATACACATAGACAAAGAGATAGATAGATATACATAGATATAAGTAGATACAGTTGGACAGATAGATACACAGATAGACTAGACATAGATAGATAGACATAAACATAGACAAATAGATATATAGATAGACAAATAGATAGATGGATGGATGGATGGATGGATGGATGCATAGATAAATAGACAGACAAATAAACATAAATAGATAAGTAGGTAAATAGACAGACAGATTGATAGATAGATCGGTAGATGGATGGACAGGTATATGGACAGACAGGCAGACACAGACATAAATAGACAGAGGGATAGATAAAAAGAATCCACACACACACACACACACACACACACACACACACACACACACACACACACACACACACACACACACACACACACACACACAGTTAAGTAATCACAGCGACATCACAGAGCCAATACAACACCTAGGCTTGCCATGCCCTGCTCACTGCTACGAATGTTGAGTGGCTGGTTTGTATGTCCGGTACTGAGGTTAAATTCGCTTGTCATTATACACACTGGTCTGGCAATGAAGGAATTTGAGTATATCCTGTACAACTCTTACGTAAATCTCTCTCTCTCTCTCTCTCTCTCCCTCCTTCCCTGACACCGACCATTTCCTCTCACAGTACAGCCGTCTTGAAATCTGTGGTCATGCAACCCATAGCTTATCTTCCCTCTACACACCAGTCAAACTATGTGTGTGTGTGTGTGTGTGTGTGTGTGTGTGTGTGTGTGTGTGTGTGTGTGTGTGTGTGTGTGTGTGTGTGTGTGTGTGTGTGTGTGTGTGTGTGTGTGTGTGTGTGTGTGTGTGTGTGTGTGTGTGTGTGTGTGTGTGTGTGTGTGTGTGTGTGTGTGTGTGTGTGTGTGTGTGTGTGTGTGTGTGTGTGTGTGTGTGTGTGTGTGTGTGTGTGTGTGTGTGTGTGTGTGTGTGTGTGTGTGTGTGTGTGTGTGTGTGTGTGTGTGTGTGTGTGTGTGTGTGTGTGTGTGTGTGTGTGTGTGTGTGTGTGTGTGTGTGTGTGTGTGTGTGTGTGTGTGTGTGTGTGTGTGTGTGTGTGTGTGTGTGTGTGTGTGTGTGTGTGTGTGTGTGTGTGTGTGTGTGTGTGTGTGTGTGTGTGTGTGTGTGTGTGTGTGTGTGTGTGTGTGTGTGTGTGTGTGTGTGTGTGTGTGTGTGTGTGTGTGTGTGTGTGTGTGTGTGTGTGTGTGTGTGTGTCTCTCCTACACACGATATGCAGTATATATATGCTAATACATACCAGCTGTGCAGTCTACATATCTTCCTTACACACTAGTCATGCAAGATGTTCATTAGACCTGATTTCCTTCCCACCATATACGTCATGCGGAATACAAGTATATCTCTTCTTTTTACACCCCAGCCATCCACACACCTCCTTTCTGTAGCACCATGCGGATGTATGTATATGACCGACAAGGCAAGCGCCCCAAAACATTGTGAGGCTTTGCCGCCAAGTCGAAAGGGAGCAAGGGAAGAGAGTAAGAATTAGTTGACGAGGATGTGAATTTTCAGAAAAAGGAACAAATGTCACGGCCTAACCCGATATGTATGGACAGCATCTTGTGGGTAGAAGACAATCACAGACACATATGACTGACAGGGATAACTCTCAACAGCATCTTCTCAGACTACAATACGCAACCGTCGAGTTATAAACCCAGGTTCTTGGTTCGGGTTTAGATTCGAGTAGGCTGGAGTAAAATGAAACCCTATCCAAAGGTCTCGTGGTTGACCCGGGAGCATATTCTCGAAATCTATTGGAGTTCGGCGCCCGACCCGGTTTAGGTTAGGTTAGGTTAGGTTAGCATGGGGTAGATTAAGCTAGAATAGGATGACAAGTGATGAATATCTCAGTATTTTTTGCCGGGAAATACTCTGAGAACAGTTAGAAGAGAATCATGTGGTTAGTTTGTGAGCTACGACCCGAGCGTCACCCACGGCTCAAGCGGCTTGCAAAAGTGCCAAATAGCAATAGACTTCTGGAATTTGCGATCCGGGAATCGAACCCAGGTTCTCTCGCTTCTGAGGCGAGTATGTTTCCGGTTACACCACCTCCACTCTTTCACCATACAATTCATGCATACACTCCATATATCTTTTCACCATACATATGTCATGCTGTCCACCGCACCTGCCACGCAATCTGTAAATCTTTATACAGTTGGCCCACCATACAGTTACAGTGTCGTATCCTACTTGTAAGTGGCTTTGGGGACTTGGTAGCAGGTAGCACCTTTTCCGTAGCTATTTATTATTTACATTAAATTTCTCTTTCCTTTGTTTTATTTTCGTAAAAATTATGTCGATATTAAAACGAAATGAATCACATACAATAGAATGTTGAGGTGTAATATGAAGATAACTGTTTTAGGGAGAGACGCGAAGAAACCTCCAATGCCTCCTGGAATATGGTTCATAGAGACATGTTGTTTGGCTTAGAGACGTACTTGTGGAGGTCTCCTTCTATGAACTCTTGTACTGGGAGCTGAAGAAACATATATAGATATATTTAGTAACTCGCAATATCCTTTTCAGCATTTAAAGTTCTCAATCAGTTTATAACCTCTTAAAAGCATATTTTCAACCCTTTCAGCTCGAGGACCTACTGTTAGTTTTTTTTTTTTTCATTATTGTTAATGTTTGTTGGTTGTTTATATGCATCGGTTCTCGCATGAAAAGTAATTTCATCTACCGTAGCCTCGAAGGCCAATTACTTTTCTCATGCCATGTGCTATAATTTTCCTAGGCCAGTATAACCATAAAGTCCTTCTAATCTACTGGTATTTATAGCCGTGTTCGGAGAACATTCATTTCTATTCGTGTTCTTGGGACATTTGTTTCATTTTGTGCTGTATGAAATTTATCTTGGTCATTTTGTATCATTTCTTTTCGTAGGACGTGCATTTTTATGTATTCTTTTTCTCCTACAGACAGTGTGTCAGCCAGCTGAGTGCAGAATCATCCACTAGGCCAGGTCAAGTGGACAGTTCGTCAGCCGAAAGAACTGTAAACAAGAGCGAGCCAGTCGCTTCGTTACTCAGACTGACACTACCACAACGCAGACATCTGTTTATACACTCATTAGTCCATCTGTTTAGATATTTATCTATTAGTCATAAATCCATTCACACATCCACTCATCTAGTAAGTTATCATTACCCATTCAAGGAGTCAGTCATCTGTTAATATAGTCAACCCGACAAATCAGCCACACACATGCTCATTCACTGAGTCAGCTGTACACTCCATCCATCCGTATATCCATCCTTCTGTTCACTGGATCATCCATCCTTTCTTCCATTCATCCATCCAGTGGGTCAGCCATCCATCCATCAATAAAATTTCCCCCCATCCATTCATCCATCCACTGAGTCAGCCAACTTTCCATTTATCTATCCATCCATTGAGTTAGCCATCCATCTATTTATTCATCCATTCATCCATCATTTCAGTGAGTAAGCCATACATCCAACTATCCATCCACTCATTCATCTAGTAAGTCATCCACCCATCCACCCAGCACACCCATCCAACCAGCACACCCATCCACCCAGTACACCCACCCACTTAAAAAATGGGTTCGTTCATGGGCCACGTCGTCCCCGGCACGTTCTTCCTGCTCTTCGGTCTGTGGTATATGTACAGCATCTTCAAGCGCTACCACCTGTGTCGGCGCGCTGAGGCCCAGGTGGAGGGGGGCGGGGGAGGAAGGACAATATACCGCAACACGGCCAGCTTCCCGTGTCCGTGTTTCTCCCGGCTCCCGGCAGAAGGGTTGTTGAAGATCACGGCAATTATAATAGGCATGACGGGTGAGTGGCTGGATTATCGGCATGATGGGTGTGTGGTTAGATATATGTGGTGGTCCGTATATAACGCTGGTCGCACACTCTGCCAAACTATTTCTTGTGCGTTGCGGGGACGGCTCAGTCAGTG
Source organism: Coenobita brevimanus (assembly GCF_032717465.1). Classification (NCBI taxonomy): domain Eukaryota; kingdom Metazoa; phylum Arthropoda; class Malacostraca; order Decapoda; family Coenobitidae; genus Coenobita; species Coenobita brevimanus. The sequence goes on from NC_137018.1 coordinate 32,169,673, forward strand.
GTATCAGCATCTACCCTGCATCATTCATTTATTTCCTGTTTCCACTTCCACGTCCACATCACCGGACTGAGCCATCCCCGCAACATTACAAACACTGCCAGGTGAGTATAAAGTGGAGAGCTATTTACGAACTATCCTCTATATAAAGTTAATGGACATATTCCAGAAATGCAGTTCTTTGATACTAACTCGTTCACTATTTAATTATTCTCGTGATTTTGGGAGCGCTAATCAGGAATAGTAGCGTCTTGTGTTACTGATTACAT